>NC_135809.1:97338758-97652300 GCF_964213995.1 Mustelus asterias | reverse complement strand
ATGCCCAAGCCAGTTTTGTATCCATTTTACCAGCTCACCTCGTATCCTATATGACTTCACCTTCTGTATCAGCCTGCCATGAGGAACCTTATCAAAGGTTTTACTAAATTCCATATATTCAACATCCACTGCCCTGGCCCTGGTCAATTTTTCTTGTCATTTCCTCAAAGAACTCAATCAAGTTTGTCATACATGACCTCCTTTTCACAAAACCATGATGCCTTTGCTAATAAGCCTATTTTCTTCCAGATGTAAGTATATCCTGTCCATAAGAATCTTCTCCAATAATTTCCCCACCACTGATGTCAGGCTCACAGGCCTGTAATTTCCCAGATTGTCTCTTCTGCCCTTCTAAAACAGAGGAACAATGTTAGCTACTCTCCAATGATCTGGTACCTTGCCCATGACTAAAGAGGATACAAAGATTTTGGCCAAGGCCTCAGCAATTTTTTCCTTCACCTCCCTCAGTATTCTGGGATAAACCCCATCTGGCCCTGGGGACTTGTCCACCTTAATGTTTTTCAAACCTCCAATTCCAATTTTTATCTCAACATGTCGTAGAATGTCAACCTCCTCCTTTCTACACTATTCTAATATTTCTACTATTATTGGTTAGGGGAGAAATATTGGCCAATAAACTCACTGCTACTTGAATGGTGTCATGTTAAATTTAGAGCTCTGTTGAAGTATCATCCTGATTTGAAACATTGGCTCTATCCGCTTTCACAGCAGCTGTCAGACTTGCTGAGATTTTCCAGCATTTTCTGTTTTTGTTTCAGATTTTAGTGTTCGCAGAATTTTGCTTTTATGATAAATTTAATGTCCATCTAAGCTCCCATAATGGGCAGACACAAAGAATGCCTCTTCCAACATAGCAGAATTTGTTTAGGATTGTACTTGAATACCAACCTAAATTATCCGCTTAAAGTTTAAGTGGGACACAAATCTACAACTGATTATAAAATGTAGGAAATAGACATCTTTTAAATATTTTTAAAATTTAGATAAGTTCAAAAAACAGATGCATGACTGAAGAAACATTTGTCATCACACCTAAAGCAAGGATTGCCTTCACAAGGAGAGATTCCTCCTGTTGCAGTTCACTTCATTTGCAAAACATTCAATTGATGTGTCAATGATTGCATTATGGACTTCATTGTGTTTTCTATGCATAATAACAGCAAGCTGACACAGCTGTGGTCGGCACGCTCCAACTTAGAAAATTGACAGATTTTGTCAATGTTAAGTGCCTGTTGTCCACTAACAAATGTCTTTAATCACAGATTCATTAAGAATTCAATAGGTGGTCTGACAAGGGCCTTGCCCAACAGTGGTATGTTTTTAAAAAAAGGGAATTCTTCTGGAAACATAGCTTGCTTTCAAACAGGACCTTGTTCTTCCTTTTAAATGAGAGAAAAAGCATATTACGATCCTCAGTGGTAACCTTTTAAGGAATGCTACTGATTTATCTTTTTAAAGCATGGGGATCTTTCTCTCAAAGCCATTTATGCTAAAAATCTAATCTATGCCGAAGGAAACCTAAAACAATTTATCTCAGCAAGTGGGATCAGATCAAATGATCAAGAGGCATTTCATTAATCACCACATCCAAGGATTCAAGTTTCAACATTTTTATAAGCAAAGCTCTTTTGAACTCGATTCATTCAGCAGCACACTTTCTTAGGCACAGCCTGGACCTAGCATGCTGATGCAGGGTAATTACACATTCTAAAAATATAGCACCATTTGTTTAAGTTAATGGAAAAGTTATACCAGCTACAGAGTGCAGAGGCAAAGGGAGATTAAGTTTCATGCTGACTATTGTAAATGCCTGACATATTAGATCAGAGATCATATCCAACTGGGGAATGAAGATTCTAAGGGTAATGGAAGGATGAGTGAAACAAACTGGATAATAGAAAGGTTTTCAAGAAGCAAAAACTCTCCTTTATTCCTTACTTTATATTGAATCAATGGTTTTACTTTTAACTTTCAATCTTATGCTTCCCCTCTCTCTCTCTCCTTGAAATGAAGGCTTACTTCAATCCTCCACATCACTGTCACTTCATGATTGAAATAGTAGAGTTGGAGTTGGGGAGAGCTGGGTGGGGGTGGAGGAATGGTGGGGAGTCGGGGATGAGTGAAAAGACCCTTACACAGCTGGCTATTTATGTTTTTCTTAACATATTCACTACCTAAGATAAAACTTACCAACCCTGCAAAGTGCTACATCTAGTGGCTAGAATGAATATTGTCATGTTTACTTGTAAAAAGAAAATGCTGAACATGGAGAACTGGTCAATATCTGAAAGGAAAAAAGTTAGCATTTTGAATGGAATCCACAGTAAAATTACGAAGGGAAACAAAATGTGGAAGGTTGAGGGGTGGATATTCCACGTAAAACATTAGCCTATCTTTCCAACTGACTTGCGTATATTTCCCATTTCAGAAAAAGACCCCTAAGATTATCTTGAAAAGGCATTAAGAATGAGTAAAAGCCTCTGCAGGGTAACTATAGAGCTAGGTTTTTCTTTTGAAAGAGAAGTTGAAGCTCAGGTTGTTGCCTTGTTTAAATGGGAAAAGCAAGGTCACTCCATTGGGAAGAAAATGACAGGAGTTTTCTGCACCATGGGACACTTTGATGAAGGTTTGGAGCGATGGGGCTCCCACGCTGAGCGTTTTGACTATTTTGTGCAGGCTAACAAAGTAGTGGAAGATATTGGGGTTCCCATGTTCCTGAATGTGACGGGGAGAAAAAAAATGATCTCCTCAGAAATTTAATGCAACCAGAGAAGCCAGGCACTAAAAGGTATGAACAAATTGTAGAGATTCTGCAAGCACACTGTTTGGCAAAGCCTTTGGTCATTGCAGAGCTCTTCAGATTTCACAAAAGACATCAAGAAGAAGGGGGATCAATTGCACAATTGGTAGCTGTATTAAGAAGACTTGCAGAGTATTGTGACTTTGGTGATGTGCTGAATGATACAATTTGGGAACGATTGATCTGTGATCTGTGAAGGGAGATCAAAAGCGCTGGTTAACCGAGAGTAACCTTACTCTGAAAAAGGCCATGGGAATTGCTGATTCAATGGAGCTGACTGAAAAAGAAGCTCAGCAACTGAGATTGAATACCTAGATACAAAAAAATGTCAGCTGAAATGACACATCAGAGTTTTGAAACTTGTACATGTCATCGATGTGCGAAGCCAGGGCATTCAGCTGCAGAATGCTAGTGCAAGGATATAATATGCAGAAGCTGTGGAAAACAAGGTCATATGCCTGCTGGAAGAAAAAGCAAGCTGCGAGCAAAAATAATAAGAAGCAAGAGCAAACCAAGACAACCTGTAAACACAATAAAAGAAGAGGTGTTCATGCTGTGCAAAAGGGGCGAGAGAAACAAAACATCTCTCAGTCTGAGGAAGAATTATCACTGAACGTGCTAGCTATTGATGGTAGTATGAATAAATACTGGGTCACTTCACTGCTGGATGGACAGCCAGTAAGGATAGAAGTCGATAATGGGGCAGCATTGTTACTGGTGCCAGAGGCTGTACATGAGGAAAAATGTAGACATGTTCCCTTAAAAGCTTCAAGAATAGTGTTAAAGATGTACACAGGTGAAGTGGTTCCACCGAAGGCCCACATTGAAGTAGCTGCGCAATTTAATGATTTGTCTTTACATGTAGTAAAGGGCAATTATCCAGCAATGATGGGTCAAAATGCTTAGAAAAGATTTGACTGAAGTGGGCTGAAATCAACCTGATGACTAATGGAGAATCAGGCCACACAAAAATTCTAAAGAAACACACAGAGAACTGGGTAGGATGAATGACATTACAGTTAAATTGAAGATTAAAGAAGTAAGCCAAACAAAATGCTTGAAGGCAAAGTTGGTACCTCATGCTATCAGGCTGAAAGTGGAGGCTGACTTGGAACAACTGGTGAAGACGGAAGTCTTGGAACCGGTCAGTATTCGTGAATGTGCCACGTTAATAGTACCAGTCATCAAAAGGATGGATCTGTATAGATTTGTGGAGCCTTCAAATTCAGCACTGTGTCCAGAACAATACCTATTAACCCACAATGAAGACCCGTTTGCAGGATTGGCAGGAAGCCAACATTTTAGCAAAATCCACCAGAGCCAAGCATACCTACAGATGAATATAGACCAGAAGTCACAGGAAATTCTGACAATTGTGATACATAAAGGCTTGTTCCAGTACCAAAGATTACTGTTTGGTATCACATCAGCTCCAGCATTGTTTCAAAGGGCAATGGATCATATCCTGAGTGGAATGAGTGGCATCCAGTGTTATCTGGAATGAGATCCGAGTCACAAGCTGAAAGTGGAGGCTGATTTGGAATGACTGGTGGAGACGGAAGTCTTGGAACCTGTCAGTATTTGTGAATGGGCTACACCAATAGTACTTATCATCAAAAAGGATGGATCTGTACAGATTTGTGGAGACTTCAAGGTCATCCTTAATCCAGTGTTGTGTATGGAACAATACCAATTAGCCCACATTGATGACCTGTTTTGTGGGATTAGCAGGCCAACATTTTAGCATAACTCACCTGTGCCAGACATACAGATGAACGTAGACCAGAAGACACAGGAACTTCTGACAATCGTGATACTTAAAGGCTTGTTCCGGTACCGAAGATTACTGTTTAGTATTACATCAGCTCCAGCATTATTTCAAAGAGAAATGCATCAGATACTAAGTGGACTGAGTAGAGTCCAGTGCTATCTGATAGAGATGAAGAGGAATTTGGATGCCACTCTTCAGAGATTTGAAGATTATGAACTGAGAATCTGCAAGGACAAGTATGAATTTTTCCAATCCTTCATTGAGTATTTGGAACATGTGATTGATGGCACAAGCCTTCACAAATCTCCTTCAAAGGTCAAGGCTATCCCAGACGTGCCTGCAACTCAGAATATTTTCAGGTTGCGATCCTTCCTAGGATAGTTGAAGATTTGTTTCATACTTGGCAACCATTTTAAAACCATTGCATGAACTGTTGTGACAAAACAAGAAATGGAAGTGGTTGGATCAATGCAATAATGCTAAAGAAGCATTTCTCAAATCAGAAGTCCTTACACATTTTCATCCTACTCTACCCCTACAGTTGACGGCGGCACGGTAGCATAGTGGTTAGCACTGCTGCTTCACAGCTCCAGGGACCTGGGTTCGATTCTCGGCTCGGGTCACTGTCTGTGCGGAGTTTGCACATTCTCCCCGTGTCTGCGTGGGTTTCCTCCGGGTGCTCCGGTTTCCTCCCACAGTCCAAAGATGTGCGGGTTAGGTTGATTGGCCAAACTCAATTTCCCCTTAGTGTCCCGGGATGCGTAGATTAGAGGGATTAGCGGGTAAATATGAGGGTTAGAGGGATTAGCGGGTAAATATGTAGGGATACGGGGATAGGGCTTGGGAGGGATTGTTGTCGGTGCAGACTCGATGGGCCAAATGGCCTCTTTCTGCACTGTAGGGTTTCTATGGTTCTATGGTTGACGTGTGATGTATCTCCTTATGGTGTTGGAGTGGTGGTATCCCACAACATTCCATTGGGTGAAGAAAGACCCATTGCCTTTTTGTCTCAAATACTGCACAAAGCTGAAAGTAACTACACACAAATCGAAAGGGAAGCTTTAGGGATTATATTTGGAGTAAAGAGATTCCATCAATTCCGGTACAGAAGAAATTTCACACTGTTGATCGACCATCGTCCATTGTTGCCTATTTTTGGACCACACACATGAATTCCATCACTTGCAACAAGTAGAATCCAGAGATGGGCATTGCTTTTGATGGACTTTCCCAATTACTACTAGCAAGTGATTTGTCAGACTACTTGAATGGAAGTAGATTCTTGTTGCTTCAGGACAAGTGAAGCAGTATACTCGGAGTGATCTCATATTCTCCAAAGTAATGGACATGGTACAACAAGGTGAGACCTCAGAACTAAAACCTGACTTGAAACTGTACTCCACCAGAAGAATGTAGCTTTCTGTGCTCTCAGGATGTCTCTTCAGGTGCTCAGAGTAATCAATCCATCACCATTGAGAAGAACAAATTGCACAAATTATGGAATTATGTGCATGAAAAAAACAGTGAGGAGTTATTTCTGGTGGCCTGGGTTGGACATGGAGATTGAAGAGAAAGCTGAAACATGTTCTTCATGTGTAAAGTTACGAAACTGGCCTCTATTAGCACCGCTGTATCCTTGGGAATGGCTGGAAGAGGCTTGGCAAGTTGAATTTCCAGGACCTTTGAAGGACAGTGTTATTAGTAATGGTTGATGCTCATTCAAAATGGCCAGAAGTCTCCAGGAGAATTGGGGGCACAGGTGAGTGCAGTGGCCATCACAAAGGAGAAGGTTCTGGGGAAAATGAAAGCTCTGAAGGTAGATAAATAACTTGGACTGGATGGACTACACCCCAGAGTTCTAAAAGAAATAGCTGAGGAAATTGTGGAGACATTGGTGGTGATCCTTCAGGAATCACTGGAGGCAGGGAGAGTCTCAGAGGACTGGAAAGTAGCTAATGTAACACCGCTGTTTAAGAAGGGAGGGAGACAGCAGACAGGAAATTAAAGGCCAGTTAGCCTGACTTCGGTCATTGGCAAGATTTTAGATTGCATTATTAAAGATGAGATCACGGAGTATTTGGAAGTGCATGATAAAATAGGGCTGAGTCAGCACAGCTTCATCAAGGGGAGGTCATGTATGACAGATCTGTTAGAGTTCTTTGAGGAGGTAACAAGGAACTTAGATTAAGGAGAACCAGTGGACATGATTTATTTAGATTTCCAGAAGGCCTTTGACAAGGTGCCGCATAGGAGACTGTTAACTAAGCTAAGTGCCCATAGTGTTAAGGGTAAGATCCTGGCATGGATAGAGGATTGGCTGACTGGCAGAAGGCAGAGAGTGGGGGTAAAGGGGTCTTTTTCAGGATGGCAGCCGGTGACTAGTAGTGTGCCGCAGGGGTCAGTGCTGGGACCACAACTTTTCACAATGTACATTAACGATTTGGAAGAAGGAACTGAAGGCACTGTTGCTAAGTTTCATAGAATCATACAGTGCAGAAGGAGGCCATTGGGGCCATCGAGTCTGCACCGACCATAATTCCACCCAGGCCCTATCTATCCCCATAACCTCATGCATTTACCCTAGCTAGTCCCCCTGACATTAAGGGACAATTTAGCGTGGCCAATCCACCTAACCTGCACATCTTTGGACTGTGGGAGGAAACCGGACCACCCAGAGGAAACCCATGCAGACACGGAAAGAACATGCAAACTCCACACAGGCAGTGACCCAAGCTGGGAATCGAACCCCGGTCTCTGGTGCTGTGAGGCAGCAGTGCTAACCACTATGCTACCATGCCGCCCCAAAGATGCAGATGATACAAAGATATGTAGAGGTATTGAGGGAACAGGGGGGCTGCAGAAGGACTTGGACAGATTAGGAGAGTGGGCAAAGAAGTGGCAGATGGAATACAATATGGAAAAGTTATGCACCTTGGAAGGAGGAATAGAGGCATAGACTATTTTCTAATTGGGGAACTGCTTAGGTAATCAGAAGCACAAAGGAACTTGGGAGTCATTGTTCAAGATTCTCTTAAGGTTAACGTGCAGGTTCAGTTGGCAGTTAGGAAGGCAAATGCAATGTTAGCATTCATATCGAGAGGGCTAGAATGCAAGAGCAGGGATGTACTTCTGAGGTTGTATATGGCTCAGGTCAGACCCCATTTGGAGTACTGTGAGCAGTTTTGGACCCTGTATCGAAGGAAGGATGTGCTGGCCTTGAAAAGGGTCCAGAGGAGGTTCACAAGAATGATCCCTGGAATGAAGGGCTTGTCATATGAGGAACAGTTGAGGTTTCTGCATCTGTACTGATTGGAGTTTAGAAGGATGAGGGGGCAATCTCATTGAAACTTACAGGATACTGCGAGGCCTGGATAGGGTGGATGTGGAAAAGATGTTTCCACCAGTAGGAAAAACTAGAACCAGAGGGCACAACCTCAGGCTAAAGGGACGATCCTTTAAAACAGAGATTAGGAGGAATTTCTTCAGCCAAAGAGTGGTGAATCTGTGGAATTCTTTGCCGCAGAAAGCTGTGGAGGCCAGGTCATTGAGTATCTTTAAGACAAAGATAAATAGGTTCTTGATTAATAAGGGGATCAGGGGTTATGGGGAAAGGCAGGAGAATGGGATGAGAAAAATATCAGCCATGATTGAATGGTGGAGCAGACTCAATGGGCCGAGTGGTCTAATTCTGCTCCTTTGTCTTATGGTCTTATGGCCTTATAATGAAGTCAACTTCATCAGGAAAGATAATTGAGAAGCTAGGAGAAGTCTTTAGTAGGTTTGGATTCTCTGAGCAATTGGTAAGTGACAACAGACCTCAGTTTGTCTCCCAAGAATTCAAATGTTTCTTGAAAGAGAATGTTATACAACATATTAGGTCTGCAACATGCCATCCTGCTACGAACGGAATGGCAGAGCTTTTTGTTCCAACCATGAATCATACATTGAGAGCAACCAGGGAACAAGTTTTGCTGATCAAATGCCTTAATTAATTCCCACTGATTAATAGGAATACCACTCTTCGAACAACTAAAGTCTCTCCTGCATTACATTCGGCATTCGACTTGTTGAAACCTCCGAAATCAAAAGAAACTGTTCAATAAAAGCAACATAGACAGACAGAAAATCGGAAAAGTAAAGCAAAACAGCATGGGGGCATTCTTACCTTCTCGTCCCGCTGGTCGATGGGTGGGACAAGCCAGTAAAATCGTGAGAGAGCAGAAAAATCGGGTGTGTGCCCGATTTCTCACCTCTTGTGATCTTACCAGCATTGGATATCCGGGGGGCCCAAGGCTAATTGTAATTTTTAAATTCTATTTAAAATAGAATTTAAATAATACAAGTGAGCCTGGGATGCAACTGTCTGGGCTCACTTACCTTAGCAGCCTTGCCGGTGAAGGTCCTCACTCGGGAGGATCACATATGGTCCCCATCAATGGGAACCAGTCGTGATGGCCTCGCCGGTAGGACTGTAGGCCATTGAAGCCCCTCCCTAGGAGTGGGAGCATGGGGGTGCCTGGCACTGCCCACTGGGCACCCTGGCACTGTGAGCCTGGCGTAATGACACTGCCCACTGGACACCAAGCAGTTCCTAGGGGGCAGGATCTAAGGCAGAGGGACACTGTGCACTCTGCAATGGAGATCGGGGGCTGGAAAGTTGTGCACTCTGCAACCAGCGATCACCTAGTTGCAGAGTTGGGGAGTGGGGGTGGGGGGGGGGGGGGGGGGGGGGGGTGGGATGATCAACCGGTCAGTGGGTAGGGGCCATTTGGTCCCTGCAGGAGGGCTGCGGGGTTGACTGGCCACAGATAGCTGGGGGAAGAAGATTGACAGATCTCTCTCTGTTCTGTGCTATTGCACACAACAGGGAGATTTGCACATGCGCAATGGCACCCTCTTCTGCTACAAGCTGCCGTCTTTCGGTGAGCTTAGGCCCCAACCCTTCCCCTGCCCCCAAGAAATAGATCTTGCTTAATTTTTTTCCTCAAAATGTTGTAAGATTCAATGTTTAAGTCGCACAAAGAAATGGTGCATTTCTCTCCCGTTTTCACGCTCGTTCGGCACTTAGAATTTTTTTTGGTAAGAATGCCCCCCCATGTCTTCCACCAAGGACAAGGAGTGTTGGCCAGTAATTACTCCACAGGACAGAAATGGATTCCTGCACGATCCTTGCACAGACTCGATCTGTCTCTCATACTGTCCAAACCAGAGATGATGTCAGCTGGAGGAGGCATGTGGACCAGCTGTTGCTGGAGAACTGATCCGCCAGAAATGAAACCTGTTGAAAATTCAAATTCAACTGTATAAAGTCCTGACCTGAACTTTCCTGAAACCATGACACTGACAGATACCTTTAGTTACAATGTCGACACTCGTTAAAGCAACCATTGATAATGTTCATGCAAAGATGAAAACATCAGTTTTCAAACATTGCAAAGAAAAATACATCATCAACTGTTCCAAGAGCAATGACCGCCAAACCATCTGATTTATTGATTATTGTTATTTGATTATTGTTCCTGTTACATTCTATTTGAAATTTTTGGGGATGTTCAATTTAAAGGGAGAGGAAATCTTATGTATTTATATTGAGTCTTAGGAGTTGCAGTAAGCACTGTGTACTAATATATGCATATCATCACTGGAAGTGATGTCAGAGGTCGCTAGCGCAGGAAACCACCAGAGTGAAGAAGCAGCCCATAGTGAACAAACCTTGTACATAAAGCTCCATTAGTTTTTACCCCTCCGTGCTTCCTAGCATCCATACCACAGTACACAACAAGTATCACGTCTGCATTCCACTCCATACTATTGAATAAGCTATCTGTACTTTTTGTAATGCTTCCAGGCATGAAACATTCAAGTCACCTTTTGTGTCATGGGGAATGATGACTGAGAACATTCACACCAGTCCTTAACGTGGGTCTCATTTTGTGAAAACTCACAAATTCCTCTTTTTAATGAAAATAAATTCACCTGATTTTCAGAATAAATGAGTATTCACATATCTGTCGGCAGATACACCAATCCAGATGCAGCATTTCAAAAGATATAATGAAGAATGCAAATACTTGACGTAAAAACAACCAGTATGTGAAACACACAATGGGCCATTTGTATCTGAAGAAGAAAGAAAGGTTGATATTTTGGATGAAACTTTGGTGGAATTGGGGAGATGGTGGTGTAATGGACATTGGTGCAGCATCCACCACAGCAGCTGCTGGAATTTAAATTCAATGAATAAATCTGGAATATAAAGATAGTCTCAGTAATATGACCGTGACAATCATCAAAAACCCATCTGGTTCACTAATGTTCATTGGGGAAGGAAATCTGCTATCCTTACCTGGTCTAGCCTGTACTGCCCTCTGAAATGGCCTAGCAGGACATTCAATTCAAGGGCAATTAGCGATGGGCAACAAATGTCAGCAAGGTGAGAATTGGGATCTCAAGGATAGCCAATCACTATCTCTACCTGGATACGAGGCTGAAAGCTCATCAGCAGTTCCTTCACTTTCCCCGATGTACCCCAATACATTTACAATATTTGTAGGTAAATGCACAAAGCATGGTGAGTGACATTGATTAGCTGTGGGTGAAAATCGCCACATATCAATAAGGGACTTCTTTGACTCAAAAGAAGGGTAGAACTGGATATGAAATATTCCTGGATACAAAGATTTCAGGAAAGAGAGGAGTGGTGGTATTATTGATGAACAGGAATATTATAGTGCTGGAGAGGGAGAGGATGTCTTGGAAGGGTGAAGGACAGATTTGATTTGGTTAGAGTTAAGGAACAATAGAGGTGTCTTACACTACAGGATGTATTCTTTAGGCCACCACCTAGTGTGAAAGATATAGAGGATCAACTTTGGAGGGAAATTACAGAGAGGTACAAAAACTTCAGAGTAGTGATAATATAGATCTTTAATTATGCTATGTAGGCAGGTATAGTAATATAATAAAGTGCCACATAATAGACTTGCCAGCAAAATTGAAACCCACAGAACGAAAGGGACAGTGGCAGCATAGATATGAATATGTCTACCCACTGTTAGCACACAGGCTGCTGCCATTGTCTTCCAAGTATAAACACCTTTCACCTTCTTCCCAATAAAATAATCTCAGCAACCGGTAATGTCAAGCATACTTCAGAACTGGTCACATGACACTCTTCATTTTACTTAAAGAAACAATCCCAAATCATATCAGCCTTATAAACCTCATAATTGTAACACATATAGCACATGACCCTTTGATAATGAACAACCATTGTTATAAATGGCATTACCATTGCTGAATTCCCCACTATCAACATCCTGGGGGTTACGATCGACCAGAAACTGAACTGGACTAGCCATGTAAATACTGTGGCTACAAGAGCAGGTCAAAGCCTAGGAATCCTGTAGTGAATAACTCACCTCCTGACTCCCTAAAGCTGTCCACCATCTCCAGGACACAAGGCAGGAGTATAATGGAATACTCTCCACCTACCTGGATGAGTGCAGTTCCCACAACACTGAAGAAGCTCTGCACTATCCAAGACAAAGAAGTCCGCTTGATTGTAACCCTCTTCCACAAACATTCAATCCCTCCACCACTGATGAACAATAGCAGCTGTGCATACCATCTACACAATGCACTGCAGGAACTCACCAAGATTCCTTCGGCAGCACCTTCCAAACCCACTACCATCTAGAAGGACAATTTGTGGAGATGCCGGTGTTGGACTGGGATGGGCACAGTAAGAAGTCTTACAACACCAGGTTATCAGGTGAGTGATGAAGGAGCAGCACTCTGAAAGCTCATGATTCCAAATAAACCTTTTGGAATTTAACCTGGTGTTGTGAGACTTCTAGAAGGGACAGCAGAAACCTGTGAAAACCACCACCTGGAAGATCCTTTCCAAGTCACTCACCATCCTGACTTGGAAATATATCACCATTATTTCACTGTCTCTGGGCCATAATCCTGGAACTCCCCCCCCCAAACAGCACTGTGGGTGTACCTACACCTCAGGGACTGCAGCGGTTTAAGAAGGCAGCTCGCTGCCATCTTCTCAAGGGCAGCTAGGGATGGGCAATAAATGCTGGCCTAGCCAACGATGCCCACATCCCGTAAATGATTAAAAATCAATAAATAAAACTAACTCACTACTCCTTCTCAGACAGCGAGGACTGTATTTTACCAGCTCCCTGACAGCAGGCTGACAAGGAGGAAGTCTCATGAAATGGCAGAGATGGCATCGGTTGGGGGGTGCGATGTCTTCCTGCAGCCATGGGATTTTCTCACTTGTTTGATTGCCCAGTAACTGCAGAAAAACACACTTCATTCAGTATTATAAAAGCTGGTACACTCTTACCTCATAGTCTGTTATTGGTTCTCTAAAGTACTAGCTTAGGTCTTTTTGAATCTCCCATAATGTAGTAAAGGTTAAAGAGTAGAGTTTACACTGTGGGCACAATTGGCATCCAAGGTGCAAATTGCATCCCAAATTCTTCAAGATTTTTGCTAAATGCAAGAGCTGCCATCAACTAACACAATTGGGGCCACACTTTAGAACATAATTTTTCTTCAAGTTTATTTTAGAAATACTCTTTAATTTAATTAAATGTGTAACTCTCTTCAGTTTAATCAATAAAGCCAAAAATAGGCATGTACCCAAAATTTTAATCAGAGTGTCTCCTTCACTACCTGTATGTAACCCCATTTTTAATAACTGGAAACAACTTTCAAAAACTACACAGAACTATTTGCTAATTACATTGGTACAAAGCAGTTTATTAATAAAGTTATACAAAAATTTGCAAGTGAGTCTATTCATATCCTTGAAGTTAAAAACGGCTTAACTTTTAGAGCACCTTTGAAGCCTTGCAAATGGTCACATAGAAACATAGAAACTAGAAGCAGGCGTAGGCTTTTGGCCTTCGAGCCAGCTCTGCCATTCATTTTGATCATGGCTGCTCATCAAATTCAATATCCTGATTCCCCTATAACCCTTGGTCCCTTTAGCCCCAAGAACTATACCTAATTTCTTCTTGACATCACACAGTTTAAATTCACAACGGTGATTAATTCAATCTGAGGGCGTGGCCAGATATGTTTGGGATAACTTCTAGTGCAATGTTTTAAACAAGAACAAAAGATTGTGGAAACTCTAATTCCTCTGAATTTATATTGTACTTAAAATCTGTTGTCCTGGTGTCCCAGAACACCCAGCACAACTAAGCAGAAACTCCCAGCCAAATGTAAGGACTGCTTTCTCGACTAATTTTTGACAAAGATTTTTCAAATGATTTGTTATTTTGCTTCATTTTCCTTTTTAATGAGATATAAATTTAGAAAATTACAATGCTGTTTCCTTCAACATGTCACTAACATGTTTGTACCTTAATATTTTAATTCAATGTAACAGTTGCATAGCTCTGCAGACACCAGATGGCACTGTATGTGTTCCAATTGTTTAAGTGCTTATGTTTCCGCTTCCTCGTGAACTGTAGTACATGTAATTAACATTAAGTTGGTTTTTAACTTATTACCACCAAAATAATTAATTTCAGTACCTTTCGGCCCTACAGTATTATTGGGAGATATTTTAGCATTACCCTTTATAACATTGGGCTGGATATTATGAACCTTCCATGGGGAAGTAAGCAGATGGGTGGACCTGTAAATTCAGGTGATGTGTCACTGGCACTGTACCTGCTGCCAGCCGCTGCCACTTTCCCAGACCCGCCCCCACTGCAATTTTACCAGCAGCAGAGGAGGCATCAAGTAGTCTGGCTGCTCGTGGTCAAATTAATGCCGACTTAATTACCTCTTCCCACTGCTGTTCAGGTTTAGAAGGTGGTGAGAGAGGTCTGCACCCAACATGAACCCCAGCAGGGTTGTCCCTGCAGTGAAAGGGGGAGGATTAGTTGGGGGATGGGGGGGGAGTTGCCTCCATTCCAGGTCCCCAGTGCCAATTGGAGCCATCCTTGGTTTTCCCTCCCAATTTCACTCTCCCCCCTTGCCTTGCCCATCAGTTCCCCCAACCCCCTCATCCCTCTTGCCAGGATCTGTCTGAGATCATTGGAGGTCCAAGTCCGTTGCTGATTGCCTCCTCCTTCATCTAGCTGCATTACCGGCATTGGCCACTGCTCCCAGTGGTGTAGCCTGTGCTGAAGAGTTGCCAGCTTCCAATTAGCCAGCAGTTCTATTGGGTAGGACTTCCTGGGCAGAAGTCTAGGCTCATAACAATTAAAAGCCAATTGCCGAAAAATTAAAGTGGAATGAGTCGGCCAAGTGAAGGCAGGCTCTACCCCAACATTCACGCTGGGGTACGGAGTGCCCATCCTCAGAGGGTGGTGGTTGATAGTAAATATTCATCATGGAGTGCGGTTACAAGTGGTGTACCTCAGGGATCTGTTTTGGGGCCACTGCTGTTTGTAATATTTATTAATGATCTGGATGAGGGTATAGTTGGGTGGATTAGCAAATTTGCTGATGACACCAAAGTCGGTGGTGTGGTAGACAGTGAGGAAGGGTGTCGTAGTTTGCAGGAAGACTTAGACAGGTTGCAAAGTTGGGCCGAGAGGTGGCGGATGGAGTTTAATGCGGAGAAGTGTGAGGTAATTCACTTTGGTAGGAATAACAGATGTGTTGAGTATAGGGCTAACGGGAGGACTTTGAATAGTGTGGAGGAGCAGAGGGATCTAGGTGTATGTGTGCATAGATCCCTGAAAGTTGGGAATCAAGTAGATAAGGTTGTTAAGAAGGCATATGGTGTCTTGGAGTTTATTGGTAGGGGGATTGAATTTAGGAGTCGTAGCGTTATGTTGCAACTGTACACAACTCTGGTGCGGCCGCACTTGGAGTACTGTGTGCAGTTCTGGTCCCCACATTACAGGAAGGATGTGGAGGCTTTGGAGAGGGTGCAGAGGAGGTTTACCAGGATGTTGCCTGGTATGGAGGGGAGATCCTATGAGGAGAGGCTGAGGGATTTGGGATTGTTTTCGCTGGAAAGGCGGCGGCTAAGAGGGGATCTTATTGAAACATATAAGATGATTAGAGGTTTAGATAGGGTGGATAGTGATAGCCTTTTTCCTCTGATGGAGAAATCCAGCACGAGGGGGCATGGCTTTAAATTGAGGGGGGGTAGTTATAGAACCGATGTCAGGGGTAGGTTCTTTACCCAGAGGGTGGTGAGGGATTGGAATGCCCTGCCAGCATCAGTAGTAAATGCGCCTAGTTTGGGGGCGTTTAAGAGATCCGTAGATAGGTTCATGGACGAAAAGAAATTGGTTTAGGTTGGAGGGTCACAGTTTTTTTTTAACTGGTCGGTGCAACATCGTGGGCCGAAGGGCCTGTTCTGCGCTGTAATGTTCTATGTTCTATGTTCAGTATAAACCAGTCCATTATCTCTTTGGGTTTTTCTTCTTGATACTTGTGTTTTTAAGCCCACATTTAAACTTAATGTTTTCTCAAATATGTTAATTTACTGTTGCAAAAAAGGAAGCACTTACCGTCTTACCTTCAAAAAAATATCTGGGTAACAGGGTTATATTGCGAAAAGAGAGACTCAGATGAACTTACTCAGTTGATATGAGATTTGAATTAGATATTCAAAATGATGAGAGACATGAATCATTTAAAGGTAAGCAGGATACTTAAATTAAACTTCAAGTGCAGATCTAAATTACATGACAGCAGAATTAAGAAAACTCAGAATAGCGATAATAGGAATGCTCACGTTCACCAATAGTTGATACACAGAAGAGACCACATGGTAAGCGATCAGTGTTGAGACAGGTAAATCTGTTATTACGAAAGTTGATTAGGAGAATGGGACTGAAATCTATATGAATGTTACGTGCAAACTGAAAGGTCCAAATCATGGACCTCAAATCCTGGCCTGCCTCGGGCCACTGACAGAGGCCCAGAATTACAATTTTGAGACAGTGCCAGTTTGGAAAGTTCTGTCTTCACTACTGTTCTTTAATAATCGGTCAATTTTATATCCACCAGTCCTGGCCATGAAACTCTACAAAAACACACATCTGAAAAATTCAAAAAGTGTTAAACTCAACATGCAAAACACAATCAGCTGGCAGCTGGGCTAACTGGTAGGGAGAGTAAAGACTTCAAAGCGGAATGTCTGTCTATGCATGTTTCACATCCTAAACAATATATGGTTAAATAAATATATTAAATAAATCTATATATTAACTTTATTGAGCAAGCATAGATGAAAGAAGGGAGTGAGCCTTTCGCTTAGTGGTACCATTTCCACCCAAGTCAGCTTAGTGAGAGCATTTCCACCCAAGTCATCCATCTACACAGAGCAACTAATACCTCAGAGCAACTAGAATCAGAAGGTTTTTATTCATGCCCCATCCAGCTGTTTTCAGGATGTTACCAGTCCTCGAGTATAGGATTTAATGGGGGGTGGGAAGCCACAGGTGAGATTTTCCGGCCTCCCAGCCACGTGTTTCCCACTGGCAGGAAGTGGTGCGTTGTTTGCTATTGGCGGGATTCACTGGAATTCCCATTGACGTCGCCCCTCATTGGCGGGAAACCCACGGGCTGGGGTGTGCTGCCAGCGGGACCGGAGAATTCCGCAGGCGTAAACAGCTGGAAAATTCCAACCCTCATCTGTTGTAAAGGGTAGGTGAGACTCATTGGCCATTGTTGCAGCTCACCCAGGGGAAGGTAATCCAAAAGAAGGTGCTCCAAAGGATGAAAGCAGGAAAACACCTCAGCTATTCTTCACATGGCTGAAGAATCTTGTGTGAAACTTGGGTTAGAGCCTGTCCTAGGAGAGAATGGACAGATATGAAAGAACATATGAAACATAGGAACATGTCAGGCTTGGGCTGGTAAGTGGCAAATAACACTTGTGCCACACAAATACCAGGCAATGACCATCTCCAAAAGAGAGAATGCAATCACCCCCCCTTGACATTCACATGGCATTAACATCGCTGAAAAACAAGCTCTTGTCCTGTTGACCTGAACTTCATCCTTCAAACACATTGCAAATTGAGATGGGTGATCTTTCAGCGTCCATAGTGTGCAAAAGAAGTTCACAGCTGGCTGTTCCCATCTTCAAAGACTGGCTGAAAAATATTCCCAATATCAAAATTAAGGCCAATAATATTTCATTTGATGGCTTTGCACTTTCCTTAATTGTGCCATTACTTTTAGAAAGTAACACAGGAATCTGGCCAAAATAAATGTGCAAAGTAGTGAACAATTGCTCCTTACTTATGCATGGTACGCGTGTCTAGTAAGCAGCAGATTCTGAAAATGTTACACACAAGTTAATACTCTGTCCTGCTCAAGAACAACATAACTAAACAACACAACCAAGGATTTAAACGAAGAGTCATATCCAAAATTATAATAAAAGCAAAACACTGCAGATGCTGGAAATCTGAAATAAAAACAGAAAATACTGGATAGGTTCATCAGGTCTGGCAGCATCTGTGGAAAGAGAAACAGAATTAACAGCTGGAATTTTTCCACCCTGCCCACCTCGGGAATTGGAGCGGGCAAGGGGTGGACCATGAAAAGGCCCGTTGACCTCGGGTGGGATTTTACGGTTTCGGGACGAGCAGGGCCATGAAATCCCGCCCAATGTTTCAAGTCTGTATGACTCTTCTACAGGAAGGTCATTTAGACTTGAAACGTTAATTCTGTTTCCCTCTCCAAAATTGTCACCCTCCTTTCTCATTCAGGTAATAACTGATCTGCATATTTGTGGTATTTGTTTTTTTTAAATTTCAGAATTCCAGCATCCACGGTTTCACTTTTTATCTGAACGTGGTCATTATCTACATATTATTCAGCAGCAAATATAGTTTAATGCCTATTCTGAATGAAGGAAGGAGATGCATAAAACAGGCTTAATTATATTCATAAAGAATAGGGAATAAGAGCTGTTTTTCAACAGGTGCTTCTCATTTTCACCATTATGTGATTTCAAACAAATATCTCCACACCCCAGCTGTGGAATCTCACGCTGAACATTAATCTTGAGTCACTGAATTTTAAAATAAATTTAAATCTGAGCATAGTTTATTGAATAAAAACAGGATAATTTGATCCAGAGTTGATCTGGGGCCGACACACACACAAAAATCCCAAAAGGAGAGAATACATAGCTAGAATTAATTCCCGTAACCATTTATTGTTTTGAAGCATGCAGGTTAGGCCTCAGCTAGAGTATTCTGTCCAGATCTGGGCATCACACTTTAGGAAGGATGTCAAGGCCTTTGAGAAGGTGCAGAAGAGATTTACTGGAACGGTATCAGGCATGAGAAACCTCAGCTATGTGTGGAGACTGGAGAAGTTGGGGGTTGTTCTCTTTGGAGCTGAGGAGAGGTTTGTTAGAGTTGTTCAAAGCCTTGAAGAGTTTCCAGTGGCAAAGGGCCAGTAATCAGGACACAGATTTAAGGTGACTGGAAAAAGAAGCCGAGGCAACATATTTTTTTAAAACACAGCAAGTTGCTGTGATCTGAAATTCACTACCTGAAAGAATGATAAGAGCAGATTCAGTAGAGACATTCTAAAGAGAAATGGATGAACACTTGAAGGGAAAAAAAAATACAGAGCTATGAGGCACAAGCAGGGACTTGGACTCGCACACAGTCAACCTTCTGCGCTATATCATTCTATGACCTGCATTTTATGGTCAACGCCAAAGGAAAGACTTTTGCTGTCCATTAAGTTTACAGCTGCCCACAGAATTGTTATGAGCATTTGAGTGGCAACTTATGGTTACTACTTCTACAGTGCAGCACCCTGTCTACAGGATCCATGGCATCTGTGAGTAGGGCATGCAACAACATATCTCTTCTGTCAGATTGCTGTCTCAGTGAGGATTTTCAAAGTCTAACGTAGGGAGTGTAAATTAGAATATGTAATTCAACATAAAATCATACACAGAAAGTAAAACAAAGAGAGGGAAAGAAAGTTAGGATTGAGAGAAAGATAAAAAAGAATCAAAAGAAAAAAAAACATTTAAATTAAATTTTCAACAGTAATGAAGGAATAAGATTGTAAAAGCAACATTTTAAGTCTGGAGAGGTTCTTTAGCAAAAATTAAGACTTAAAATGCAGTTAAAAAATAATTTACATCTGAGTGCATTGGCCCTAATGTTTTCTGGTGTATTTAATGGATAACGAGTAGACAAGAGCTGCAACTTCATACCCTTTAGGTATCTTAATGTCAAGTCCATTGGCAAGGTTCCAGTGTAACAAAACCTTAGGAGGAGCGGAGAAAATCAATCAGAAAGTTCCAGGTTTAACCATGCATATATGTAACCAGAATTTTCTCTCTAATTTATTCCCTGCTGGTCATACAACTATTGCAATCACAAAACCTCTTATCTATGATTTTCATTCTCCCTTTCTGTCATTTCAATCCTGTCACGGCCTATCTGAATAAGCAGTCCAGAAAAGTGGGGCCCATAGGAATCAACATTGGGGATGTTCTTTCCATTCATACTTTGAGGCAAAGCTGACCATGTTCATCATTTGGGTGTTTGGTAGGATTCTAGGTGTATGTGGATGATTTCTAAGGTTGATCTAAAAGGTTCTGCTGAAAAGAATATACTGCAAACAGTTGAGTTTTGGGTGAGTTGCTGGTTTGGAACTTCCTCTCTTTGTGTTTTCTCTATGCCCCAGATGTGCACTTGCCTTCGAAGGAGGCTGCATCTTTTTTTATTTGGTTGTGTCAGGTGCAGAGATCCTGGGCAAGCTTTTCCCAGGACTCGAAGCCAATATCAAAACTTCTAATTGAAGCCTTCAGATTATCTTTGTAGTATTTCCTGTGACTGCCATGAGGGCACAGCCCAGACTCAAACTTTCCACAGAAGAATTGCTTTGGTAAGCGAGTGTCAGACATTTTGGCTATATATTCAGCCCAACTCAGTTGTGACTGTCTCAGTATGGAGTGGATGCTTGACATACAGGCTCACATAAGCATCTCAATGTCTGATATTTTGTCCTGCTATTTGATCCTCTGAAGCTTTTGAAAGCAGCTCAAGAGAAGGTGGTTGAGCTTTTTGGCACGATGCTGGTAGTGCAAGTCTCAAGTGCATAGAGTGAAGTGGGCAGGCTCTATGGACTTTCAGTTTGATAAGCAGACCTACTCCTCTTCATTCCCAAGTTGATGTTCAAAGTCTGCTGAAGGTTAGACTTGCTTTGGCAATTCTTGCATGTGTCGCATCATCAGCTCCAGAGAATGTGCTGCTGAGATAAGTGCTGACAGGTCTGGTCATTGTGATCAAGATAAGGCCTTCCTGATGCAGGCTGGGACATTACTTTAGTTTTCTTTGTGCTGATTGTAAGGCCAAAGTTGTCACATGCACTGGCGAACAAGTTCACGCTATATTGCATGTCCAGCTCTGAACCAACAGCTAGTGCACAGTCGTTGGTGAACAGGAAATCATAAAGTGTATCCTTGGAGACCTTGGTCTTTGGCTGAAGTCATCTCAGATTGGGCAGCGTCCCATTCATGCAATACGTGATTTTGATGCCAAAATCACCATAATGGAAGGCATCAGAGAGTATGACAGAGAAAAACATGCTGAAGAGGGTTGGTGCTAACACACAGCACCATTTAACTCCATTAATGGCTAGGAATGGGTCAGAGGACTCATCATCATCCAGGACATGCACAAGCATGCTGTCATGGAACTGTCGAACCATTGTGTTAAATTTTTCATGGCAGCCAAATTTCTCTCTTCCAAAGGCATTCATGGATTGTCACAAGATGGGCAAGTCCCTTCCCAATTGTACAGGTGGACAATGGAGGCATCATTGTACTCTTGTTGGATGGTTCCTGACTCCCACTTAAAATGAAAGTGAGTTTCTTGACCAGACATTGACCTCCAGCCTTGGCGATCGCTTTTGGGAAAGCTCCTGGAGCTTTGCCACTAGACAGGAGTTTGGGAGCTTCTGTCATTTCTACATTTCAAACAGCATTTATCTCAATGACAAGTCATCATTATCCAATCAAAATTTTGAATGAAACATCCTCAGGATTGTCCAATGCAAGCTCAGAGAAATGCAAAACACTCGGCTGAATAGAAAGCAGACAAATCTCAGTCATATACTGACCATAAAGACTGGAAATGATTTTGTGGTGCTCTGAAATCTCTTTACAGGTCCCAGGCTACAGGTTCATCATCAATCCTCAGTGCTGGTAGGTTAATACTGTTCACAGGAAAAAAACGAAGTTCTAGAAAGATGGGCAGAGCACTTTAGCCACAAACTCAATCGGTCTTCACCCAGCAATGAAAAAGCAATCTACAGGCTGTTACTGGTTGCCATCAACTGCTGTCTTGATGACCCTCCCATTGCAAATGTAATGCAATGGGTGTATCCCATTAATCTTAGGAGGAAATTAAGAAGATTCAATTGACAAGCCTACTGGAAAATCAAAAGCTAGTTTGTATTGCAGCCCGTTCATGGCTGACTGTGTCAAAGGCCTTGGTCAGGTCAACAAACATGGTGTAGAGGTCCATGTTCTATTCTTGGCATTTCTCCTGGAGCTGTCTAATTCCAAACACCTTATCAAAAGACATGACTCGGGATTCACCTGGCTTGCTAGCTCCTGGTGGAAATCCCAATGGCCTGTTGAATTGGGCATCAGGCCTAAAATGGGATTCCCGTTAGGTGTCAAACCAGTCACGATGTTCCTGGCCCGCCAGAGTGGGTGGGAATCCGATAAATATGCAAAACCCCTCATTGTAATGTTACTAGCAGTCTGGAAGCCCAATTCAGCAGCCTCACATGATGCACTCACCTCCCCAGCCGGAAATTATGCGGGTGTGATTTGGTGCAGGTCCTGAGAAGTGGTGGCCTGGCTCCGTGAAATTTAAGGGGGAGCAAGGAGGTAAGTGCCCTTCTCAACTTTACTCCAAGCTGCACAGGGGGTTATGCAAATCACTTGGAGCTAGGGGGGGGGTAGGGTTCGAAGGGGTGACCTCAGTGAGTCCCCCGGGACCAGGTATCTGGGCTGAAGTTCTTCATGGTGCTGTTCAACATTAGTAATGCACTCAATCCAGTATATTTCCTACAACAATCATGAGCTTTTGCCCTTCCTCTCTGAACTCCTTTCCCTTACAGGGTATGCCACTTTCATTAGGGCTCTCTCTCTTTCAGGTTTCACTGAGCCTAGGCTCCTGGCACACCTCTTTGATCTCCCTTCATTGACAACCCCACAGCAGATGAGGGAGGGGCATAGCTGAGATTACTAGTCACAAGGATCAGATGCACCAGTATTAGCTAGAAATCGAGTTGGCAGACAGCCCATGTCACATCAAAGACTTCATTGTTCAGACTGTCAGCCGATGCTCCATGATGGCTTATGCACTCTCGCTCTTCCCGGAAGATGCTTGCTAGCTATAAAAAAGCTATTAAAAAAAGTAAGATGGAATATGAGAGTAAACTAGCTCAGAATATAAATACAGATAGCAAAGGTTTCTACAAATATATAAAACAAAAAAGAGTGGCTAAAGTAAACATTGGTCTTTTAAAGGATAAGAAGGGGGATGTAATAACTGGAAATGAGAAAATGGCTGAGGCATTGAACAGGTATTTTGTGTCGGTCTTCACAGTGGAAGACACAAATAACATGTCAAAAATTGATGACAGGAAGGCTATGGCAGGTGAGGACCTAGAAACTATCATTATCACGAAAGAGTTAGTGTTGGGCAAGCTAATGGGGCTAAAAGTAGACAAGTCTCCAGGCCCTGATGGAATGCATCCCAGAGTACTAAAAGAGATGGTGGGGGAAATAGCAAATGCATTAGTGGTAATTTACCAAAATTCGCTGGACTCTAGGGTGGTTCCACAGATTGGAAAACAGCAAATGTGACACCACTGTTTAAAAAAGGAGGTAGACAAAAGGCGGGTAACTATAGGCCAGTTAGCTTAACTTCTGTAGTAGGGAAAATGCTTTAATCTATCATCAAGGAAGAAATAGCAAGACATCTGGATATAAATTGTCCCGTTGGAAAGACACAGCATGGTTCATGAAGGGTAGGTCATATTTAACTAATTTGGTGGAAATCTTTGAGAACATTACATGCGCAATGGACAATAGGGAACCTGTGGATGTGTGGTGTATCTGGATTTTCAGAAGGCATTTGATAAGGTGCCGCACCAAAGACTGCTGCATAAGATAAAGGTGCACAGTGTTACGGATATTGTATTAGCATGGTAGAGGATTGGTTAACTAACAGAAAGCAAAGAGTGGGGGTAAATGGGTGTTTTTCTGGTTGGTGATCAGTGACTAGTGGTGTGCCTCAGGGATCAGTGTTGGGACCACAATTGTTTCCGATTTACATAGATGATTTGGATTTGGGGACTAAGTGTAGTGTGTCAAAATTCACAGATGACACTAAGGTGAGTGGCAGAGCAAAGTGTGCAGAGGACGCTGAAAGTCTGCAAAGAGATATAGATAGTCTAAGTGAGTGGGTGAGGGTCTGGCAGATGGAGTACAATGTTGGTAAATGTGAGGTCATCTATTTTAGTAGGAATAACAGCAAAATGGACTATTATTTAAATGGTAAAAAATTGCAGCATGCTGCTGTGCAGAGGGACCTCGGTGTCCTTGTGCAAGAATCACAAGAAATTGGTTTGCAGGTGCAGCAGGTAATTAAGAAGGCAAATGGAATTTTATCCTTCATTGCTGGAGGGATGGAGTTTAAAAACAGCGAGGTTATGTTGCAGCTGTGTAAGGTGCTGGTGAGGCCACACCTGGAGTACTGTGTACAGTTTTGGTTTCCTTACTTGAGAAAGAATATACTGGCACTGGAGGGAGTGCAGAGAAGGTTCACTAGGTTGGTTCCGGAGTTGAGAGGGTTGGCTTATGAGGAGAGACTGAGTAGACTGAGGCTATACTAATTGGAATTCAGAAGAATGAGGGGAGATCTTATAGAAATATATAAGATTATGAAGGGAATAGATAAGATAGAAGCAGGGATGTTGTTTCCACTGGCGGGTGAAACTAGAACCAGGGGGCATGGCCTCAAAATAAGGGGGAGCAGATTTAGGACTGAGTTGAGGAGGAACTTCTTCACAAAAAGGGTTGTGAATCTGTGGAATTCCCTGCCCAGTGAAGCGGTTGAGGCTACCTTATTGAATGTTTTTAAGGCAAGGATAGATAAATTTTTGAACAGTAAAGGAATTAAGGGTTATAGTGAGCGGGCAGGTAAGTGGAGCTGAGTCCACAAAAAGCTCAGCCATGATCTTATTGAATGGCGGAGCAGGCTCAAGGGGCCAGATGGCCAACTCCTGCTCCTAGTTCTTATGTTCTTATGTTCAATCTGCCCTCATTCTTTTCCCACTCGATCACATTTATAATATTGGACCTTTTCTACAAGTCAACAAAGCATTTTGACAGGGCTCTCTTTTTAAATACTGGCTACATCGCTCTGTGCTGCAAAGCTTCCAGCAAAGGCACACATCTTTAAGTTTCAGTAAGCTTTAGTCTGTGGCACCAGTTCAGCTTCTTCAGAGAAAGCTGCATGCCTGTCCAAAATTAACCAGCCACTGCTTGCACAAGAAGGCACAAGAGTCCCTCACTGAGGGGTTGTATTGTCACCTCTATATCCTGGAAGGGACTGGGTTGGGGTGGAGGGGTGATGTGCAAATAGTGGTCTGCCATTCAATGTGAAAATGCCAGTTGATACCATGGAGTGTGGCAACTACCCAGGAAGAAGGTGACGTGATGGTCACTCCAGATCATACACCTGCAATTCTACTTTGCCTCTGAGAGCACCTGTGCCCTCTCACATTCCTGCTAGCCCTGAGCCTTCTATCAATTGTCTATCATCATCACTAAATCAGCTAATACCTCAGGTGCTAATTCAAAGTCTGGCTCTTGGGAAGAGGCAGTCACAGGCAGGGCTATGGAGATCATGGCCACTGGACCACCGAGGAGCATCCAGTTGCATTAGAACATAACTGGTGAAGGGAGGGATCAGCCAGGCTGAAGGTTGCGGTTGAATATGAGGGGCCATCAGGCCATATCCGTGTCTGTACAGGCTAGGTGGCCTGGGCAGAAGTTCCTCAAGCCTGTGTTGGGCGGTGGGAATGGTGAGGGTTGGTCAGATTTCATATGTTAGATCACAGTGGGATTAGGGAGGACTTGAGGAGTAAAGGATGGATGACCTTGCTGACAGTCTCTCTCCTTTCGTCCTCCTCCCAGATTGAAGATGAATATCGGTCTACAGCCTGGCCAGCTTGCATTATTCCTGCTGATTGCTGCTGAGGCAGATAGGCAGTGGCAAAAATGCCAGGGCCAGCCCAGGCTTGACCCAGCACCACATGAGCAATCAGGTTTCACTCCCTCAACACTTAGCAGGTGTGCGATCACTAGCTGAACATCATGCACGTCCGTTCACACTACCTTGGAAGTATGCATGATGTCTACATTCCGGAGCACTCGCAGGTACACTGCACCTTCGAGGGTCACCCTCAGCTGAAGGGTTGGCTAATGAGGACAAGGGTAACCCACTAAGATCATGGCTAATGACGCCAGCACAGAGGCCTGAGACTGAGGCAGAGACACGCTATAATGAGGCCCAATCTGCCAGAATGTGATCGAGTGGTCCGTAGGGCTGTTAAAGAT
Source organism: Mustelus asterias (assembly GCF_964213995.1). Taxonomy (NCBI): domain Eukaryota; kingdom Metazoa; phylum Chordata; class Chondrichthyes; order Carcharhiniformes; family Triakidae; genus Mustelus; species Mustelus asterias. The sequence goes on along the minus strand of NC_135809.1, from coordinate 97,626,080 downwards.
GCGGTTTCATTGCCTGGATCGCTCTGGAGGGGCTCTCCAATATAGTTCCCAAAGGGTCACATGGATAGTGGCCACACGCTATGTCCTTCACAATCTGACACAGCAGTGGGATGACATGATGGTGGAGGAGGGGGAACAGGCAGTGTCATTGGAAGAGGAGGACCATCAAAACAGAGTCAGGGAGGAGGCCGAGGAGGACCCATAGGATGCTGAAAAAATGGCAGCCTGGGTCCAAAAAGGCCAGAGGACTATGGGTGCCTTCATTGCCTCCAGAATTGGTGTCGAGGAGCCTCTTAGTCTGGCAGCTCAAACCCATCTCCCTGCCTTGCCCGGTCCCTTGCTCCCTCTTCCCATAACCCTCTTCCCAAGTATCCTGTTTCCCCCTTCCCAGACACTTGGTTTCTCTCCCCACCACATTTCCTCTGAGTCTGGCTGCCCCTTCCCTTTAACCTTTTCCCCCATTCAACAACCAGTAGGGCCCCCTCCCCCCTCCAAGGGTCAACTTGACATCACACAAAAGTGGTGAGCCTGTGTTGGCAGCGTCAGCGGGTCTCTTAGCACACAGGTGGGTGATGATGACTCACTGTGAGGAAATCTGTGGTGCTCCTCAGATCCTGAGAAAGTTTGACTCCTGGGGACACAAAGAAGACATTGTGAGATGGCAGTTTGCTGTTATGGAGCTGGGGTTCACAGCAGGTGGCATGTGTGGGCACTGGGCTTAGTCTATGATGGTTTATGATGGGGATTATTGTCAGCAGGGTACTGAGGGAGATGCTAGCAGTTTGGGTGTTTGAGGGTTGCACGAGTTTAGGGTGAGATGCCAGTGGTTCGGGACAGGAGTAATGCCAGGGCTAGGCAGGTGGATACTCAACCATGCAGCATGGAGGGGGTCATTCATCTTCTTGCAGCATTGACGTCCAGTTCTCCTTGCTGCTAGAACTGACCACCTCTGCCACTGCATCCTAGGCCTCCAACACACACTGGCAGGTAGTACCCTGCCAACATTTGGAAATGGTGTGGCTTTCCTTTCCTCTACAGCGTCCAGCATTCGGTCTACATTTGCGTCCAGGAATCCTGGGGCAGCTTTTCTTGCAGCCATGTTGCTGCCTGGAATGAGAGTAGGTACTGAAGAGAGCGCATATATGCTGCTCCTGTTTGTAGAGGACTAACAACTGATTCCCGATTCCAGTGAATTAGGCACTGGTGGAGTCGGGAAATTAGCGTGATTCATGAGGGTGGGGAGTGCTGACCCATTTGAAGAGGATGAATGAGGCTGTTCAGTACTGTCAACGCCAGTGGGAAACACTCTGGATTTCCTGCTGGCATCAACTTAGAACTGATTCGGAAGAATTGCACCCATGATATGTGGTTGAGTTCACATTATAATATAATTAGAGGTTGGACAATCTACACACACCCTTAAATGCAAGATGTATAGACTGCTTGTATAGAATTTACAACAGAGAAACATTTGGCACAGCGGGTCTATGCCACTGTTTGATGCACAAGACCAAACTCCCACTCTACTTTATCTAACCCTATGGGAATGTATTTCCAGTCCTTTCTAACTCATGTACTTATCTTGTTTGCCCTTAAATACATCTATGCTATTCATCTCCACTACTCCATCCAGCATCAACATTCAGGCTACTCTCTGGGCAAAGGAGTTACTCCTGCATTTTTTAATAGGAATTATTAGTGGCTATCATGTATTTATGATCCACAGATTTGGACTCCACAAATAGAAACATCTGGGGGCAATTCTCCCAGCCTGCTTTGCTGCTTTTATAAAGCAGCGGGCCGGGAAACTCAAGCAGAGGCCATTTTGTGGGTTCCCCGCTGGGTGCCACAGCTTCTGCGTGCCTCTGGCAGCCAGATTTCTGGCGCCGTCAGCTCCATGCCAATTTCTGGTGCGATGCTGCATAACCTATTCAAATCACCATTTTAAACCTATTTAAATATGATTAGCGGGCTCAGGACTGAAATCTCCAGGCACGCTACCTCTCCTCCCCACGAGGAGTATTTCACTCCGGTGGGATTTTGTATAGCTCCGCAGTTGTGGGGAGCTGGCAGGCTGACTGCACTGGAGTGAAGGGGGGCCAATCGATGTCCCTCATGAGGTTGGGTGCCAGGGGGGGGTGTTGCCTGGGCATTGCCACCTTGGCAGTGCCAGCCTGGGCCGCCTGTCACTGCCCAAGGAGCAATGCCCAGGGGACACCTTGGCACTGCTCACCGAGCATTGGGCAGTGCCAAGGCGGTAGGGCCTAATGGGGGTGGGGCCTCTGGGGGTGATTGGTTGGGGTGTGGGGTCCCGCTGCCACTCTGCATTTCGGCTGAGTAACAAAGACCAGCCAGCAATCGGTGCTGGGCATCGGGGTTGGGAGGGAGCGAGGTGTCAGCCTCCTGGGGGAGGGGCCAGGGCTGTGGCAGGGGTTGGGGGTGCAGGGTGGGGGAGATCAGGCGGGCTAGGGGCGGCGGGGGGGGGGGGGGGGGGGGGGTGCGGGTTCGAGGGTGGCCTGGACACATCCAGGGGGTCAGCGATCAGACAGAAGTGGGGGCAGGGGTTCACACGGCTGGCGATCGAGCTGGCCAGCAATTGGAAGGCCAGCAATGCAGGCTACTGTACATGCGCCGATCCTGGCACTGACAGATTGGCGCATGTGCAGTGGCCCACTCAGCACTATGCTGCCAGCCTCTCCAGCGGGAATAGACCCTGCCCCCATCATTTTTGAACTGATTCAAGCTGGTGCACTCTGCAGTGCACAGAGTGTTGGAAATTCATTTTGAAACTCCCGCTGAAGAAACCAGCGGATTTACTCCAGTTTTCATGTCGTGAATGTCATAAGATTCTGGCCTATGTCTCTCCCACCAAACTCCTTCATAGTGAAAGGAGGTTTTTGGGCTGAAGGGAAGGGTGGGCCAAAATACCTCAAGGCTCTGCTATCAATTGCACTGTGATGAAAGAAGGGGCTAACATTGAAAGATGGAGCGGGGGTGGGGTGCACAGGTTGAGACAGAGATAAGCAGGAGGCAATAGGCAGAATAGAGCAATATAGATGTATAATGCAATAAAGTAATCTAGGAATGTGAGGCGAGGGGCAAAGCATAAAGATGTCACAATGCAATGTCTATTTTATGAATGTAAAGGTCACTTGAGAGGCTCCAGACAGTCTGACTGAAGTGTTTTCTGCTGCTGGGAAGATTCCTGTACATTACAAATCATTGTCTTTGTTTCTTGTACTTGAAATAAAGATGTACAGGAATTTGAGGATGAAGCTTCATGGGTGATGAGCATCAAAAGCAGATGGGTGTTATTTTAGATTGCTGATAGAGGTATTTTATATCTAAAATGTATACATCATGATGGCTCCTGAATGAAATACAAATTTACTTGTGTATTACACAGATGCAGAGGTATTATCTCCAGCTCATTCTACGTGTGAGTGGCAATATGAGACTTGCACCAGCCCCTGCAGCAGAACCTGCAGAGATCCCACAGGCAAGATTTGTCAAGCACTACCAAGGTATATGTACACTAAGGGAATATATTAACAGAATGTGAACCTCTGCAACCCGCCAGGCTGCTGATGAATGGATTTAAAATATTTCAGTAACAATAATAAAGTGCTTTAGAGAGTGGAAGAAGCTTTTTTTAGTTTTTAAAACATTTCTTGTGATTCAGAATGAAGTATACTTTGGCAACAGTGTGCTGTGCCATGGAGTAATAATATGTAAGCTTTCCTCATTAGCCGTTGTGCAGTGAGATCCTGAGGAACGCTCTTTCATGGTGGCAAAGAGAAGCTAAAATTTTCCCCATAATGTGGGAAGAACCATCATGGGGCAAGGCGCTCCACATAGTAACTGGTTTCACACAAGAGCATTGTCCATGGATTGGCCTGAAGATTAGTACTAAGAAAATGAGTCATGCAAATTTTGCATTATAGTATGGATCTGATACTGCTCAATTGACTAGTCAGATCAGAAAATTGAGTCAACTGCAAACACATTTGCTGTCTGAAATGACATATCAGTTTGTCATAACTGCATGTTGTAGATTTAAAAGAAAAACGATTATTCACACACGAATGGGAATGTAGAACCAGAGAGATCAAATGTCCAACAGTGCAGATTTTTTCATATTGAACAAAACCCTGCTTTGCAGATGCAAGATTAGTTTGAAATGCTCACCTCTTGGTCTCAACAGATTTGCGATCCACAAAAAAACATATGTGAAATAAAATTCCTATAACTTCAGTTGTACATTCATATTTTCTAGCTTCACTGAGTATCTAAATTAATTCCATTATAAACATTGAACAGTATTTTTTCATCTTTGTAATACACTACCATATTATATGAAAATGCAATGAAACGGTAGTACAACCAGGAGTGAGTGGTTCATGAGCCACTAAATAATTCACATTTGATGCAACCTCATTGAAACATTAATGCATAAAGTATTTTTTTAAAAGGGGTGACATTGCACATATGATACTACACATAAACTTGGATAAAATTCCACTGGCTAGTTTAGAAAATATCCATATAATTCATGCTTTTGGGACAGACCTGAGAAAAATGAAGAACAGTCGTGAAGGTGTAAAATAGACAACTTTATAGCTAATTTTAATCATTACAAATTGTTTGTGTGCTTTTTTTCCTTAATCTTGTGTTGAAAATTAGAAAATTAGAAATATTACTGACTGAGAAAATAGTGACTAAATTTCTTTCAAGAGTAACTGGTTCAATAAGCTTTAAGGTACTGATGGATAAAGATAAATGTAGTCCTCAGGTGAAAGTGCTAAATGGGTAAAGGCTAATTACGACAATATTAGGCAGGAACTGAAGAATGTAGATTGGGAGCAGATGTTTGAGGGCAAATCAACATCTGGCATGTGGGAGGCTTTCACATATAAGTTGATAGGAATTCAGGACCGGCACGTTCCTGTAAGGATGAAGGATAAGTATGGGAAGTTTTGGGAACATTGGATGATTGAGAGATACTGTGAGCTGAGTCAAAATGAAAAAGTAAGCATTTGTCAATGCTAGGAGGTTGGGAACACACAAAGCAAGTGTGGAATACAAGGAAAGTAGAAAGAAACTTAAGCAAGGAGTCAGGAGGGCTAAAAGAGGTCACAATAAGTCAATGGCCAGCAGGATTAAGGAAAATCGCAAAGCTTTTATACGTATTTAAGAGCAAGAGGGTAGCCAGGGAGAGGGTTGGCCCACTCAAGGACAGGGGATGGAATCTATGCGTGCAACCAGAGGAAATGGGTGAGGCAGTAAATAACTTTGTGTCAGTATTCACCGGAGAGAAGGACTTGGTGGATGATAAGTCTGGGGAAGGGTGTGTAGATAATGTGGATCATGTTGAGATCAAAAAGAAGGAGGTACTGGGGGTCTTGAGAAACATTAAAGTAGATAAGTCCTCAGGGCCTGATGGGATATATCCCAGAATATTGAGAGAGGCAAGGGAAGAAATTGCTGGGGCCTTGAGAGAAATCTTTGTATCCTCACTGGCTACAGGGAAGGTCCCAGAGGTTTGGAGAATAGCCAATGTTGTTCCTTTGTTTAAGAAGGATAGCAAGAATAATCCAAGTAATTACAGACCGGTGAGCCTTATATCAGCAGTAGGGAAATTATTGGAGAAGATTCTTTGAGCCAGGATTTACTCCCACTTGGAAATAAGTGGACTTATTAGCAAGAGGCCACATGGTTTTGTGAAGGGGAGGTCATGTCTTACTAACTTGATCAAATTTTTCGAGGAAGTGACGAAGATGATTGATGAGGGTATGGCAGTGGATGTTATCTACATGGACTTCAGTAAGGCCTTTGACAAGGTCCCTCATGGCAGAGTGGTATAGAATGTGAAGTTGCACGGGATCAGAGGTGTGCTGGCAAGATGGATACAGAACTGGCTCGGTCATAGAAGACAGAGGGTAGCAGTGGAAGGGTGCGTTTCTGAATGGACGGCTGTGACTAGTGGCATTCCTCAGGGATCAGTGATGGGACCTTTGCTGTTTGCAATATATATAAATGATTTGGAAGAAAATATAACTGGTATGATTAGTAAATTTGCAGATGACACAAAGATTGGTGGAATTGCGGATAGTGATGAGGACCATCAGAGGACACAGCAGGATATAGATCAGACTTGGGTGGAGTGATGTCAGATGGAGTTTAATCTGGACAAATGTGAGATAATGCATTTTGGAAGGTCTAATACAGATGGGAAATATACAGTAAATGGCAGAATCCTTTAGAGTATCGATAGGCAGAGGGATCTGGGTGTACAGGCACTGAAAGTGGCAACACAGGTGGAGAAGGTAGTCAAGAGGGCATATGGCATACCAGCCTTCATTGGCCGGGGCATTGAGTTTAAAAATTGGCAAGTCATGTCGCAGTTTTCTAGAACCTTAATTAGGTTGCGCCTGGAATATGGTGTTCAATTCTGGTTGCCACATTACCAGAAGGCTTTGGAGAGGGTACAGAAAAGATTTACCAGGATGTTGCCTGGTATGGAGGGCATTAGCTATGAGGAGAGGTTGGAGAAGCTTGCTTTGTTCTCACTGGAACGACAGAGGTTGAGGGGCGACCTGATAGAAGTCTACAAGATTTTGAGGGGCATGGACAGAGTGGATAGTCAGAAGCTTTTTGCCAGGGTGAATGAGTCAATTACTAGGGGGCATTGGTTTAAGGTGCGAGGGGCAAGGTTTTAAGGAGATGCATGAGGCAAATTTTTTATACAGAGGGTGGTGGGTGCCTGGAACTCGTTGCCGGGGGAGGTAGTGGAACAGATACGCTAGTGAGTTTTAAGGGGTGTTTGGACAAATACATGAATAGGATGGGAATAGAGGGATATGGTCCCTGGAAGGCTGGGGGGTTTTAGTTCAGACGGGTAGCATGGTTGATGCAGGCTTGGAGGACTGAAGGGCCTGTTCCTGTGCTGTAATTTTCTTTGTTCTTTGTTCTGGTTCTAGTACATTTTATATGACTATGTGGATTGATCAATTATATGATGGCAAAGTGTTTATATCTTTTCCATTTTCTTTTCCATTTTCAATGTTAAACGTAATCATAAAATGTGTAACTGAAATTCCTGATGCAGAAAGCTAAACCTTGTAGGCAGAATGCATACATCATGTACAGCATATTCATTGTAATGTGATTTTTCAAAGTGATGATGACACATCTGAATTCCTGACTGGAAGATTTATCTTCCTTCCCTTTTTGAATTTTCATGTGTCATTTACTATTTTCACCCTACAAAGCTGGCAGATGTGCCAATGCCCTCACTTTATGATCAGTCACTGGGAGATTTACACTATGAATTTTCATCCCTCATTTTCACCCCTCAATTCCTGCCACCCCAGATTGGGACACATCCAATTCAAATGACTGTTTTGAGAATATTCATCGTACAACTGAGAATAATTTAACTGTATAACTCATTCTGTTGAGCTGAATGCAAGCTCCTGGTGGCAGCTTCAGGGCTTCATGCTTTCCTCAAAGTATTATTTATTAAATGACAGACTTAGACAAAAAGACAATTATGTCAAAAGGGTAAAAATTTGCTGTTATGGTTTTTGAAACTTCGAACATATGAATTTAGAACAGATCCAACATTTAGCTACAAATGGGTATTGCAAATTACATGTTAACTGTGGAAAATGTAAAAATTCAACTGTGAAGGTAAGAGATTTTTTTGCTCAAATCTTGGTTGTTAATTTTCAGTAAAATTATTAAACTTTTAGCACATTTAAATCATAGCTGAAAAGTATTTTTTGTATCGAATTATGATTTCAATAATCTGAAATACTATATATTGAGCTGTCGGCCAGAATTTTACTGTCCCGCCCACCACGGGAATCGGAGCAGGCAAGGGACGGACAATGGGAAGGTCCATTGACCTCGGGCAGGATTTTACACTTTTGGAGTGAGCGAGGTTGTAAAATCCTGTGTAAGATCTTCTCTGCTTTTATCCATTAACATCTTTGCAGATTTAAAACAATTTCAGTCTCAAATCGTCTCTTTTCAGTTTAATTGTTTGGAAAAATGTCTGAGCAATAACGCAGCTGTATAAACTTCCTGAATTTTGCTACATTGTTTATCCCACCATCATATTGTTCAATAAACACAAAATAATATTAATGTTTTTCCCTTCTCAATCAAAAGTATCCATCAACATTAATCTCCATGTGAGGTCCATTCTTCCATCTATCAAAAACGATATACAAATCCTTAGGCATGCCGTGTATGCATGTGCTATGTCTAAGAATTTAAGTATCAGTTTTTTTTGGAGAGTCAGACCCATGGTCCACATACATCTGTGCACATTCACAACATTTCATCCTCATATCACTATTTCTTTGGCTATTCTGGGCTCTCACTGAGTAATGTAAGCTTTTGACAACTGAGTGACTATTTCAGCTTTTAATATCCCTAACATGTGCCTCTTGTTATCTGAAAATAAAATCCCCAACTTTTATTCCTAAATAAAATAAGTTGGAATCCATAGAGAAAGTTTACACAAAATATTTTTGAACATGTAGAATTTTCAAATTGAGGATTCTAGCCTTAATATAAATTACCCTCTAGTTTTTTCCTCTCCTCCCCTACAAGTGTTCACTTGTGTAGGCATTCAGTTCCCCAATTGTCAGCAGCACCCAGCACAGTTCAACGTTCATTGATACATTTACACCCCTCATACGTGAACCTTTATAGTTAGTGTTGGTTGGTTAGTCGACCATGGACAGAAGCACAGCTGAACCCTTTCTATCCTCACCTGAGATAGAATCCCGACAGTGCAGAAGGAGGCCACTCAGTGCATTGAGTTCTCACCGACCCTCCAACAGATCATCCCACCCAAGCCCTATCCCTGTAGCCCCACGTATTTGACCTGCTAATCCCCCTAATCAACACATCTTGGGACACTAAGGGACAATTTTAGCATGGCCAACCCACCTAAAATGCACATTTTGGACTGTGGGAGGAAACCAGAGCACCCAGAGAAAACTCGCGCAGACACAGGGAGAATGTGCAAACTTCACACAGACAGTTACTCAAGGCTGGAATTAAACCTGGGTCCCTGGTGCTGTCCCATATGGACTTTCTGTCAGGATGTTGATCAGGTGCATGAACTTTTGGTGAATTTTCTTTCCCTTTAGCTCAGGGGCGCTGAGGTAAATTATGCTGCTTTCACTGTTGAATTGGCTGAATGAGCATCAATAGATCAGGGATTGAACCTTGTTTTTTTAAGTGTCTTATTTTCCTTTCAGACTTAAACTGTTATACAATCATGCAAAGGATACATACAAGTGGAGCAAAACTTTCTAATTTTTTGATTAAGTGTCAGAACTCAGATGGGAAAAGCAAGGTGTAGCCCACCAGCTCCTCTGCTGGATTTTTCCACCATATCTTTTAACATTTGGTCTAAATAATCAAGGAGGCGGGACCCATCACGTCATGATGGTGGGGTGGGCTCCTGGCAACAACCTCAGCTCTTGACATACATATGGGGCCACCCAATGTAAAAAATATAATAATAGAATAAAATAACCCATTATCACCATGGAACCTCCCCCCCCCCACTTCCTAGAAACCCCACTCCCACAAAGCCCCTCCTCCCCCATGGAAACCCCCCCTTCACTTTCAGCGGCACCAGAGAATTTCAGTTGTAACTGAGGATGGAGATTTTCAGCGTATGTTTCTTCAGTCTTCAAAAAGTTGTGCAGGGATTCTGCACAAAATTTTAAAAGATATATTTCAGTGCCTTGTGGCACTCCCCTTTCATCATATATAGCACAGTCGAGGCCTTTCGACCCATCCTGTCTGTACTAGCTTCTTTGACGAGCAATCCAGTTTATTCTATTCCCCACAAGTTTTGCATACCCCTGCAAGTATTCATCAAATTCCCTTCTGAAGGCTGATATTGGTAGAGCATTCCAAATCCTACCCAGTTGTTATGTAAAAAAGTTTTATCTCATGTCACCTCAGCTTCTTTTGTCAATCACCTTAAATCTATGTCCTTTGTGTATTGACCTCGATTTAAGGTGATTAGCAAAATAACCAGAGGCAACTTGAGGAAAAGCTTTCAAATTGGACTTTCACACAATTTTAATCTCAGTGGTGCCATCCCTTGAATCAGTTAAGATTGCCCTTGACATTGCAGTGTGTTGTTCTACACCTGAAAACTCAAATATTCCACAAGGAGTTAGACTAAAAGAACTGTAGAACATTGACTTTTCAGAATTTAATTTGCGGGTTTGCCCAACATTTATACTGGGATTTCTATATTGTGGGGAATACTTTCTGGATCAACAAAGAAGGAATGTGTCAGCGCTAGATTTAGTACTGAGGATTTATGTATGGCATATATATGATAAAAAGATTAGGGAATGTCTGCGAAACCCCTTTCATCACCTTACTGATGATCAAGAGGAAACTGATAGGGTGGTAACTGTCCCATTTGGATTTGTCCTGCCTTTTGAGTATAGGACATACCTGGGCAATTTCTATATTTCTGGGTAGATGCCTGCACTGTAACTGTACTTAACCAGCTTGGTTAGGAATGCGTCAAGTTCCAGAGCACAAGTCTTCATTACTATTGCCAGAATATTGTCAGAACCTATAGCCTTTGAAGTATCAAGTTCCTTCAGCTGCTTCTTAATATCAGTAAATTGAATTAACTAAAGACTGGCATCTGTGATGCTAGGGACCTCTGAAAGAAGCTGAAATGGGTCATTCACTCAGCACTTCTGGCTGAAGATTGTTACAAATGCTTCAACCTAACCTTTTGTGCTGGGCTCCCCCTTCACTGAGGATGAGAATATTTGTGGAGCCTCCTCCTCCAGTGAGTTGTTTAATTGTCCATCACCATTCACGCATAAATGGATGTGGCAGGACTGTAGAGCTTCATTCTGATCCGTTGGTTATGGGATCGCTTAGTTCTGTCTATACACTGTTTGGCACGCAGGTAGTCCTCTCAGTTGTGGCTTCACCAGGTTGATACCTCTTATTTTTGATATGTCTGGTGCTACTCTGCACTCGTCATTGAAGAGGGTTGATCCCCTGGCTTGGTGGTAATGGTAAAGTGGGGGGTATGCTGGACCATGAGGTTACAGATTGTTTGAGTACAATTCTGTTGCTGCTGATGGCCCACAGCACCTCATGGATGCCCAGTCTTGGGTTGTTGGTTCTGTTCAAAATCTATCCCATTTGGCACGGTGGTGGTGCCACTCAACACAATAGATGGTATTCTCAATGTGAACATGCGATTTTGTCCCCATAAAGACTGCAGTGGTCACTCCTATCGGCACAGTCATGGACAGATGTATCTGTGGCAAGCAGATTGGTGAGGATGAGGTTCAGTATGTTTTTCCCTCTTGTTGGTTTCCTCACCATCTGCCTCAGTGCCAGTCTAGCAGCAATGCCCTTCAGGACTTGGCTAGCTGAGTCAGTAGTGCTGCTACCAAGTCATTCTTGGTAATGGACATTGAAATCCCCATCCAAAGTACATTCTGTGCCCTTGACACCCTCAGTGCTTCCTCCAAATAGTTTTCAACATGGAGGATTATTGATCCATCAGCTGAGGGGAAGTGATGGTGACGATACATGGTAGCAGGAGGTTTCATTGCTCATGTTTGACCTGATGCTCTGAGACTTCATGCCATGCGACTACATCTAGGATATTGTCAGGAGCCATAACTTTTGCTGTATCCAGTGTGTCTAGCCATTTCTCAATATCACGTGGATGAATTCAAAAAGCTGAAATCTGGCATCTGTGATGCTGAAGACCTCAGGAAGTGCGGATGTGAATCATTGACTTGGCACTTATGGCTGAAGATGAAGTGTACAGTTTTAGTTAAGAAGTTGGTTAAAGGAGAGTACACAGAATAGTGGTTAATGGATGTTTTGGACTGGAAGAATAGAAAAATGGTGTCCCTTGGGCTTCACTGTTCTCAATATTTCCAAATAATTTGGGTATAAATGTATAATGCAGATGTGATACTTAAAGAGTACTGAAATAATCTTTTTCTTAAGCGTGGAAGGCTGTGTACCTCGTTGTCCACTCAATATGGTGTTTGATGAAGATACACAAAGATGTGTTTATCCAGAGGACTGTAAGTAGCCATTTTATTTGTGTTTTCCTATAGAGAAATAGAATCAAAATATGCTAAAAAAAATCTTACAAAATTAAAGTACTAAAAATGTTGGAAATCTGAAACAAAATAAAAGAGAATGCTGGAATAACACAGGATGGTCAGTCAGTGAAAGCAGACAACTTTACATTTTCAGGCACAGTCCTGAAAAATATTTGTATCCAAATTGCTTGTTCTCCCCACAGATTCTTATAGTTCCATTATACATTCTCAGATTTTATATAAGATTATTAGCTTGCAACTTTGGAGTGAAATCAAGTTTTGACAGATCAATTAGAAATCACCTGCCTGCAGGTGTTATGGTCTAATGTGAAGTGAGTTTGGCCAACCTTAATCTGCTTCCTAAAAGATAGGCTTAGGCTCACAGCTCAAAACTATCTTAATTTTTTTCTCCGAATCAGGAACTTTACACATAAAATGTAAACATATGACACTGATGCTGTGTAGCTGAGGCACGTCAGTTTGAGGTTTAGCAGCAAGAGAAGTTTATTTCATTGTCAACCAAGCTGCTCTTGAGATTCTAATAATTGAAATTAGCAGTCTGTGCTTGAAATGGCCAAGTACCACATTCCCCTGTAAAGACTCTCTAAGTGAGCTACTCTCAATGAGCACAAAAATGTTACAAAGGTACAAGCATATGGATACAAAGCTAAATATAGTTGGGTGATACATATGGTTATCAGTGTATTAATTAACATTTCAGACAATACAATTAAACTAACACCACTGTTCATAAAAGCAGTAAAGATAATTGTTAGAGTAGATAATATATTAATACCTCATTTACAAACGGAGGAAGAAAATACATCCAATAATTACCTTTCTTTAAAATATATGGCAATGCAGACTGGAAAGTTTGAGGTTTAACTCCTGACTTGTGTTGAAACAGCTGATACCAGTAGGTTGCCGCAAGATGTGCTACAATTAGCCATAGGGCTTTGTGGGAACTATTGAGAAATTTAGCTAGCAGTCTCATTTCATCAATTTCTAGTAATAGCTACAGGGAACTTTGTATATCTGGCAAGGACAATAATAGAGATGGTATTCCCCCAGAAGCACATAGCTTGCAGGCACATGCCATCTAGACTGGCTTGTGGATAATAGTCATGTGGGTGAGGTATAGAAGGACTCCTGTCTCCCAACATATATGCATTCCTGCAGAAGAATTGGAGGAGGGGAGGGAAGAATAGAAAATTGGCTACAGACATATTAGTGTATAACAGAACAACATACATGTACACCTAAAGATTTTGGTTTGTCAATATGCAAAGAACCGAAAATCTATCACTTGTAAACTTGATTTATCTTACGTGCAGAACAGCACTCAAATCGCAGCTTAAAATATCTGTCCAATTTGTCAGCTGGAAACATATTGAACTATTAATACAACGTGTAGCATTTGAGAGTGAATTTGTTAGCACAAGTGAATCCTGAAACCAGAATCAGAACGCAAAGGGCAATCTGCACAAATTTATTCTCAGTGCAAAGTCCAATGACTTTAGATAGATGCAAATGTTGGAATGTTAATCCATGCAAAGAGGTGCATTAATGCAATATTTTATTGACAATTATAAGCAATAGCCCATCTTTCATTTGGCAAATTGCAGGTATACAGAATACATTTTAACAAGTGTAATTTACCCAAAGGAAGCAAATACAAAGGTTTACTCATTTATCAATAAAGCACCCAATAGCTATTTTAGAATAATGGAATTATATTAGGGAAGCAATGTTTTGTTAAGTTTCTGGTTTTATTTCTACCTTTTGGTGAAAACACAAACATTTTTTGTATTTCTGGGCATTTACCTGACAATTTACATATTGAATGTAAAATGTGCATAAACTCTGTTTTCTAAGGCAAAAAATGAGTGAAACTTCATAGCAAGTTTAAGTTTTCCACCAGAAGATACAATACAATGAGGTGGAGTTGAATGGGGATTAGAGCCTCCAGTGGCTTGCACATCACTCTCCATCCTCCCTGGGTCTTGGGTTGAAACCTTGCCTCATCCACTGAGGTGGAAATGTCCCGTTCTCTCTAGAGTTTCCAAGTTGGATTAATTGCTATTGTCTCTACTGTGTTAACAAAAGATTACTCTGTTCTATACTTTTGCTATTGAAACTCAAGCCCATCTCATAATAACAGAATGTGTTACATCAAAATGAAACTTCAACAAAACCAGAAGGAAAATGACGGGTCGAACTGTAATCAGAACCTTTGATAGGAAGAATCAATTTGTTGGTTGTTGGAGGGTTTACTGCAAAACCCAAACTAAAATATGCTCTATATATCCAAGTTTCATTGTTTCCATATTGTTGAAGTAGTAACATTCAGGAACTAATCCATGTTTACTTTTTCTTTAGGCACTAGGCAAGCAGTGCCTAAGCCCACAAGCTCACCAGCATCACCTGGAATATCGACTTCCCCAGCCTTTAATGCTTCAGCCAAATCACTAACTTCTAGCACAACACCTGCCTTAAGCCAGTACAGAACTTCACCGGTAACAACAACTAGTGCAAAGACCACTACTTCTATTCCAATGGTAGAAACCCCTTTAGCGACCCATCTATCGACAAGCACTTCTCCACTTCCATCACTGACAAGAACAACCACTTTTGGACAAAAGATAACATCCGCAACACCACCTAGCACAGAACAAACTTTGGTATCAAATTTCACAAAAAGCAGTACATCACCTTCTGCATTGGTAGTCTCTTCAGCAAGAGGAGTAACCACCACAGCAACATCTCTGCCTGATTGGTTAACATTAGCAAAAACCACAAGTACAATTGAATTATCAACAGATTCTCGTTTCCTGTCCACTTCAGTTGAAATAAAGCCTATCACCACTACAACAACGTCTTCAACAACTACTACAGGAATATTGTCAACAGGACCTGAAATTGTATCAAAATGGCTAACTACAAATAAGACAATTTCTTCTAAAACGGAACCACTACCAGGAAAGACTTTCTCTTCCACAACTATAGCACATCCATCAGTAGGAACAAAGTCAATGACACAAAAAACATCTGTATTTCCAACTTCAAAAGTAACCACATTGTATCCAATTTCAAAAGAAATAGAATCAACTATGCTTCCTACCTTCATCAGGACAACCACAAAAACTACAAGTTCTAGTCATCCAGGCTCTACAGTGTCTCCCTTCTCTGCTGGAACAGTGTCCTTGACAACTGAAAAGACCAAATCACCAATGCCAGCACTTTCAACAGGTGTCTTAAAAATATCAGCATCGACAGAGGGAACACTGCATCCATCAACTGTAAAACTTACAACAACCTCTTCGCCAATATTAGTTCCAATGTCAGAAAGAAGTGAAACTACCATACAACCCATTTCAACAGAAAGGACTACAACTTATCCGTTGAGCTCAAGAACACTATCAACAACAATTCCACCCATGACCTATCCAGCTTTAACTACATTATATACAGCCTCAAAAGAAGCTACCCCGACATCAGCTGCTGAAGTTTCTTTAACATCATCTGCTACAATGTATGCAGAAACACCTGTCAAAACATCAGCGCCTGCAATATATCCATTTCCAACTAAAACAATCACATCATTTTCTGTACACTCATATCCATCATTATCTACAAAAGCACCAGAAACAAGTTCAACTATACAAATATTCAAAACTGTTTCAACTCCACAGAGCACAGTAATGACCTCCAGTTCAACAACAGAACCATATGTAACAAGTAAATCAACTTCTCTACAATCAACTACTATGCACAAATCTACTTTCAGTACTTCCACAGCTGCTCAAAGCACAACACTATTGGAAACTTCATCTGTTGAAACAAGTAGATTGTCAACCACATCAATTCCAACTTCCATAAAAATGTCCTCCATTTCTATTTCAACGCCCAGAACAATCACTGCATTTAAACCAACTCAACTTGGGACTACTACAGTTTCACCTACATTGTTTATAACAAATAAAACCTCAGTATCACCCCAAACAACAATAGTTTCAGAGATCACATCCAAAATAACTGCCGTTCCACATGTAAGAAATGCAACCACGTCTGTTACATCACTTTTAGCAACATCAACCACAACAACTTCCATACGCAGCACCACTGAAAAGGTAACATCCACATTGGTTGAAGTAGATGCAACTAGACCTACAGTTCTGTCTACAGCACCATTAACAACAGAAGTATCAACAGCTCCAGTGAATGAAACATCTGTTATAGGATTACTTATTACAACATCAAAAGGAGTTACTAGTCTAACTACAGCACCTGTTACTCCTACAACAACTTCTATTGGAACTGAAGGTGTTACAGGAAAAACAGTGTCACCTCAGCAGCTCACAAGCATCACAAAACACGTATCTATGAGTTTGAATGGAACTGCTTCCACTGAAAGAAAAGAAACCTCAGTCAAATCACTCTCTTCAACAGCACAACCTTCAGTTACCACTACCTCAGAATCGCTTTCATACACACTACATACTTTACCCAATGTCACCTCATCTACAATTATTCCTCCTCATACTTCAGAATCTGTAGAAGGCCCAACAGTATTCTCAGCAACTGCTTATACAACAGCTTTGACTATCCCACCAACGAGTCGATGTGTGGTAAGTAAAAGATCAGAAAATTGGTAATATTCACCAAATAACTAGTCAACTGTAAGTTACATCCTATACAGTATGCTGTTTAGGCAATGCAAAAAAACTCTTGCCTTATTGCGCTTTTAGTTTGAGGGTGGTTTCAAAATCATCCCAAGGATAATCCCTGGTTTCACTTCTCTGCCACAAATGATCTTCCTATGTGCCCTGTCATTCTCATCTCCAACATATCCTCTCTATTTCTAAGGACTACCTATGTTCAACTCCATAATATTGCTCATTTTGACTCCCGCCATAGCCCATCTGCTGCTGAAATCTATCTGCATGCTTTGGTTACCTCCATACTCGACTATTCTAATGCATTTCTATGTGGCATTCTACTTCCCACATTCAATAAACTTGCGCTCATCCAGTCTCTGTAAACATAACATCATCCAAATCTTTACTATCCATAACTTTACTCATAGTAACTCCTCTTCTCCTATTACCTCTATGATCTATATTGGTTCCCACTTTGGCAATACCTAGATTTTAAAATCTTAATCCTTATTGTTCAAATCCCTCCATGGCCTCATCCCTCTCTAACTCTGTGAACTACTCTGTGTTTCTCCAATTCTGACCTCATAGAATTTCTTTCCTCTTTTCATTCTTTTTCCTTCTTCAAGTCATTCCTTAAAATCTACTTCCTTTGCCAAGCATTTGGTCACCTGTCCTCATATCTTATGTGTTTTGTTGTCAAATTTTGTCTGATACCACCTTTGGGACATTTTACTACATGATGGTGCTACATAAAATTTTTTGTACGTATGTTTTTGTCACCAAGACCGAGACCAATCACTCAGCTGTCTCTGTATGAGCCCTTCCTTCCACTCACTTAGCAAACTGAACTTTCCCCAAAGCTTCCCCCGCCACCCCCCACCCCCCCCCCCCCCCCCCCCTGCACCCCTTAGCAAGCTGAACTTTCCCCAAAGCTTTCCCCCCACCCCCCAACTGGCCTGCGCTGTTTCCCTGAACTCCCAATTTTCTCTGATTTGTCATGGTGCTAGTATGAAATCCAGTACTGGGGTAAGCAGACATTTTGTCCAATTGAATGTTACCTTCACACGCCCAAGTGAAAAATAGATTCCCTAGCCATCAAACCCATCCCACCTTCCCACCATTATGAAGCTAATAGAGGACTGTTTGCAATCCTGGCTATCTGATCCAAGCTTCCAACTTTATATCCTCGCTGTCAACCAAGACTTTCACCTCCATAGTATGGACTGTCTCAGCCTATCTGTTGCTGAAACCTACATGTAGGCTTTTGCTTCCTCCCGTCTCAAATACTCCTAAGCTCTCTGACTGACTTCCCATTCTCCACCATATGTTAACTTCAGCTGATCCAAAACTCTGCTGTCTATATACTACCTCTCATCACCCATCATGCCTATGCTTCTCAACCCAAATTGGCTCATCAGCAGCCAAAGATTGAAAATTTTAACCTTTTCTTTGAATTCCTCCATTACTTCATATCTCTCTCTCTTTCATGCTTTCTCTGCTCCTCCTCCTTAGGATGCTTCCTAAAACCTATCATGTTGACCAAGTCACCTGCCTTATTACGATACATTTCTCAATGTCAGATTTTGTGTGAACTCTCTTACGAATTCAGGAGTGTGATGAAACACTCTCCACTTGCCTGGATGAAAGCAGCATCAAAAACATTCAAGAAGCTTGACATGATCCAGGACAAAGCAAGCCTGGCGTCCCATCCACAAACATTCACTCCTTCTACCATCAACGAACAGTGGTAGCAGTGTGTCCCATTTACAAGATGCACTGCAGGAACTCACAAAGTATCCTTGAGTGAGACAGCATTTTCCAAAGCCATGACCACTACCATCTGGAAGGACAAAGGCAGAAGACATGGGAACACCACTTCCCGGAGGTTCCCCTCCCAGTCATTCACTATCCCAATTTGGAAATATATTGCTGTCCCTGTCACTGGGTCAAAATCCAAGAACCACCCCCCGCTAGACCATAAGGTTTCAAGAAGGCAGCTCACCACCATCTCCTCGAGGGCAATTAGGGATGGGCAATAAATGCTGGCCTAACCAGCGATGTCTACATCCTAGTAAACAAATAATAATAAAAAGTGCCTAAGGATATTGTTCCATGTTAAAAGCATTATATAAATCCATGTTGGAGTTTTGTTACCTTTGGTCATTAGTTATGCTTGTTGTTTTGTTGTAAGTAAATGTCATTTTTTCTAATGGAATTTTTATTTTGATATTCACCATTGCTTTTT
This sequence comes from Mustelus asterias, assembly GCF_964213995.1. Taxonomy (NCBI): domain Eukaryota; kingdom Metazoa; phylum Chordata; class Chondrichthyes; order Carcharhiniformes; family Triakidae; genus Mustelus; species Mustelus asterias. Next base: position 97,607,034 of record NC_135809.1, on the reverse strand, counting down.
CACAGGCATTATAGATGATAAAAGATAAAGATTCAGTCTTACTACCAATGTAAATCAATCTTTTTTTAAAAAAATGTTTCGCAGATTCCAATTTCCCAGGATCTAGATGAATGCATCAAACAAATATGTGTGGAAGGGCAAATTACCCAAATCAATAGATCACATCACTGTCCCCACATTGTGACTCCACCGAGCTGTGAGCTCTTCGGATTTGCTGTCCAGGTGAATGGTGACAAATGCTGTCCACAGTGGGAATGCCCATGTAAGACATACATCTGGCTTTGTTCAAATGCTTTGGTCTTAAAATGGTTAATGTTTTATACAATAGTATCCAAGCTGATTTTGGCGGTAGACTCAGTAATCAACACAGACCACAAAGCGAGTTCAGTGGATGAATTGTCTCTGCATTGGATAATTGTGAATGTACTGAAACACTCGAGAATTCACTAGCATTAGAGCCATGTCAATATTGCGAGACGTAAAATAGAGGAGAGATTTTGTGCCCATCTTCGCCGCAAACACAAACAGCAATGTGGGCGCAAAATCTTGAGACACCAAGAAAACGGGAATTCCGCCGGCAAGATCTTGTTTCCCGATTCTCAAGTCCTTTTGTTCCCATTCAGGAAGGTTGGGAACCTAATTTCAATACATTTGAATATAATTAGCGGGTTTTCTGTCATATCGTTCGCCCCACATTTGGAATTCCCCCTTCACCGACATGATGTCACATCAGTGAGATTTACAACTGCGTTTCAAAAGCAGGTGAAGGGAACCCATCGGGGGCGTGCATGTAAGTATTTCTCCTGGGGAGAGGGACATGTCTGGGCATTACCTTGGCACTGCCCCCCAACACAGCTCCTTAACACTGCACCCTGGCACAGGGTCCTGGAGTTAGGATTAGGGGGCAGTGCTGGAGAGCCTGGCCAGGGGGGGGGGATTCCCTCATGTGCGTAAAGGGGGGGAGGCCCTCCTTATGTGGTGTGGTGTCCCTCATGTCCATGGAGGGAGGTCTCCATGTGCATGGAGGGGATGGGTCGCCCATGTCCGTTGGGAGGGCACCCTCAATCGGAGTTGGCACTTCTCTGTCTCCCCAATCATTGGCCCCTTCTCCCCTGCCCACCGATCATTGGCCCCTTCTCCTCCTACCCCACCAGCATTGGCCCCTTCTGCCACCCCTCACCCCCCCCAGATCATCGGCAGCTTCCCACTTCTTGGCACAGATTGGCACTGCTAGGTTGGCATGATGCCAACCTAGCAGTGCCAACCTGTGCCAAGGGACAGTGCCGGGGGCATTGCCAGGCCATGTCCCTCTCCCCTAGGGACTATACTTACCCTGGGCAAACACTCACAACAGGTTCTCGTCTATGTGAACCTGTTGTAAATAGTGCCGGTGAGATGGCACATCAGTGCCCGCTGAATATCCGGTGAGGGGGGGTTAAATCCCAGAGAGAGAGATGGTAATGACATGCTAATGTATTAAAATTAGCTTTCTGCAGTCCACAGCATGTTTATATCGGCCTTCATCTGGGTTCTCAGTGTGGGTCAGAATAATCTTGCCAATCGTTCATAACTTGTTAGGAGGGAACAAATTTTATATCTAAATATAAAATTAATTTTTTTCGATACTTTGGTTCAACAGTACTAAACAGAATATTTGTGAATACCCAAGCTTCATGGGAAAAAGTTAAGGAGCAGTTTTACACTTTAATTTTTTCATTTGTAATATGAGATTATTACCAGTACAAACTTTTGCCTGGATACTTTATGCCAATTGAGCAGAAAGATTGAATTGCAAAAACAAAACCAATGCAGAAATAACCCATTTTTATTGTTGTAATGACTTGAAATCTAATTTAAATCATACAGACACAGTTTGGAATGATGTTTTAAAAAGTTTATATATTAGTGTCACAAGTAGGCTTACATTAATACTGCAGTGAAGTTACTGTGAAATCCCCCAGTCGACATACTACAGCACCTGTTTGAGTAGACTGAGGAGGAATTTAGCATGGCCAATCCACCTAACCAGCACATCTTTCAGATTGTGGGAGGGGACCGGAGCACCCGGGGGAAACCCACACAGACACGGCAAGAACGTGCAAACTCTGCAAGTGACTCAAGCTGGGAATTGAACTTGGGTCCCTGGTGCTGTGAGGCAGCAGTGCTAGCCACTGTGCCATCGTGCTGCCCCAATTCCAATTATTATTTCTTGAATCCCAACATGTGTTATATCCTGAAATGCATACAAAGTGGCAAAAAAAGGGAAAACAGAGGCAATAGGTTAAAATGTACCTTTGATTATTTAATCTCATAGAGAATAATTTTAATGTGCTAGTATATGCACTGTTCAGGTAAAATTAGCTTGTTGAGATGGCATGCTTAAACAAACTTAGGTTGTTATTGCTGGTGGGGTTCATGCCAAACAGGTTTTCACAATCAAATGACATAATTTGCAGTTTCACAAAACATTAAGTAATGTTTCAATATAATGTTACAGTAATACAAATAATGTATTCACCTTTAGAAACTATAATGGGGAGATCATTAAAATATGCACATCAGAGCAAAAACATTCACTTTGAGGCTTCATTTTGGAAAAATTACTGCCTTTTTTACCTTTTATGTTATGAACGTCAAAGAGAAGGCAATTGAATAACTATGTTTCCCTTCTAATTTTCTACATCATACCCTCAAAAAAATCCAGGATTGTAATGAAAACCTGGATTCTAAATTGCTCCATGCCTTTTGAAATAGAAAAAATATTTGGAAATGCACCAAATTACTTGGCAAAATGTAAAATAAACAGAAACTATGCAGAGGCTGTCATAATTGTCTCTTGGCCACCTGTCCAAAAGGGGCCTCCAACTCAACACTAAATTGACAATTGACATTTAAACATGTGTTAAACAGTGCTCAACGGACAGAACTATCCTCACTTATATTCTCAACAGATAATAATATAAAATTAGAAAGGGAGATACTTTTCCCGTAATTCGATGTGAAAAGGATTGCTCCAACATTCTCGGCTGTGTCTGAAGCTTATATTTTCCAATTTCATGCCATGGTTTCTTACTACCAGCATATCTGGTCATTGGCAAGGACTCAGAACACTTATGTCTATCTGTAAAGCCAGCTGTGCAAATCTCTTTGTGTAGTGCACATTAGGTGGATAGATTGACTGGGACAACCATCAGATAATCCCATGCTCTGATAGTCTGACCTAATATTCACAGGTAGCCTGACCACAATTTGATATCACTGATTGATAGCTCGCTGATTTGGAGGACAGGGTAACGAGTGGGTCTTTAAAGTGAGCTTCCATCTCTTGGCATAGAGCTGTCTTTTAACTCATGAGTTGTTTCTTAAATTTTGGATGTCTCCTGCTGTGGGACTAAGATTTAGAAATGCTGCAGTGAATTGGAAAAAACTTACTCAAACTGCAAAGATGAGAATGATGTGTTACATTCATTATATCTTAAAATTCTGTATTAGCACCGAACACTTTTGCTCACCTGCTCCTACCTCCTCTGTGCTCTAATTGTTCCTCTCCTCCATTCCACATGCTTCCATTGCAATCACAATGGAAGAGTGCAGCTACTCTGGGGGCGATTCTCCCAAAAGTGCTGAATTGGCGGGGAAACTGTTCCAAATCTTGACTGTTCTGTCAGTTCAGCTTTTCACCTGAATCTCTGCACTCTGTGCACTGAAGAGGTCCCAGTCGTGAATGTCATTAAAAACCCAGTTCGATCGCTGGCCAGCCTGGGACCCCCACAGTGCTGCCCCTCCAGCCCTCCCCACAGTCCGATCGCAGCCCCAAAAACAATTCCTGGGCCAGCCCCGACCCCCTCCGCCCCGGAGCGCCCCGATGTCCAGGCCCCACCCCCAGCAGTGGTGATCCCCCCACCCCCCTCACCCCGGCAGGCCCCCCCCCACCCCTGCTGACCACCCCCCCGGGGTCAGACTCCTCCGGAGGTAGGCCCCCTCCCCCGAGCAGACCACCCCCCCAGTCCACCTGAATCGCTGCCCTCCCTCCATCCCAGACTGATCTCAATTCAGAGTGGCAGCGGGGCCCCCACCCCCACCAATCACCCTCAGCCCTGCCCACAGTATGTCCCGTCCCCTAGGCATGGCCCGATGCCCAATGGGCAGTGCCAAGGTGCCTCTTGGGCAGTGCCAGGGGGCACAAGCTGGCACTGCCAGGGTGCCCATGCCCAGGAGGCACCACCCCCCACCGCCCAACCCCCTGGGGGGCCCCGATTGCCCCTTCACTCCAGCAGGGTCTCCCACTAGTTCCCCGAATGTGGGGAGCTTGTCTGAACCCAGCTGGAATGGAATACTCCTGGCAGGGTGGGAGATTCAATCGGGACCTAAAATACGTGCAGGAAAGATTTAAATGACTTACTTGCCTTCCCGCCGGTTTGCAGCGTGGCCTGACCGGCGACTGTTCGCCGGTTCTGGGAGATGCGCATGCATTCCTGGCGCATGCGCAAATCCCTGTTCGAGGCCACAGGCGCGCATCTCCCACCGCGACCCGACAGAAATGTTGTAGTCGCAATGGGAGAATCGCTGCCCCTATTTCTGAAGAGGCACAAACAGCATTCATATTTGATGCTGGCAACAACTGAAAAGACATTCTGCTAATTGCCTTCATCTTCGTGCCATTTTCTTGCACATGACCATCTTCCCATTTTGTTCACAACATGTTGCTTCTCTCTCAGTGCCAAGCCCACTCTTTGAAGTGGGCTGACAAATCCTCCAACCCTTTTCATAAACCACACATTAGTTCACTCCCATCTTTCTTGCATTTCTGGCTCCCACAAATCAGCAATATGGAGGCACTATACAAACCCTCAGTCAAAGGGCCAATGTCTTGGCCAGACAATGGCAGGTAGATCTGCAATCGGAAAGGAATGGCATCACGCTCCCACCTGAAAGTAGAGTGAAAATCTGTCTTGCGTGTAAAGAAGGGCAGAGATTCTACTTGAAGATAATAATCTTCTATATAATTCAGTGTAAGAGAGCAGTTAACCATATATCACATAATGAAGCAAGGACTTACATGTGAATGTGCTGTTGTCCAAGTTGGAAAATATTTGCCTTTGTGTTACGTGATTTTGCATTTTATGAAATATTTACTGCAGAAACTTTCCTAATCTACATATGCTATTTAAAATTGATATTAAATAGAAGTTTGAAAAGGTTTTACCAATGTTTTGTAAGCATGCTTGTACTGATTCAAGTCATTGCGCAAACATCATTTTATAATTTGAGTATGATGTGAAAGGGCTCTCTCAGACTTGGTCCTTCCCTAAACTGCAATCATCCTGCTTTGAAGCTCAGCTTACTGAGGTTGGGAACTAGTTTTTAATAACAACATAAGCCATTTAATTTTTATAGGTCGGTGTTCCATTCTTGCTAATCTACACTTAATTACTTTCGATGGAAGCGGCTTTGGCATTTCTGGAGCTGCTTCGTACGTTATTGCATCACTGGCAAATGAAACCATTATTATCGGGATCAGCGAATGCCTCAGCAGCCAGATGGTAAGTGTTCACGATAATGTAAACCCCTGAGAATCCGTGTTACTTCGCAGAATAAAATACAAGGTTGCCCGAATTTCTACAGCTTTCTAATTCTTAAATATCCCTCATCTTTCAACACATTTACCTTACTTTTAATCAAGTGTGCTTTGGGAGCCAACTTCAATTAAAGGAATTCCTTGGCATCTATTTTTAATAATTTAGTGCAGTGTTACAACACTGGTATTTGTTATAAGAGAAATAACTATAACATGAATGTAATCCATTTGCCTTGGTCAGAAGGAGTTTGCAGCTGGTTCACTTGGGCCTGTTGCATGTATTCATAGGTGGTGCATATCTCCATAACCATTGGAGACACTGCAGTTCAGATCTTTTTTATTGACAAGTTTTTCCATTCTCCTGCTAGTGCTGACTTGCTGCTGTTCAGTCCAAAAGCACCGAGAGCTCTGAAATGTCTAGCTCAAGTGACCATTTTTTGTCTGTCCATGCGACAGAGTGCTATGCCAGCCTATTTGATTATGGAAGGCATAACAGTCCACTCAGCCGATTTCCACATTTTCTATTAAGGGGCTCCAAGACAGTCGTGTGGAACAGGAAAGTTGATTTCTCCTTTCACCAGCCTGGAGTGACAAAATTGGAGGATCCCCGCTCCTCTACCAGTTTAGACCAAAAGTCAAACCAGGACATTATTTTGCTATTTTGTGCACAATTAGCTTTTATGCAATAAAATGTTGTTAGGATTACTCTTGTTCCATGTATTTATCATCCAATTTTATTTACAGAAAATAAAGTTAGTTTCCTCTTTAGAACATACAGTAATGTATGTTGAACAGGGATCATCAAAGGAACAAACAATTCAGAGATATGTGAACATACTTTAGTATCTCATATTTATTGTTTGCACTTTGACTGAAAATGTAGTGGATTTGTGATTCATGGTGATATATCCTGAAGTGTTTGCTTCTCAAATCTTTGAAAGAGAAATCAGCCCATAGATATTCTTTTTAAAACTTATCTTCTTCCTCTCCAGCATTGGGTTTGGATGGGTGGAAGTCACATTTCAAATCTTATATAATTTCACCTGTATGACGTAGTGAATTACAAGTTGTATAGCATCTGTAGGCAAAGATATGAACACAGAAATCAAATCAGAAATGATCAGTTTTGAATCTGTAGACACGAGAGCAATTTTCAAGTTCCAAATGTAGATTTTGCATCAGAAATATTGGCACCTCTGCTGCCCCATCGAAGCCCAAAGTCCGCCTAAGCTAATTTTCAGATGGTCATGGTGAACCTGCCAATTTCTGGTTGGAAGCTGTTTAAATGTACACATTTTGGTTTTGCTTGAATTGTAGGAACACAATTGCAACTTTCACACACAAATGAGTGAACTGTGAACTGTAGCAGGAACAGATGTTTGATAATGTTTCTGTGAAGCACATTGGGCATTTTACTACATTAAAGACATTATTTATAAGCAAGGTTACCAAATGTGATAAATGTATTCTTGGAGGTTTCATCACATGACTTGCCCCCATCCTCCAGCCATTAATCGGCCAAAATGTCCATCCTGTGATGCACAGCCTTCTTATGCCAATTGGAAAAATAAAAGACTCATTATCCAATCGGACGATGCTTTACCTTTAACCAAATAGCCTCAAAGAAAGCAATAAAATCAAAATAAGTATTTTTCTCGGGGGTTGCACACGGTTGCGTCCTGGGGATTTACCTTCAATTCCTGGAGATCCCAGGCCAACCTGGAGGATTGGCAACCCCATCTATATACAGGCTGTCTTAAGTGTAATATAAGTCAATAAAAACCAATGCCTAAGACAACACACCTATGGAAATCCAAAACAAATATAATAGCAGTAGAGAGCCGTGATCTGAGTGTTTGCCTCTTTAAATACTTCTTTTAAGATTGACCCTAAGTCAGAGAGTGTGTTTGGACAGGATATTAAAAGTTTGGTCAAAAGGATTATATTAAAGCAGAGAGATTATTACTCGAGAGATGGCTATACTATTAGTCTGCTGCATTAAAGAAAGACAAAAATAAAGCTAAGCGAAGAACACATTTTAAATTTGACATCACACCATTAGTTTCACTGTAGAGATTGCTGTGGCTATGTGAATCAATCTCTTGGAAACAAGCCGAGCATAAATGAATTTGGGATGAATTTGCAATTGCATTACTCAGGTTGCATTGGAGAAGTCAAAGCTGTTTCATATTCAACACAATCTCTTGTACGATGGCCTACAAATTATCAAAAGTATTGGAGTTCCTGAATAGAGAGCATCTCAAAAGAATGGTAACAAATTACTGACAAAATCTTCAAATGTTCAATACATGGTAGCTCAAAAGCTTTCCTTAACTGGACTTCAGCAGGTGTTTTTTTTAAAATTAGGGTCAAGCTTAATCATGTCCTCACATGTATCTAACCAGACCCAAACCAAACCACTCCACTCATCGTTTCATTAATTATGTGTTTACTTATCAGGAACACCTGGTCCACTGCACAAATTAGGCCTTAATTGCATGTTATTAAATGTCTTTGCTACATAGCTATAATATAACAAAGCAGTTGGAAGGAGGTCCTGATTATTATAGTGCATCTATTAACAATATTTGTGGAAAAAGACAGGATGTTTGATACTTCGTCGTGAGAAAAATATGTGAAGTTTTTAATTAAGTTATATACATCCACACGGTTTCCTACTTTATTGTACATGGTTCATATTTTGTCTAAATCCTTTGCCACGATATCCTCCCTGCTTGAATTTGGCTGGGTATGTGATACATTTTATAATTCAATTTAAATAGGACCATTTTATAAATAGTGAATTACTACAGTTTCACTTCAATTCTCAAGTTTCACCAAAGATTTAAAAGAGAAGGTAAATGAATCGCAATATTTGCTCTTTTTGCTGAGTGTCAGCTGAGACTCATTCTATAAAAGTTGTTCCTGTTGGTAAACTGAGGGATGTGTTTTGAGTCCCTAACGGGGCTCAGGGGGAAGATGAAGGGAAGCTAAATATAGCCCTGCCGGACAGCATTCCAGTTCCCCGACTCTGTCCTGTCTTTGGACCACGTTTCTATAGGCAGGAATGGGGGAAAGTGATCGCAGAGTTACCTGCCCACACAGTTCATTAACAGCGTATTAAGTCCAATTAAAGGACACTGACTGGAAGTTTTCTGCAAGCAAAGGGGACTTTTTTTCCTTTTCGGACTTTATTTCTACTCAAAAGAGCCAATTCAAATTAAGTCCAATCGTGGTCGGCACGGTGGCACAGTGGTTAGCACTGTTGCCTCACAGCGCCAGGGACCTGGGTTCAATTCCCGGCTTGGATCACTGCCTGTGCGGAGTTTGCACATTCTCCCCGTGTCTGCGTGGATTTCCTCCGGATGCTCCGGTTTCCTCCCACAGTCCAAAGGTGTGCGGGTTAGGTTAATTGGCCATGGTAAATTGACCCTTAGTGTCAGGAGGACTATAGCAGGATAAATGGGGGAGGGACCTGGGTGGGATTGTAGTTGGTGCAGACTCAATGGGCCAAATGGCCTCCTTCTGCACTGTAGAGATTCTATGGTCCTCATGAGTGATGAATCAGATCCAAGCTGACAAGACTTTGCATCCCATCTTGGGCTCGATCTAACAATATCCAAGCTGACAGGATGAGGCATTTCTCCCCTTCCTGTGCTTGATCTAATGCTTCACCTTAACCAAAAGGCCAAGTTGGCTTTGAAAAATTGCATCAGGTAAAGCCTTGGTTTAACGTCATTGGCTACCCTGATCATTTACTCTACCCTAGCAAGGGAAAGCACGACCACAGGCATCAACACACCCCAAGTGCAGTGGGCTAGCCTTGTCCCCTGCCTGATCATGCTGTTTAGGTGTATGAATGTGGCTACTGTTGTGTATGCGGTGTCTGTCTCTTTAAGACAGTCCAGCAGAAGCAAGTCACCTGACTTGAGAGACCAATGAAAACACAGTGAGTGATCACACCAGAGGGTGGAGTCCTCTATCAGACAGAATGTGCTTGTCTGGATGCAGGAATAGTCACACACTGTCCTATAAAGGTGTACCCCTCCGCCACCCCACTCCAATACATGGTGGCTTGGTTGCAAGATCCATTTCTTATTTTAAGATTTGAATAAGTTGGAAGGAAGAAGAGTGCCTCCCTCTCCCTCCCTCATGTATCTTCCATTGGGGCCTGCTGCTTCTTTTAGGCCCTTGATTGGTTCTCCAGCTTCAGGATTCTGTGTACCATGTTTTATTGCACTGCAAGCCCATTAAGCGGTGGAGGAAATGTGGTGCAGTGGGTATTGTTCCTACTTCTGAGCTAGAAACTCATGGTTCAAGCACACCCACCAAGACTTGATTACCTTGGAAGGTGATGGCCAAACAGGCTGATGATCAACCTGTAAATCCGTCTGATGCACCTATGGCAGGTGATAAGAGTGGGAGAACTTCCTGGTCAGCCAGAACTGAGTGGAAGCTGCAACGCAATAGCCTCCCCATTTTAAAAGACTTCTCGTGTAAGCTCTTGCCATGGGCTGTACTTTGTTTCAAGCATACTCCTCACTTTGAGGGCCTGAGGAAGAGAGTCATTGAGTCATAGAGGTTTACAGCATGGAAACAGGCCATTCGGCCCAACTTGTCCATACTGCCCTTTTTTTAAAAACCCCAAAGCTAGTCCCAATTGCCTGCATTTGGCCCATATCCCTCTATACCCATCTTACCCATGTAACTATCTAAATGTTTTTTAAAAGACAAAATTGTACCCGCCTCTACTTCGACCCCTGGCAGCTTGTTCCAGACACTCACCACCCTCTGTGTGAAAAAGTTGCCCCTTTGGACCCTTTTGTATCTCTCCCCTCTCGCCTTAAACCTATGCCCTCTAGTTTTAGATTCCCCTACCTTTGGGAAAAGATATTGACTAGCTGATCTATGCCCCTCATTATTTTATAGACCTCTATAAGATTGCCCCTCAGCCTTCTACGCTCCAGAGAAAAGAGTCCCAGTCTATCCAGCCTCTCCTTATAACTCAAACCATCAAGTCCCGGTAATATCCTCGTAAATCTTTTCTGCACTCTTTCTAGTTTAATAACATCCTTTCTATAATAGGGTGATCAGAACTGTACACAGTATTCCAAGTGTGGCCTTACCAATGTCTTGTACAACTTCAACAATTAAAAAAAAATGGAGAATTATGCTGAGTGACAGCTTCCCCCTCAGAGATAGGTTCAGCAACTGGAGCTGTTCTGACCTCTTTTATCCACCCCTGGAGGAAAAGTCCTGGCCAATAGCAAAAATTACCCAGAGGTGCAGAATCGGCATATCAGTGGGCAGGGCTATTTTTAAGCACATACCCAGTTCCATTCTCGGCCCTGGTGAAGACTCAAAATGCAGTCCCTGTGAGTCAGACTCAGTCTAGTGAAAAATAGCTCAGTATCTTTTGTCATATAACTCTTAAAAATACACACAGACACTGCAGGCTCGAAATGACTGTGTGTATTAGGTGAGATGCCCATGTGGTTGCAGAGCTGCAAAGCAGAGATATCCAGAGTGTTAAATTGGAGACTACTGTCCAAAGAACCCACATGGAGGCAAGCCACAGGAATAAACAAGGGTTTATTAACGAACAGTTCTCCTCGCAGTCCAGCCCTTGACTGCCTGTCGGCACAGATCCCGGGCAGGCCAGTCCTCTCCCCAGGTCACCTGACCCATCTCTTAAAGGGGCCACACATTGCATACATAACACAGAGTACACTGTAGGCAGGTACATTGCCGCGATTCTCCCAAACGCGCTGAATTGGCGGGAAAACTTTTCTAGATCCTGACTGTTTTCTCAGTTCAGCTTCTCACCTGAATCTCCACACTCTGTGCACTGCAGAGGTCCCAGTCATGAATATCATTAAAAACCCAGGGGGGCGGGACCTATACACGCCGGAGTCTGACAGCTCTGGAGCTCTGCGCAAGCGCAGTGGCCCAATCTGTCAGACTCCCCGTTTGCTGGCCAGCTCAATCGCTTGCCAGCCTAAGACCCCTGCAGTGCTGCCCCTCCAGACCCCCCCACGGCCCGATCGCGGCCCCCACTACAGTTTCCGGGCCAACCCGTCCCCCACCCCGGCCCGGAGTGCCCCAATGTACAGCCCATCCCCTCCCCAACCAGCGGTGGCGATCCCCCCACCCCCTCACCCCGCAGACCCCACTGATCCCCCCCAGGGCAGACCTCCGCTGGAGACAGGCCCCCCTCCTGGCAGATCACCCCCACCCTCAGCTTGCCCCAATCGCTGCCCTCCCTCCGTCCCAGACTGATCCTGTCTGCAGAGTGGCAGTGGAACCCCCCACCCAGGCAACAGAAAACAGATGGAGCTCTGGAGGAATACAGAGAGAGTAGGAAAGAACTCAAACGGGGAGTTAGAAGGGCAAAAAGAGGTCACGAGATGTTCTTGGCAGGCAAGATTAAGGAGAATCCTAAGGCCATCTATTCATACGTTAGGAACAAAAGTGTTGTCAGGGAGAAAATCAGACCTCTCAGGGACAAAGGAGGGGAATTATGCTTAGAACCCAAGGGAATAGGGGAGATCCTAAATGAATACTTTGCATCGGTATTCACGAAGGAGAGGGGCGTGTTAACCGGGAGTGTCTCGGAGGGAGATGTTGACCCGTTAGAGAAAATCTCCATTACAAGAGAGGAAGTGTTAGGTTTTTTAGGGAACATTAAAACTGACAAAGCCCCAGGACCTGATGGCATCTATCCTCGACTGCTCAGGGAGACGAGAGATGAAATTGCTGGGCCTCTGACGGAAATCTTTGTTGCTTCTTTGGACACGGGTGAGGTCCCTGAGGATTGGAGGATAGCGAATGTGGTCCCGTTGTTTAAGAAGGGTAGCAGGGATAACCCAGAAAATTATAGGCCGGTGAGCTTGACGTCCGTGGTAGGGAAGTTGTTGGAGAGGATTCTTAGAGACAGGATGTATGTGCATTTAGAACGGAACAATCTCATTAGTGACAGACAGCATGGTTTTGTAAGAGGGAGGTCGTGCCTTACAAATTTGGTGGAGCTTTTTGAGGAAGTGACAAAAACGGTTGATGAAGGAAGGGCCGTGGATGTCGTCTATATGGATTTCAGTAAGGCATTTGACAAAGTCCCACATGGCAGGTTGGTTAAGAAGGTTAAGGCTCATGGGATACAAGGAGAAGTGGCTAGATGGGTGGAGAACTGGCTTGGCCATAGGAGACAGAGGGTAGTGGTCGAAGGGTCTTTTTCCGGCTGGAGGTCTGTGACCAGTGGTGTTCCACAGGGCTCTGTACTGGGACCTCTGTTATTTGTGATATATATAAATGATTTGGAAGAAGGTGTAACTGCTGTAATCAGCAAGTTTGCGGATGACACGAAGATGGCTGGACTTGCGGATAGCGAAGAGCATTGTCGGGCAATACAGCAGGATATAGATAGGCTGGAAAATTGGGCGGAGAGGTGGCAGGTGGAGTTTAATCTGGATAAATGCGAAGTGATGCATTTTGGAAGAAATAATGTAGGGAGGAGTTATACAATAAATGGCAGAGTCATCAGGAGTATAGAAACACAGAGGGACCGAGGTGTGCAAGTCCACGAATCCTTGAAGGTGGCAACACAGGTGGAGAAGGTGGTGAAGAAGGCATATGGTATGCTTGCCTTTATAGGACGGGGTATAGAGTATAAAAGCTGGAGTCTGATGATGCAGCTGTATAGAACGCTGGTTAGGCCACATTTGGAGTACTGCGTCCAGTTCTGGTCGCCGCACTACCAGAAGGACGTGGAGGCGTTAGAGAGAGTGCAGAGAAGGTTTACCAGGATGTTGCCTGGTATGGAGGGTCTTAGCTATGAGGAGAGATTGGGTAAACTGGGGTTGTTCTCCCTGGAAAGATGGAGAATGAGGGGAGATCTAATAGAGGTGTACAAGATTATGAAGGGGATAGATAGGGTGAACGGTGGGAAGCTTTTTCCCAGATCAGAAGTGACGTTCACGAGGGGTCACGGGCTCAAGGTGAGAGGGGCGAAGTATAACTCAGATATTAGAGGGATGTTTTTTACACAGAGGGTGGTGGGGGCCTGGAATGCGCTGCCAAGTAGGGTGGTGGAGGCAGGCACGCTGACATCGTTTAAGACTTACCTGGATAGTCACATAAGCAGCCTGCGAATGGAGGGATACAAACGATTGGTCTAGTTGGACCAAGGAGCGGCACAGGCTTGGAGGGCCGAAGGGCCTGTTTCCTGTGCTGTACTGTTCTTTGTTCTTTGTACCCCACTGATTGCCCCAGGCCCCATGCACAATAGGCCTCGCCTCATTGGCACTGCCTGATGCCCGATGGACAGTGCCAAGGTGCCCCCTTGGCATGGGTGCTTTGCCCCTTGGGCAGTGCCAGGGGGCACAGGCTGGCACTGCCAGAGTGCCCATGCCCAGGGGGCACCACCCCCTCACCGCCCGACCCCCTGGGGGGCTCTGATTGTCCTCCTTCATTCCGGTGGGTCTCCCGCTCGTTCCCCGAACGTGGGGAGCTAGTGTAATGAAGTACTCCTGGTTGGGTGGGAGATTCAATCGGGATCCGAAAATTCCCGATAATTAGATTTAAAACATATTTAGAATACATTTTTAAAAGATTCAAATTACTTACCTGCTGGTTTCCAGTGTGGTCTGACCGGTGACTGTTCACCGGCTCTGGGAGATGCACATGCGTTCCCAGCGCATGTGCAAATCCCAGTACAAGGCTGGCAACGCGCATCTCCCACCGCGATCCGACAGAAATTTTGCTGTCATTATTTCAGTGTTCTTTGTGCTAACCATAAGGCCAGAGCTGTTGCATAAATTGGGGAACGGATCTTTGCTACGTTGTATGTCTGACTCTGAATTGGCAGCAGAGTCATCAGCGAACAGTTATATTTTCAGATCAATAAGTGTTAATTCAAAAGAGTATCACACTCTCAAGATTTAACTTTGGAAAAAACATTGTTTCTAACTTTTATTTTAAACCAACATTGCAGCAGAGTTTTCTGAATGCTGGTCAATAATTGACAGAGGGAAGTCTGAGAGCTACCTGCACCAATAAGTAGCACGTGTTATGATCTCGGTGAAGACAATTAACTTCTAATAAAGAAATGTGAACTTCCAGTTATTAACTATAAGAAGCACACCCGCTCTGAAAACGGGTCATCCAAACTAGAAATGTTAGCTCTGTTGTCTCTGCAGAGATGCTGTCAGGCCTGCTGAGATTTTCCAGCATTTTATGTTTTTGTTTCAGATTCCAGCATCCGCAGTAATTTGCTTTTTATTACACCTGAATATTTCACATTTTAAACACAAAGGGGGCGATTCTCCCATTCCGACCCGCTAATGTTTTGGCGGATCGGATCGGAGATGCGCGTGTGTGCCGATTCGCGGGATTCGCGCATGCATTCCCGATGCATGCGCGTCTCCCACTGCCTGAAATTCGGCGCGGTTGGAACCACGCAGGAAATCGGCGGGAAGACCAGGTAAGTCATTTTAATCTAATTTTAATGTTATTTGAATGTCATTATTGGGCCCGGGACTGAATTCTCTGGGCCCGATAGTATCTCCCACCCCGCCAGTTCAAATTCACTCCAGCGAGGATTACACTAGCTCCCCACTTTTGGGAAACTAGCAGGAGACCCTGCTGGAGTGAAGGGGGCCCCGAGGGGGTCGGGCGGTGGGGGATGGTGCCCCCTGGGCATGGGCACCCTGGCAGTGCCAGTCTGTGCCCCCTGGTACTGCCTGAGTGGCAAAGTGCTTATGCCCAGGGTGCATCTTGGCACTGCCCACTGGGCATCGGGCAGTGCCAAGGGGGCATGACCTATTGGGGAGGGCTTAGTGTGGGGCCAGCTGGGGGTGGGGCCTAGGGGACGATCGGTGTGGGTGGGGGTTCCCGCTGCCACTCTGCATTAATGTCCAGTCAGGATTGGAGGAGGCCAGCGATCGGTGCAAGGCTGGGGGTCTGCCTCCCGTGGGGGAGTCTGCTGGGGTGACGGGGGGTCTGCCTCCCAGGGGGATCTGCCTCCCATGGGGGGGTTTGCTGGGGTGGGGGGGGGGGAGTGGGGGGATCGTCACTGCTGGGGGTGGGGGGCTGGAGATCAGGGCGCTCCTGGATGGGAGTGGGGTCAGGGTTGGCCCGCGAATGGATAGACGGCCACGATCGAGCCGCGATCGAGCTGACCAGCAAATAGGAGGCTGACAGATCGGGGCCACAGCACATGCGCAGAGGCCCGGAACTGTCAGACTCCAGCGTGAATAGGCCCTGCCCTCCGAGCTTTCAATGATAATCATGATTGTGACCTCTGCATGGCACAGAGTGTGGGAGATTCTTGTCTGAGCTCCCACTGAAAAAACAATCGTGATTTACACCAATCTTCCTGTGAATTCAGCATTTAGAATTTTTTTTTAGGAGAATCACCCTCAAAACCTTTCCTGTGCAAAAATTAAACAAAGCAAATGCTACGAACAACATATTTCGTAAACACTTATTCTTTATGCCTGGAAATCTCAACAGGACATTATTTTCTACATTTATTTCCACCTAAGCGTTCCCCTATACTCTGGAGGATCTTGGCAGTTTCTTCACTTCTCCTTGGACCAACCAAGGTGTGCCACAGCTCTCAGGAATTCAGTTTGATTCTCCTCATTGTTGCTGTTATTCTCCAAGATATGAGGTTTTTGGGTTTGTTCCACTACCATCTGGTTAGGTGACCAACCAATTATCCTTAAGTACTTCATGATCGTGGGAACCCCTTCTTAAGCATGGGTCTCACAGCACTCTTGCATAATGTCTCACACCAAAGCTCTCTACTGATTTCAGATGGTGAAACCCCACCTGAATCCCTGTACACACTTGAGATCTCTGCCAAACTGTTTGGCCCTGAGTTTCCATGGAGTGGTAATCAGAGTCAGATTGCCACTCATCTCCTACTTTTTACCTTCAAATCTTCTCAATCCTGTCCTGCCCGACTGATTGACTCAGGTCACTCAGATCTGTGCAGGACAGTGCATTCCCAAACTTTTCTGTTGAGGGCTTCAGAGTCAGATGCAAAGAGGCCATGTTCCCATTTTTACTTCTTGGCTGCCATAAATCAGATATATTTAAAGGCCCAACCACTTTCAAGACAGGGACCAGTTAGGTTTGTCTGGCAAGTGATTAGAATTGGTGGAGTTGGTCCGACAGTCATTGTGGATGACGGTGGGGGGGGATTTAGATAATCGTATGGGGAGTTGGACAGTCATGGAGGGCTCACACAGTCATGGGAGGGGCGGGTTGGACAGTAATGGGAGGTTGGATAGTTGGGCGGAATCAGACAGTCAGGAATGGGGTCAATCAGTCAGCGGGGGTTGGACAATTGAATGGGGTATGAACAGTTGTGGGGGGGTTGAGATAACAGATAGTTTGGTGGGCGGGGGCGCGAATTGAACAGTCAGGAGGGGACAGTCAGAGAGGATCTGACAGCCCGGAGAAGGGAGCTGTGGTTGGACAGCCTTGGTAGTATCGGACAGATGGGAGGAGCGGTGTCAGACAGTTGGGAAGGGTTCAGACAGTCCGGGAGTGTCGGACAATTGGGGAGGAGAAATGGGTGGGGAGGATGGTGGTGGGAGGGGGAGGGGTGGAGAGTGGTGAAAATTGTACAGTTGGGAAGCAGGGTGGATAGTCATGGGGGGTGGTAGATAGTCTGGGGAATCAGACAAGGCAGTGAGGAGGTCAGACAGTTAGGGAGGGAGGGTCTGGCAGTTGTGGGGGTGTAGTAGGTGGTCAGAGATCTCCTGTGGGGAGGTAGTGGGGGGGTGGGTGGGAACCCGTCGGGGGTTGGGGCAGTCCTTGGGAGATTGGGGCAGAGAGAGGGGTGCAGTGGGGAAGAGTCCTGTAGGTGGTGGTACTTAGGGGAATTGCACCCCGTGCTTACTAATAGGAGTTAAATGAGGTCATAAATATTTACATCAGAAAAAATGGCCTGGGAGGATTGCGGGCGGCCCAATGCAGGGCGCGATTCCCATTTTTAGCCTCCCGCTGAAATTTCCCACCCCATAGCTATGCTACGAGACCAGTGCAGTGAGATGGGAAAATCATGCTCATAATTGTTTATCCCTGGAATCATTCTTGTGAATTTCCTCTCTACCCTCTCCAATGCTTTCACATCCTTCCTTAAGGATGGCGCCCAGAACAAGATGCAATACTCCAGATGAGGCCTAGCGAGTGTCTTACAAATGCTTATTAAAATTGTTTGGCATCCTGTACCATGCAGATTCATTTTCAAACAAAAGCTGAGTGTTTAATAACATGTTCCTTTCTAATCAGACGACCATGATCCAGCCTCAATGGAATTCCAGCTTTCTATGTCTGACAAAGCTTAACATAACTCATGGATCAAACTATGTCATTATTGACCGACAGTTAAGAAGGGTAGGTTGATTTTCTCATTTCTAATTAGCTGCATGTTTTTAATGTCTCAGAATTACTGCATAATTTTTCCAGGTAATACAAATAAACAAGGTGATGCATTCATGTTAAGAACTACCATTCCTAATCACATGCAATAGTGCAGTACAGTGGGATCTTCTGATCTGAGGATATCTTAGTTCCTGTATATTAAAGGTATTAACACAATTGCGGTGGAACTTAACTGATACGGTTGAAATGTTTCTCTATGAAGGAATGAGCACAATAAACTTCTCGGTATTTTGATTTATACATGGCCCAAAACAGTAATACTCAATTGAAGGACAAATGTTTTGACAAATTTTACATTAATTGTGTAAGTATGAGATATTTGTGATTAAACAGATGGTCAGGAATGAATTATAAATGTGCACATCACCTTACAACGAAGGATGCATTGTCATTCATTGTGAAACATTAAACACCCAAAGTGGCACGTACTGCTAAATTGACCTTAAAGTCAGGGGGACTAGCAGGGTAAATAAGCGGGACTACGGGGATAGGGGCTGGGTGGGATTGTTGTTGGTGCAGATTCAATGGGCTGAATGGCTTCCGTCTGCACTGTTGGGTTTCTGTGCTTCTGAAGTGGTGTACCTGGAAGTGGTGGGTGCTGCTGAAGCAGGAAGGCAAGTATGGGGGTGCGTCAAAATGGAGGCAATGTTGGAAGCCTGTTGAAAATTTAAAATTATAGAAGACCATCAATGTGGAGGGGAAATCTCTCCAAAGGCATATGGCCAAAGATGTGGCCTTTTCATACTTGTGGCTCATTCATTGGGCCAGAAGGAAGAGGCACAAAACCATGTCCAAACTGCTGGTGTCAGCCTCCAGACTCAACAGAGTGCCATGGGCAGATGCTGGCAGGTTCTGAAAATGGCTCAGTGGGAAGATTTTCCCACCCATCACCCTTCCTCTTGATTAAATGACCAAACCCGCCATAAGGGAGGGCATGATCCCGCCTTTTGTAATAGATGCTAGATCAATTCCAAAATATAATATATGTGATTTCCAATCTTTTCAAGTACATTTTAAAACAAACTTTCATATTACAAACGTTCAATTGCATAATTATTATTTTTTATTGTCATAGAACAGTACATACAGAATATTTCTATTTATATTCCTTTAGCTGAACATTAATTCGAGGTTTGGCTACACTCCATTCCGAAGATTTGATTTTGAAATCATTGATACTGGGAGCATGTACACAATTCTGACTCCAGCTGGTATAAATATACAATGGTTTCACAGTACAGGAATTATGGTCATTGACACAGGCACACCGAATAAAAAACTAGCTACAATGGGGCTCTGTGGTATGTAAACATTGGTTATTTTACACTATGTTTAAATTCAGTTGAAAGATGTTTTACATAAAAAGAATAAAAGAGTAAATGTGATATAATGGGCCCAATTTTAAAGAGGTGGGTAGGTGTCGTGCGTGTGAGCCCTGAGGTAAGTGGCACATCCCGGGATGCTGGGACCAGATGATCTAGTTGATCTTGATGCTCGGAGCCCTTATTTGCATGAGTCCTCAGCTGGATTCTTAGCTGAACCCAGTCAGGTGCTGGCCAGCAGGTGGGAGCAGTAGTCAGTGGCAGGGGGCTGTGGCCAGGAACCTATGGTAATAATGGACTGGATTGAATGGCAATCCATCCACCAGCGGGAGAGCCACTGTGGCCATTCCCTGGAACTCCAATGCAATTTAAAGCTAATCAGGCTCCTACCGGCAGGAGAGGTGGCCACTGCTGATGCTGCAGGAGGTCCAAGAGGAGGAATATTGCTGGAAGGCCTGGGACCCAGATAAATGTGCAGCCTCACCAGAGTTAATCAGGTAGGCCCCAGGGAGGGGAGGAGAGGAGGGCTGATTGAAGAGCAGGGGTAGGGTGTTGTTCTTGTGGGTGCAAACTTTGCAGTTTATGGGGTGCCCAAGCAGAAGGGACTTCCTCCTCAGGCTGCAGGCAGGTCCACCAGGGTATATCTGGTTGCTTACCCACTCACCACACCACCACCAACCACCCCTACGTCCCCCCACTTCCCCCCACCGCCCCCCCCCCCCCACTTCCCCCCAGCACCACCACCCCACCCCTCCCCCCTACACCTTAATTGGTCACTTAAGGGCCTCACATGTCCTAGGAGCAAGAAGGCCAACTGCGACTGTCCCCATCCTGGATTTAATTGGGAGAGTCAAACCGAGCTTCCCACCTTCCCACCTATTAAATGCCCCCCTGCTTTCCATCAAGCTCCTGGGAGTATTAAATTTTGTCCAGTGTGGTTTCTAATTTTAAAAGGCTTTCATTGAATTAAGCGCTACTCAGAAATAAACTTGTATAAAATAAATTAAGTGGCATATAAGAAAGGGTTCCTGAGTGTAGGAATATGTATACCGAAAACGATATTGTGCTGCAGTAAGGAATGTATGGAATTTGTACTTCAGTGGCAATTGGATAGCTGTTTTTGCCCATTCTTTTTTCATCGTTCATTTTCTATGTAGGGGTCTTAAGTGATAAATGTAACCTTTGGCAGTAAATTATTAGTTGGGGAAAATTCAAGATGGCAACTCAAATGAACATCACAAATGTTGAGATTGGAATTTGCTGCTTTTTTCCAATTGAGAGTGGTTAGATTCTAAATTCAAATTGAGTAATTGGGTTGTTCAGTTTTCTTTTGGTTACTCATTCAAACGTAGTGCCTACTATTTATTTTTATTTATTAGTGTCACAAGTAGTCTTACATTAACACTGCAATGAAGTTACTGTGAAAATCCCCTAATTGTCACACTCCGGTGCCTGTTTGGATACACTAAGGGAGAATTTAGCATGGCCAATGCTCCTAACCAACACGTCTTTCAGACTGTGGGAGGAAACTGGAGTATCCGGAGGAAACCCATGCAGTCACAGGAAGAACATGCAGACTCTGCACAGACAGTGGCCCAAGCTGGGGATCGAACCTGGGTTCCTGGCGCTGTGAGGCAGCAGTGCTAACCACTGTGCCACCGTGCCGCCCTAAAATGAAATACCTTTTAGACTAAATTAATTAAATTTACTAAATTAAAAACCATTTTTTATGTTTGTGTTTAGTTAATCAATGATTTCTAAGATAAATTCTAATTTCAGCTAGGCACAATCTTTGCCTCTTTATGTGTATGCAAGACATAATTCCCTGTAATCTAACAGATCCATGAGTTATCATGTAATGGGTTCTCTAAATGTAACCATTGAAATTACATAGATATATAGATGCTCGGTAATAAATTAAATAGTAATATCCTGAAACAGAAATAGTTTTTCACTGTTTTGGTATTATGTGAAATCTCGGCAAGTTTATTAAATTTAAGTTCAACTCAACATTAATATTTTCTTTATGTATGAGGAATAAAGGTTCCCACTGTATCCTGGTTATAATATACCCTACTATTCCTGTCTTGTTGCTTGATAAACACAAAATATTATTCATTGCCTTGTTGAGTTTGTGTGTACACATATACTTGTCATATTTACAGGCCAATGTGATGGAAATCCAATAAATGACCTAACTTTGAAAAATGGCACAGTTCTTAAAAAAGATGATGACCCAGTGACCTTCATTCAAGACTGGACATTGGTCAGCACAGAGATTGGCATAAAGATGAGCCGACGTCTAGAGGTTAACTGTTCCACAAGCAACTGCTCCGAATGCTTCAGAATGCTCCAGAGTGATACCTTTGCCCTCTGTCATGCACAAGTATGTAGTTTAAGCTTATAACTGTTGCACAGAACAATGCATCACATAATTTCCACAGTGTCATTTTGGGGCCGATGAGCAAATTTCAGAAAGATAAGGTTTGGCTCACAAATAAACTGAATTTCAAAAAACATTCGAGGTTGTAGCGAAAGAAAGAATTTGCTAAGCAAAAGTAAAGCAATAAATTATTAAGTTAACAAAGAGTAATTTATAGAAGTGACCAGGGTGCGAGAGAGTCAGTGTCTGTGGGTAAGCATGAGTGGGTGTGTGTGTATTCATTGGTGTGTGGTGGTGAGATGAGTGAGAAACCTAAGACTTGGCATAAGGCAGTCTCACACTCATCCCCACACACTCAATCAGTCTTTTGCACTCACCCCCACACAGTCATTCAGCATCTTCACACTGCTCTACCCACTCACTCAGCCTTTCCCACTCCCCTCCACCCACTCACAGCCTCTCGCGCTCAGCCCCTCCCACATACCTAGACTCTCACACTCACCTCGTCTCATGCGCCCAGCCCCATGATCTCACTCAACCTTTTGCACTCACCCCCATTCACAGTCTCTTGCAGTCTCCTCCACACATTCACTCAGTCGCTCTCACTCCCTTGCACACTCACTCGACCCCCACCCCCCAACGCGCACACACACACATACTTCACTCTCACAAATGTAGACTTTCTCTCACTCCCATATACTCACCATGGCACCATCTTCTCTCCAGAATTGCCAAAACTTTGCCCTCCCTAAGTTCCCGAAGGCTGGGAAACCCTCATCTCTGGGCACCCAACAGCCATCCTCCCACCCATCAGATCACCCATAGCCCACTAACTCTGAGCACCCATCAGCCATGCCATCAGTTCTGAGCCCCCCAACAGTCCCCTCTCAGATTTGAGCATCCAATAGCCCCTCGTAGATGGGGCAGTGTTCATTTCTGGTTCTAATGCCTGGGCCAAGGTCCCTTCCCAACCCACCAGGTCCAGTTCTTTCTCCCAGCTCACTAGCTTGGTTCTCCCCCATCCAAAAGCTCTGGTCACCCTCCAAAATCCCCTGCAACTCCCCCTGCAGCCCGCCTTCTTCGACCCGCCCACTTCTCACTGAACTACTTTATCTGCTCTGAGCTGCCTAGCCAGATGCCTAAATATTAAAAACTTATTCAGCAATTAATGACGTGACACTCATCCAATCACAAACTTGTTTCACCCTATTCTGGGTGTTGATTGGCGGCCAATGGATAGAGAAAACAGTGATTGGTTGAGCAGACGATGAGAATCTAAAAAAAATCTGTCAGAGAAGTTTTGGAGTTTGACAATTGTCTAAATTAGAACAATCTGGTGGGCCACAAGGGAATACCTCACATGCGGGCGTTGGAAAAGCCTGTAATAAATTAACCCATTGCATGTTTACCAAATTCTTTGTGGGCAATTGGTGCATTGTATTTTGTACAGTTAATAAGCAAAATGCCTTATATCATTATAATAACACAATGTGCTGATCAGAGCAGATAAAACAAGTGGCAACAAGATTAAATATATGTATGACAAGGTGAACAGACTTAGATCATGAATGACATGAGAAAGACTCTTGACATTTTGATCAGACCACAACAAAGTAGTGAATGCACAGTAAAGTTCTGGAGACACAGCACTAAGCTGGTGCGCAAATAAAGAGTGGGTAAACAGATGAATCCCTTGTGGTTAGAGTCTATGACGACATTCAAGTTGTCATCAAGAAGTGTGAGGCATGTGAAGAGCAGATGCCAAGTTAGCACAAAGCACTATTGATTCTATATGAAGTTCCTTGGTCCAAAATCCCATCTGACCTTTCATGTCCATGGCTCTCACCTCACTGTTATCGTCAACTACTCTATCAGTTGTTCCATTATTCAGGAATTGCATAATATGTCAATCATAGCTGTCATTTTTAAATACTATTTTCAGTTCATTTGGTGTGCCTAGAGAGATCATTACAGACAATGGTCTATAATTTATTGGTAAGCCATTTCAGGATATGTATCATAAGTGGAATATTGATCACACCACTTATTCTTCTCATATCCATAGATCTTACAGCCTAGCTGAATGAATGATTTACATGGCAAAATCTTTAATTCTCAAATGTAGACAGATCAGGCGGGAACTATACATTACTATGTTACATCTGAGAGTGACAACTTTAAGGGCAAATATTCCATCACCAGCAGAATTTGTGCATGGTGGATAAGTGCTTACCAATTTACCCATTCTTACCCAACCTACACTCTCGGAAACTAGTGAGCAACTTTAAAACTATAATAGAAGGTGACCAATGTGCACATAGTAAAAATGCAGGGACGAACATGCCAAGTTTAGAGTTGGGACAGCAAGTTCACATCCAGGATCCCACAGAAGGTGTGTGACAACCACCCACAGTGAAAAGGATTTTTTTAGAACCGAGGTCCTATGAAGTGATTACACTCAAATGCACAACAATGGGGGCATAGCCAAGGACAAATCAGATTCATTCCAACTCTGCCACCATCATACAATCCTATTGCATCTAGGACAAGATCCCAAATGCAACCAGGAACATTGAAGAATGACAACCCCACAGATCACCGTGAGCCATTAAAGAAACATCCAGACAATGTTGTCACCACAAGAGCTGGGCATACCAGCAGATTACCGTTACACTTTAGAGGCTCATAGATTCATCAGTTCTATACATTTATGTAATGGTAACTAAACATGAACATGTATTACAAATAGCTTTATTTCTTTGGAAGGATGAAAATATCTTTAAAAAGAAAGGGGGTTGTTGTAATATGCCTTTGAGGGATTGAAGTATGACATCATTAGAAGGGAAATGTCTCATGTGATCCAGTCTTAATTTCAGTTTTGCTTTGAGCAGATCACACATGCAGTTTTGATACTTCAAACTTTTTACTGTATACCTGTTCTCACGTGCCTGGTCTTAATAAATGAACCCACAAAATATTTACCAAATCCCTTATGAACAATTTGTGCCCTGTGTCTTGTAGAGTAAATAAACCCAAGGATTATATAATTATGACAGGACAACATTCCCTATTCTTCTTACCAAAATGCATCAATTCCCACTTATCTGCCTTAAGTTTCATGTTGTGGAGATGCTGGCGTTGGACTGGGGTAAACACAGTAAGAAGTTTAACAACACCAGGTTAAAGTCCAACAGGATGTCTGTATCGATATGCGCAATCTTCTGGGAGATCCTCTCCACTTGGAGCCGGCAGTTTGCGGTGTCAATGGTAGTCATGATGTGGAGTTGGACTTTAACCTGGTGTTGTTAAACTTCTTACTGTTATTAAATTTCATGTGACATATTTGTCTGCTGAATCTCTGTGTCCACATGAAGTCTATCTTCCTCACAATGTTACGTACCTCTTGCTCCTGGGTCACTACTATCTTTATTAAACATTCACACTCGGACACTTTACATTTTATAAGCTTAATTATTAGTACTTGGCTTTTTTTTTAAAGTTACATGTTATGAGAATAGCAAAAAAATTGAAAGTGAATTAATGTAATAAACCCTGGTCTGTGTTCCTGATTAAAGATAGCTCAATATAATCTGCTGTCTTGACCTTCACTGTTGATCATTATTTATGTTACAGATCATCACAACCTAAGCATTGTGAAGAGTTAATTTATTTTTCTGAAACTAGGTTTCTCCAGAAATGTTTTGTGAGCTCTGGATCC
Source organism: Mustelus asterias (assembly GCF_964213995.1). Classification (NCBI taxonomy): domain Eukaryota; kingdom Metazoa; phylum Chordata; class Chondrichthyes; order Carcharhiniformes; family Triakidae; genus Mustelus; species Mustelus asterias. The sequence continues at coordinate 97,581,580 of NC_135809.1, read as the reverse complement.
GTGACTCATTATTTGTGAACAACCATTGTTCTGCTCTGGCTGCATATGTGGCCTTCTGTAACAAGTTTAACATTTGCCTTGAGTGGAGGAAGCCAGACTATTGCTGTAAGTGCACGTTCTAAATAAATGTTATACCGTTACTGCATGACCACTGCCACATATCTAGATGCAGAGTAAAGATAAAACAACGGGTTAGAAATTGTTGCAATTGCGCATCATGTGGCACTTGACATTACTTGGATTATTTACTTCCATCTTTCAGATCAAATTATGTTTACTCCTCAAAATGCTGCAAAAGCAAATTGATAACATGACCATGGTATCAGTGTCTCATCTAGACAATGTCATATCCAATTGTTTATCTCCCAAATCAATCAAAGAAAAGGATGAAGCAAGAAACAGAGAAAATGATAGACAGAGATAGAGTCATTTATTTTATTTGCAATGTGAACTTTGCTGGTAATTCTTGCATCTTTTGCCCATCTGCAATTGCCCTTGAGAAGGTAGTGGTAAGTTGCCTTCTTGAACTGCTGCAGATTATGTGTACAGGTACACCTCCAGTTCTATTAGCTAGGGAGTTCCAGAATTTTGACCCAACAACAGTGAATGAAGTTCCACAATTTTGACCCAGTGACAGTGCGGGTGGCACGGTGGCACAGTGGTTACCACTGCTGCCTCACAGTGCCAGAGACCCGGGTTTGATTCCTGGCTCGGGTCACTGTCTGTGGAGTCTGCACATTCTCCCCGTGTCTGCATGGGTTCCCTCCGGGTGCTCCGGTTTCCTCCCACAGTCCGAAAGATGTGCTGGTTAGGTGCATTGGCCATGCTAAATTCTCCCTGCATTCTCAGTATACCCAAACAAGTGCCGGAGTGTGGCGACTAGGGAACTTTCACAGTAACTTTGTTGCAGTGTTAATGTAAGCCTACTTGTGACACTAATAAATAAACTTACTGAAGGGAGTTCAGGATTTTGACACAGCAACAGTGAAAGGAGTTCCATGATTTTGACCCAGTGACAGTGAAGGAGAACTTATAAGAAGTGATATTCCGATGCCCTTGTCCTTCTAGGAGAGAGAGTGCGAAGGTTTAGAGGATGCTATTGTAGAAGCCATGACAAGTTACCACAACGTATCTTGTAGATAGTACATACAGCAGCCACATTGTCCCAGCATTGGAGGAAGTGAATTTTTAGGTTTGTGGGGCATAGATGAAGCAGGCTGCTCTTTCCTAGATGGTGTTTAGCTTTTTGAGTGTTGAGTGCACTTACTCATGCAAGTGGACAGCATACCATCACACTCCTAACTTGTGCCTTGCAGATGGTGGGCAAGCTTTGCTGTGCCAGGAGGTGAATTGCTCACTGCAGAATTCTCAATCTCTGATCTATTCGTGTTGTCACAGTATTTATATAGCTGAACCACTTAAGTTTCTGGTCAGATATTGATGATGGAAGATTCAGTGACGGCAATGTTGTTTAATGTCAAGGCAAGATAATTAGATTTACTCTTGCTGGAGATGGTCATTGCTTGGCCCTTAAATAGTATATCAGTTATTAGCTCAAATCTGAATATTGCCTGTTGTATGAAGGCATAGATTGCTTCAATATCTGAGGAGTCTCAAATGTTCAGTGTTTTGTTCCAATCATCAATGAATATGCCCATTTCTGGCCTTATGATAGAGTGAAGGTCATTGATGAAGTAGTTGGAGATGGAGAGGCTTAAGACACTGCAGTGAGGAATGCCTGAAGTAATGTCCAGGGGTTGAGATGATTGATCTCCAACAGCAATAACCATTTTCCTTTATGCTAACATGACTGATCTTGATTCCCTTTGACTTCAAATTTGTTTGGGCTCCTTGGTGCCACACTCCATCAAATGCTACCTTAATGGGTTATACTTCTGGAATTCAGCTCTTTTCTCCATATGTGGACCAAAGCTGTAGTGAAGTCTGGAGTCAAGCAGTTTTGGCAGAATAACAATCCCAAGTGTCCTAAGAGTTACACTGACAACTGATTGAAGATTATCAGTTGGGCTTGTAATGTAGCTCACTAATGCTGGCTAGAAATTACTTATATTCATATGCATGGATCTGTCCTCTGCAGGCAAAAGGAATATGTCCAGACATTGCACCTTTTTGAATGAACAAAAACATGGGGGTCGATAGTTCCCTGGTGCATTTGCGATGGCAATACCTCGACCAATCAGAACCAACTTGCAAACCATGCAATATAAAGTGCTGTTCTCTTTGAAGTTTTGGATTCTTGCATCGGTTCTGATGAATCATAGAATCCTACAGTGCAGAAGGAGGCCATTCAACCCATCGAGTCTGCACCAACCACAATCCAACCCAGACCCTATCCCCATAACCACATGTATTTACCCTAGCTAGTCCCCCGGACGCTAAGGGGCAATTTAGCATGGCCCAATCCACCTAACCCGCACATCTTTGGACTGTGGTAGGAAACCGGAGCACCCGGGAGGAAACCAATGCAGACATGGGGAGAATGTGCAAACTCCACACAGACAGTGACCCAATTCGAACCTGGGACCCTGAGAGTCAGCAGTGCTAATCACTGTGTCACCGTGCCACCAAGGGTCCCAGTGCAAGATGAAAAGCTTTGACAGCATGCCTTTTTTTCAGCAATAGTCAAGAAGATTAGAGCAGATCAAGCAAAATTAAAAATCACATTTATGGTTAATTTCAATCTTCACAGTAATTCTCATTTATTTGAATTGTACTTCATTCAATTTTTAAACTGTATCGATTCTACTTCAACCTAAATTAATTAAACAATGAGCGTTTTTTCTCTGTTTTTTCAGCCTTTACATGTCCCACTAACATGATATACCAGGCTTGTGTACTGACCTGTGAAGCAAAGACATGCCAGAACAGAGTTTTTTTCCCATCTGAGGACGCATCATGTTCCATTCTGAGTGAGGGATGTGTTTGTCCAGAAGGAACCATCCTTCATCGACTTGACTCCACCTTATGTATACCTGAGGACAAATGTGGTACATCAGATTATCTACTCTATTTCTAGCCATGAAGAACAAGACACAAAATCTTTCCATTAATTTTTAAATTAAACTTATTATGTACATATATACATACGCACGCATACACATACACATATACATATACAAATGTATATTTGCAGCACCAAGCATAATTGGCTCAGACATTAACAGTTGCTCTTTTGTTCGCTGACCCTCAATATATTTTATCACATGGACTTGTTTCTAAAGAAAGATAATTCCATATGTTTTGTATTTTTCAGCTTGCACTGATACTTGGGGATTACCCCATGCTGCTGGTGAAACATGGAACGCCTCATTGGATGGATGTTGTATGTACCAGTGTCTGGAGAATGGGACCATTATTACTGTGGACCACAACTGCTCTGCTGTCCCTGAACCAATCTGTCACCGTTCTGGGGAAATAGTAGTTAGTCTAGCTAGCGATAAGAACTGCTGCCCGAACAAAATATGCGGTAAGTGTTAACTCTGTCTGCAGATGAATAATCATCCATGTTTCAAGAATGTTAGCTCAACATAAAGATAATTACACTGAAGCCATGCTGTTTAGATGTTCAGAAACTATCATAAGTCCTGAAAGTAAAACCATTTCCAGTTACCTGAACCCAAGACTTCCTTGAAGCACTCTGTGAATCTATCCGATGAATAGTTCAGTCCCAGCGCCCAGAATTATAATGGCAGATTGAAAAATCAGGCAGATTGGAATGTCTATCTGTCTTGAGATTATGGCATTGCCTTCACCATTCATTTAAATTTGAATCAATATTCACCCATACTACCTCAGAATCTCACTTATGCTGGGAAAGGAAAGAATACATGGGGCAGGATTTAACCAAATGGGCCAAGATTGTTAAAAACATAGGGGCCAGAAGAAGGAAGAAATGGAGTAGTAAGGATTGTTGTACCTGTGAATTCTCAGATACTTTCGACCAGTTTGCTTACTCAAAGGTTTTACCCCGGTACCCTTATTTGCAAGATGGACAAAGGACAAACACAAGTAAAGGTTCATTAAGTTTATTAATAAAACACTATTAACCCTTAAATTACCCACATAAAACAAAAGGATACCCCAGATTCAAGTATACTACCCGCAAAGTTGGTTTGGTTAAACTACAGGCCCGATTCTCTGAGTCCCTCTGGTCCGTCGTCACGAAGGTGAGTCTTGATGGCAGCTTCTTCCTTTCTTCCTTCTCTGGTCAGTCTTCCGGATGGTCAAGGTCGCCTCCCTCGTCGAGTCTTCGCTACTGGTGTGCCTGAGATGTGTACCTTTATTCCCCTGCCTGCCTGCCTTTCCAGAAACTTCTCTGGTTTCTGGGCAATGAGGTCCCAGGAGGGGGTCCCAATACCCAGTGGGTTTCTTGATGTCTGCCTGACAGGACACCAGGATCCGCCCCCAGGTGTCCATCTCCATGCTGTTGCTTACATGTAAGCTGTTGCCAGATAAGGTAACTGCAGGAACTCCAGGTGACAGAAAGTCTGGCCCAATCTAGCCTTCTAACAATAGTAAGAAGTCTCACAACACCAGATCTTTAACCTGGTGTTGTGAGACTTCTTACTGTGCTTACCCCAGTCCAACGCCGGCATCTCCACATCATCTTCTAACAATAGGCCAGTGCACTTCAATGGGGTGCGATGATCTCCTGCTGGGTCTCAGTAGAGTGCAACAATCTTTGATGGGTGATTGATGGGCCAGGCCCAGACATGTTCCTGTGTCTTTGTATATTTGACTTTGTATATTTGACTGAGGTTTGACAGTGGCCTGCCTGAGGTTGACACCGCTCGACAATCACCAGGCAAGACTGTTCTCTTCCTGTGGGGGAGCACTTCAGCAGTCACGGGCATTCAGCCTTGGATCTTCAGGTAAGCGTTCTCCAAGGCGGCCTTCACGACACACGACAGCGCAGAGTCGCTGAGCAGAAACTGATAGCCAAGTTCCGCACGCATGAGGACGGCCTAAACCGGGATGTTGGATTTATGTCACATTATCAGTAACCCCCACAGCTTGCCCCTGGTCTTGCATAATCTCACCAGCTGTTCTGTCTGGAGACAATACACATCTCTTTAACCTGTGTTTAATGTTCCCTCCAACCACATTATCTGTACCTTTTAAGACCTGGCTGGCTGTAGAGATTTGCATTCTAATTAGTATTCTGTAACTTGATTTCTGTGTCTGTGCACTGTTGGAGAACAGAGACCACTCCATCTGACGAAGGAGCAGCACGCTCCGAAAGCTTATGGTATTTGCTACCAAATAAACCTGTTGGACTTTAACCGGGTGTTGTGAGACTTCTTACTGTGCTTACCCCAGTCCAACGCCGGCATCTCCACATCATGACTGCCTGAGGTTTGACAGTGTTAGATTTTAATAGTCCCAATTCATTAATTTAGGATATTTGATTTGATTTGATTTATTATTGTCACATGCATTAACATACAGTGATGTGTATTGTTTCTTGCGCGCTATACAGACAAAACATACCGTTCATAGAGAAGGAAACGAGAGAGTGCAGAATGTAGTGTTACAGTCATAGCTAGGGTGCAGAGAAAAATCAACTTAATGTAAGGTAAGTCCATTCAAAAGTCTGACAGCAGCAGGGAAGAAGCTGTTCTTGAGTCGATTGGTACGTGACCTCAGACTTTTGTATCTTTTTCCCGAAGGAAGAAGGTGGAAGAGAGAATGTCCGGGGTGTGTGGGGTCCTGAATTATGCTGGCTGCTTTGCCAAGGCAGCGGGAAGTGTAGACAGAGTCAATGGATGGGAGGCTGGTTTGCATGATGGATTGGGCTACATTCATGACTTTTTGTAGTTTCTCGCAGTCTTGGGCAGAGCAGGAGCCATACCAAGCTGTGATACAACCAGAAAGAATGCTTTCTATGGTGCATCTGTAAAAATTGGTGAGAGTCACAGCTGACATGCCAAATTTCCTTAATCTTCTGAGAAAGTAGAGGCATTGGTGGGCTTTCTTAACTATAGTGTCGGCATGGGGGGACCAGGACAGGTTGTTGGTGATCTGGACACCTAAAAACTTGAAGCACTCGACCCTTTCTACTTTGTCCCCATTGATGTAGACAGGGGCATGTTCTCCTTTATGCTTCCTGAAGTCAATGACAATCTCCTTCGTTTTGTTGACATTGAGGGAGAGATTATTGTTGCCACACCAGTTCACCAGATTCTCTATCTCATTCCTGTACTCTGTGATATCCAATTTAATCAGCCTTAAAACTAGGTCCTGATTATATTACCACAGGATGGTTGCTAGGAAATATCTGGAGGAGTTACAGAGCATCATTACTGTGATCCAATTCCATTATCAGTGCCAATATCAGAGAAGGCTTTGACACAGAGAATCAAGAGCAAAAGGAGGCCATTCAGCCCATCGAGTCTGCACTGACTCTCACCCAGCCTTACCCCATGTATTTACCCTACTAATCCCCCCTGATCTTGGAACACTAAGGGGCAATTTAGCATGGCCAATCCACCTAACCTGCACATCTTTGGAGTGTGGGAGGAAATCGGAGCATCTGGAGGAAACCCATGCGGACATGAGGAGAATGTGCAAATTCCACACAGTCACCCAAGGTCAGAATTAAACCGGTGTTCCTTGCACTGTGAGGCAGCAGTGCTAAGCACTGCACCACCGTGCCGTCGTAGTATTTGGAGTACCTGTCATAGCTATTTGGAGTACCTGGCAGCACTAAGAATATCTGTGACCATCTCCCCAAAATGGAATCCTGCAGACCAGTCAGTGGTCCAACATGGGTGCTTTTGGGACTATGTGGAATGGATGATAAAAATCAGCTTGTGAAAATTTAAATATAGACCAGTGAGTATGAACATTAGGGAGATTCTATAATATTATCTGCTATGCAATAGTAGTTTTAGCATAGGGTTTTACGTTGAAAATATAACCTTATATTTCTTAGGAGTAGTTACAAAACCATTTCTGATTTTAGTCAATTAATACAATTTGTGACAAATTGGAAAAAAGGGATGTTTTTCAGCGGTCCCCATTTTCTTCATAATGAACCTAGGCATTTGTCTTAACTTTAGAAGCCTTTAAGTTCATTGATGCTTTCAGGCTAATGTAGCAATGAGCTACTGAGTGCACCATGCACTGACATGACTCATCCCAATCTGCTTTCAGCTTGCAATCAAACAGTCTGTGAGAGTTTTGCTCCTCACTGTGCATATGGAGAAAGGCTCATTTCCTATTACAAACCAGACTTCTGCTGTCCTGATTACTTCTGTGGTAAGTACATATATTAATACAAAAAATACTGCCTGAAGTACAACCTTGAGTAGAATGGTTGTAGTTCAAAGAAGAGAAGCACTTAGCAATCAATGAAAAACTTTTGATGTGTAGCCACTGTTTAAATTGGTAGCCAATTTTCCCACAAGAAGCTCCCAGAAACAGCAGTATGAAGATGACCAAATAATCTAGGGATAAATATCGGCCAGAACACCAGAGATAACTGAACTGGAGAGGAATGTGAAACCATAACTTCCTATCTCAGGTGGCAGGAGTGTTCATGTCCTGGTCCCAATAGAAAGTAATAAAATTTAAAAAGAGATGTAAGTTGCCAATGGCCAATTGGGAATATTGCTCAAGATTTCACATTTTAAGACTTTTACTGTAACAAATAAATGAAATCAATTTTGACTAAGCATTACTTAATATACAACTAATAAATCAAACTATAGAAAAGATATATCTCCATTAACTAATACTCTATGACCCATTTGTATATTGTCAGCAGATAGGCAGCCTTATAGATTACGTTCAGCGTTACACTCACCCCAACAATTCAGAAAGCTCCCTTCTCCCTGCTAAACCAAGGTGAGTCTTCCAGTGTCCTTTGAAAGTTCCTTAACTAAGTCTTGTGAGTATCTTCAAATGAATTCTGATCACAAGGTCTTCTGACAACCCCTTACTCATTAAACCTTTACTGGTCCCATCTTTTCAAACAGGAAACCAACTCTTCTCAGCATCATAGTCGCTGACTAACACAATATAGTCTTTTTCTTTGCTTTGCGCAGCAACAGTTTATCTGCTTCTTCACCCAACAGCATCTTTCTCTCTACCTGGTAAGGTAAAGATGGAAAAAGATAAATATTTCGCATTACAAATTAATTTTTATCACCTGCAATTCATATCATAAAATTCACTGTGGCAATGATGCAGTTTTGCACCTGCAGTTCCATGAACTCAAGTGTGTCTTCATAGCGATTGCAGAATAGACAGCTGGGCGGCTGCACACAGGGATGATGAGAACGACCAAATAGATATGTCACCCCAGAGCATCTCCATTCAGCCGTTGAAAATGTGTTATCAAGAAAAGTCTGTAACTCCAAATTGAACAGTGTTTGGTTTAGGGTGATGCATGAGATGCAACAAAAAAAGCAATAATTTTGAATCTTTAAATTTTGTGTATGTACAATATATACTTACAAAATAATAAACATTGTAAAAAAAACGTTTAAACGTAATCCATGCAATTTATTCAGTACCTGGTCTGACAAACTGTTCACTTTCTACAGAATGTGATCCAAAAAAGTGTGAGTCTGACATTCCAACTTGCCAAGAGGACCAAACTTTGATTGCCACCCGTGCAGATGGCAGCTGCTGCTTAGCATACATCTGTAGTAAGTTGCACAATGTGCAGATTAGATTCAAAATTAAATAATTTAACAATAGTTTATTCCAAACAGTGTAAAGTATTTTGGGACTCTGATTCATAATTAAGTTGAATAAGTTCCATTTTGTCAGAAACCAAACTTAGGTTTTAAAACATTTGAGGACAGTCCACTCAGAAATCAATATTGTAATAAGTTAAAGCTTTACTCTTACAAGTTTCTTTCTATTGCTATTTAACTTTTTTTTATCGATTTTCTTTCATGGATGCACCCAGAGCTGTTCAGATGATGTTTACATTTTTGTGCTATTTAAATTTTTCTGGAAGGGCACGAGGCTGATTGTCAGTAAAAATGGCCTGGGAGGATCGCGAATGGCCTGATGCCAGGCCCAATTCGTGTTTTTAACGCCCCCCCGCTAACATTTCCCACCCCAGTACACTCCTCAACTATCGCAGCAGGGCTGAAAGATCGCACCCATCATTTCCAGTTCAAATCATAATCATATTACTGTTACCTTCCTGGGTTACACTAACAATTAAGTTAGTGGGCAGTGAGAGTCATTAATTGCATGGAAAAGGGGTGGGATCCATTTTAGGAATGATTGATGCGACTGAACGCAAGCAAGTTTTTGAGATAAGAAACCAAGCTTGTAACAGCCTCTATTAAAATAGTGAATGGAGGAATTTTGTACAAAAGCAGGAAGCTTCAGAATAATAATATTGCAGTTACATGTTCAAACTGAAATTTTTAACTGATCCTTAGAAATAATGTTGACACTTCTTATTCAATATAATGGTAACACTCTATGTTTCCCTACACTTAGTGTGTGGTGCTTGTGCTGACAAAATTCCCACCTGCCAGAAAGGAGAAATCCTTACCGTAGACAACAATACCACTGAGATGTGTTGTCCAGCCTACCAATGTGGTGAGAATAATGTTTTACCATTCAAAAAACATGCAACAGTTATTGCTTAGAGAGAAAGAGAGGTAATAGAAAGAAATCAAGTTGTGATCTGACTTCAGAACTGAAGCAGTGTGAGACTGCATCTTTTCACATTTTGATTTGATTTGATTTATTATTGTCACATGTATTAGCATACAGTGAAAAGTATTGTTTCTTGTGCGCTATACAGACAAAGCATACCGTTCATAGAGAAGGAAACAAGAGAGTGTAGAATGTACTATTACAATCATAGCTAAGGTGCAGAGAAAGATCAACTTAGTGTGTGATAGGTCCATTCAAAAGTCTGACGGCAGCAGGGAAGAAGCTGTTCTTGAGTCGGTTGGTACGTGACCACAGACTTTTGTATCTTTTTCCAAAAGGAAGAAGATGGAAGAGAGAAGGTCCGGGGTACATGGGGTCCTTAATTATGCTGTCTGCTTTGCCGAGGCAGGAAGAAGTGTAGACAGAGTCTACACTTGGATGGGAGGCTGGTTTGCGTGATGCATTGGGCTACATTCACGACCTTTTGTAGTTTCTTGCGGTCTTGGGCAGAGCAGGAGCCATACCAAGCTGTGATACAACCAGAAAGAATGCTTTCTATGGTGCATCTGTAAACGTTGGTGAGAGTCGTAGCTGACATGCCAAATTTCCTTAGTCTTCTGAGAAAGTAGAGGCGTTGGTAGGCTTTCTTAATTATAGTGTCGGCATGGGGGGAACGAGGACAGGTTGTTGGTGATCTGGACACCTAAAAACTTGAAGCTCTTGACTCTTTCTACTTCGTCCCCGTTGATGTAGACAGGGACATGTTCTCCTTTACGCTTCCTGAAGTTGATGACAATCTCCTTCATTTTGTTGACATTGAGGGAGAGATTATTGTCGCTGCACCAGTTCATTGTTAGAATTTTAGCTCAGCAAGAACATTGGGATAATTTTAGAGATTGAACTTCCTGTCTCTGGACAGATCGGCTGATGTTGAGTTCCAAGTGACCTCACATGTACTTTGGCATTCAGGTGATGTGCATAGACCTTCTCTTTGGTAACGCCTGCACCCAGAATCCTCAAAGAAAAGCTAGTTCTGCTGTTGACACAAGAGCTACATGGCAGTGATAATATCTGCTGGTTTTAGAGCCTTGCAACCACTCTCCAAAATAGCAGCCAAAAGATCAGATAGCCTGATCTGTAACTCTGCTGGCTTTAGACCGTAGGGTGCCTTGGTCAGGTGACTTCAGGGGCTCTAGGTAATTGTCCTTGTTGCTTGCCAATAAAGCTGGTACTGGACTGTCAAGAAAAGGTACCTAGCATTTTAGGCCCTTCATATACTTGTTGCCTCTCCTTCTCAGATTAAAAGTGTTGGGCACAAACAGTATGGCCCACTAACTTTGGTGATATCACTCTCAGCTCATTTGTATTTAATTACAATGCCTGCCTATTTCACGTTCTTCGCACCATCTCACAAAAAAGTTTGGTTGGAATGATGGGTTTGAAGGAGAGTTTAAAAGGAAGCAAGGGTTAGGGACAGAGTGGTCACAAGGTGAGAATCAAAGGAATGGAGAGATTGAGTTGGATTGAAGGCTGCAGGAGGTTAAGAGTTAACAAAGGAGAAGAATATACAAGGATTTAGACATGTGGATGAGAATTTTAAATTGGGAACATTGTGGAACCAGTAGCCAACATGGGTCAGAGAGATCTGTGCTGTGGGCGAGCAGGATTTGGAGTGGGAAAGGAAGTTGGCAGCAAAATTTTGATTGAGCTGAAATGTGCAGGGGCTGGAGATTTGGTGGCTGACATAAGGGGAGCATTGGAATGGTTAAATCTGGAGGTGATAGAGGCATAAGTGAGGGGGTTCAGTCGTGAGATGGTGGTGGGGGGGCGGGGGGGTTGTTACATAAATGGAGTTAGACAATCACCGTAATGAAGAAAATGTGATTTTTGGCACTCGGCAATCAGAGGAAAGCTGATTGCTAGAGGACAGCTTCATCTACTGACACATTTGAAATTTAGCTTTGGTGCTGCCTATGATATTCCAAACAATTTCCCCCTATAGCTCAACTGCAGAGATGAAGCAGGTTTTAAAATGGCTTAAGTGATCTGTTGAATCTTAAATACTTTACAAATCTGGATGGCAGATCTCGCTCATGTTAGAGCAGTTTGAACTTCCTGGTTATGTTTCATACTTTGTAGGTATCAGTCTTGAACCAGTAGTGTGGTATGAGACATATCTCCAAGATTGTAGCTTGAATAGCTATATTGTGAGATCTATAATTACAGTTCAATTCATTATCATCCAGACTATTTTTTTGTTTCCAATAATCCCTGTTCTGTTTCTTTTAGTTTGTGAAATCAATCGTTGTCCGAAGTCTCAGTGTCCTTCAGGGATGAAAGTTGTTGAGTCATGGAGTCCAGATCTGTGTTGCCCATTTCATTCTTGCGGTAGGACGATAAATTCTTAGATTTGGAAATATTCCAACAAATTGCCAGATTCCATGACTGAAGTAACCAGGTTTTAATTTTTTGTTTTAGAATGTGCGTGTGACACAGTTCCTAAACTTCAGTGCAAACTGGTAAGTAATATACTCCTATCTTTTGATGTTATGTGCTTTTTTTAATCTTCAGAATTATAACCTTTCAATATTTTGACACTTGTAGGGAGAGGTGTTAGTTATAGACCAGCAGCATGGAAATATCACAACCAATCCATGTGGATGTCCAGAGTACAAATGTGGTAAGTGTACATCTATCATTATGCAAATTTCTCCATGATATAATTGTAAGCGAGGAATATGCACCAAAGGGTAGAGAATTATATATGAGTTTTAAAAATGTAATTTTATTTCAAGAGTATTATGAACTATTGAAGTATTCAAAAGTGGACTAAGTCTATAGAAGACCTTTCTTGTTTTTTACAAACGAAGGAATGTTCCATAACAGCCAAAAATAGAACTGGATGGCAGCTGTGGTTTACTCGGTAGCACTCTCTCCTTTGAGTCACAAGGTTGCAGGTTCAAGCCCCATTCCAGACACTTAAGTACAAAATATAGGCAAATATTCCATCAGTCTATAAAATAATGAGGGGTACAGATCAGCTAGATAGTCAATATCTTTTCCCAAAGGTAGGGGAGTCTAAAACTAGAGGGCATAGGTTTAAGGTGAGAAGGGAGAGATACAAAAGTGTCCAGAGGGGCAATTTTTCACACAGAGGGTGGTGAACGTCTGGAACAAGCTGCCAGAGGTAGTAGTGGTGGCGGGTACAATTTTGTCTCTTAAAAAGCATTTAGACAGTCACATGGATAAGATGGGTATAGAGGGATATGGGCCAAATATGGGCAATTGGGATTAGCTTACGGGTTTTAAAAAGAAAAAGGGCGGCATGGACAAGTTGGACCAAAGGGCCTGTTTCCATGCTGTAAACCTCTATGACTCTATGACTCTATCATAGAGTGCTGTTATATTGGAGGAGCTGATTTTCCAATGAAACATCAAACCAAGGCCCTGACCACTTTGTAAGGTGGAAATAAAAGATCTCACAGCACTCTTTTGAACATGATTAGGGGAATTATGCCTGGTGATCTGACCAATATTTTCCTTCAATCAATATCACAAAAACAGATTATTTGATCATTATCAGATTGCTGTTTATGGGAGCATGCTGTATCCAATTCAGATGCTACATTTCCCACATTACAACAGATACCAGATTTCAAAAGTGCTTCATTGGCTGTGAAGCAGTTTGGGACATCCCTGAGATTCTGAAAGGCAGTCCATAAATGTAAATCTTTCCTTTTTGTTTTTTGGTACAGATCTGCTCCAGGCTATTTGCCAATTGCAACAGTTCGAAGTAAAATCAAATTTGACTGTTTTAACTCCATTCACAGTGAGAATAACAATGTCAGTAACTGCAAGCAAATCAGCACTAAAATAACAATAGAAAGTTCATAAGGTTTGTCAGTGTTGAAAGGAAAACTATGCTGCATCATTAGACAGAATAGATAATAGTGGGAAAATAGATTGTACAGTATTGTGTTTTGTTATTATGCTTAATTTACCGTGTGCATCACCTTACATAATTTGAAACAATTTAATAGGTCAAGTTACAGTTGTTTCGATCGCACAATCTTAGTGTAACTTTGTTTGAAGTACCATTTAGCTTTTATTTTAGTTCTGCTGAAGATCAAAACATTTGAGGCAAAGACTTGCATTAACAACTATTTTGTGTCCTGCAGTTCGAGTCCTCTCCTGTAGAAATTGCCACGCTCTCTCACTTCCATGCCTGTTATATTCCATTAGCTTCATGTACCTTACTCAGTTGATTCCAGGATCATTGTTCTTTTAAGTAAAATTCTTGTGGTACCCATCCAGCCTATTTTGAAAATCTACTACAGCCATACTCCATACTCAAATGAAGTACTTGTTACATTTTCCTTTATTTATCTATTCATTAGTGGGATGTTGACATTGCTGGCAAGGCTAGCATTTATTGTTCATTTTTTGTGGCATTGAGAAAGTGCTGGCGAGCCACCTACCTGGAGCATTGTCTCAGCCCCCCGACCCCCAGTGCCCATCCCACTGTGCATAGAGAGTTCCATGATTTTCACCCAGCAAGGATAAAGGAACAGTGATATATTTCCAAGCTAGGATGGTATGTAACTTGGAGGGAGACTTTCATATGGTGGTGTTCCTGTGCATTGATGTCCTTGTCCCCCTAAGCAGTAGAACTTTCAGGTTTGGGAGGTGCTGTTGGAAAAGACTTAGCGTGTTGTGGCAGTGCAAATTGTAGATGGTACACACTGCATAATCGATGCATAAGTTGTGATGGAATCCGTTGTTTCGAAGCTTGTATTTTGTTGAGACAGATCCTTTTTGAAAAGGGAAACCGAAAAAGCAAACTAAGAAAGAGAACTGATCCTCCCAGTTTCTCGGGGAACTAAGACTGAAACTGAGATTGGAAAGCAAAACTTCAGGGGAGACTGAAACTAATTGAAACCATATAAAAAGACACAGAGCCATCAGACCTCAGTAGATAATGATTCTAGTGCAGTCCAGGCAATTTGAAGAAGACGGAGGCTAGATCCACAAGCTGAGAATAGACAAGTATGCAATTGCTGCAGTTGTTTCTGTTACTTGAAGGTAACATTGATGGGTCTATGCCATCTAGACTGTTATAAGCAGAGTCGGGGAGATTCTGCAGATGTGTACCATTTTGGTGAAGACCCTTTCTGTGGCACATGGGTTGATTGTGTATTGCTGAGTGTTGGGGATCAGGCTAAATCCTAATTGAAGAGGAGCTGAAATTATTTGAGTTTTCAAGGACTTTGTATCTGAGATTGATGACATATATGTTGAGTGACCACTGAGCCAATTGTATTTGCCATTTACTGTGTAATTTATAGTTTATTATTGACTGCAATTTGTCTTTTAATTCATGTTTAGCTAATGTTGATTCTGAGTCTGAGATTATGGGTAGTTACCCAAGATAATATTTAGTGTTTGCTTTTGTCATGTCAAGTAAAGGCATGTTGTAATCAAAGTAAAGTAAAAAGTTTATTTATTAGTCACAAGTAAGGCTTACATTACACTGCAATGAAGTTACTGTGAAATTTCCCTAGTCGCCACAATCCGGTACTCATAAAAATCTCTGAAGCTGTCTTTTAGTTGTTTAAAATGGACACTGATTCACTCTTGAGACGGCTGTCAAGAGGTCAGGTGACCGTTGCCTATTCAACACACACTATCAAACTTCTGGAAGGTTTCAAATTAAATAACTATTGTGAGGGTGGGGGCTGTGGGGGGCTCCTCCTGGAATATACATACCAAGGTGAATGTTATATGTGGAATTCACACCTGTCATCATTTCAATCTTAATCAAAAGACAGCCAATGGATCCATGGACTCTATGGGCCCGATTTTACCATCGCTTTGCGCCCATTTTCGAGTGTGAAAACTTGGTTAAGTCGGGCATGAGGCGAATAGCGTGATCCGCGCCCACCTCCGCACTGGTTCCCCCTTTACCAAGGCCCGAAAATAGCCGCGATTGGGACCACGCCCGATGCATGCATTTAAATTGACTTAATGGGATGCAAGCTTAACTTTATCGGCACTTCCCCATTTACCACTGCGTTCGCCCATCCAGAATTGGTGCAAAACAGACATGCTCCATAAAAGTCCGATTCGGGCACTTTAGTTAGTAAGGAGGTAGGTGCCTAGTGTCCGACAGTTCTCTGCTTGAGATCGGTGTGGGGGGGGGCGGCCACTGCCACTCTGCCTGAGATCGGTGGGAGGGAAGGATGGGTCCGTTGCCACTCTGCCTGAGATAAGTAGGGGGGAAGGGGGGTCCGCTGCCACTCTGCCTGAGATCGGTGGAGGGGAAAGGGGGCCACTGCCACTCTGCCTGAATGAATGCAGCTCCAACAACACTCAAGCAACTTGACACCAACTTGACAAGTAGAGAGCACTGTATCACAATTTTGACAGTGCCTTGTAGGTGGTGGAAATGCTTTGTAAAATCAGGAGGTGAGACATTTGTTGCAGAATACCCAGGCTCTGACCTTCACCAATTGCCATCCTAGTGAAATACCTAGCTGGCCCAGTTAAGTGTCTGGCCAATAACGATCTCCTGGATGTGAGTTTCAACAACAGTAAAACTCTTCCTATTCAGTCATCAGAGGATAGTTTCTCAGTCACAAACTTGTGGATTTCTTTCCAAAATGATCTGTCCACTTAATTATCTTTACCTTCAATTGCTTTTGGGCTAGCCTTAAATGCATGTAAAGCACTAACACACTCTCAGAAGTGAATAGCAAAATATAAATGTAGTCTGTTGATGCACAGAAGTAACCATAACTATCACAAAGTCAACAGAAACTTGACTTCAGAGTCCACCATCACAGTATCCATTGAAACAACAATTTACCTGTATTTCTACAAGTATATAAAAAGGAAGAAAGTAATGGATCTCGTACAGGTTGAGACAGGAGAAATTATAAAAGGGAATCGAAAAAGGGAGAGATATTTTTTGACTGTCTTGACTGTGAAATATCCAAGGAACATTTTAGAAGTGGGGGAACCAAGAGTCAAAAGGAGTTTGGGAGGCTTTAACTAATAATTAGGAAATAAAAAGTGCTGGAGAAAATAATGGGACTAAAAGCCAATAAGAGCTACATCCTAGGGTTTGAAAAGAGATGGCAGCAGGGATAATAGAAACATTGGTTATGATCTTACAAAATTCCCTAGATTCTGGAACAGTTCCAGTGGATTGGAAGGTGGCAAGTGTACCACTGCTCTTCAGGAAAGTGGGAAAGGGAAAAACAGAGAACTATAGGCCAGTTAGCCTAACATCAGTTGTCAGGAAAATGCTGGAATCCATTATTAAGGAAATGCAAACAGGACACATTCAAAATCAAAATATAATTAAGCAGAAGTTTTAGACAGAATCAAGAATCATTGGCGGCACGGTAGCACAGTGGTTAGCACTGCTGCTTCACAGCTCCAGGGTCCCGGGTTCGATTCCCGGCTCGGTTCACTGTCTGTGTGGAGTTTGCACATTCTCCTCGTGTCTGCGTGGGTTTCCTCCGGGTGCTCCGGTTTCCTCCCACAGTCCAAAGATGTGTGGGTTAGGTTGATTGGCCAGGTTAAAAATTGCCCCTTAGAGTCCTGAAATGCGTAGGTTAGAGGGATTAGCGGGTGAATATGTGGGGGTAGGGCCTGGGTAGGATTGTGGTCGGTGCAGACTCGATGGGCCGAATGGCCTCCTTCTGCACTGTAGGGTTTCTATGATTCTAAGTTGTTTTTACAAAAGGGAAAGAAGTGATTCAAAGGAAAAGGAGGTGGGGAAGCTCTGTTTATAAAGAACAGGCTTAATACAGTAATAGTGAAATGATTTTGCCTCAGAAAAATCAAGATTTATACAGATGATTTGGAGTTGGGGACCAAGTGTAGTGTGTCAAAGTTCACAGATGACACAAAGATGAGTGGTAGAGCAAAGTGTGCAGAGGACACTGAACATCTGCAAAGGGATATAGATAGTTTAAGTGAGTGGGCATGGGTCTGGCAGATGGAGTACAATGTTGTTAGATGTGAAGTCATCCACTTTGGTTGGAAGAACAGCAAAATGAACTATTATTTAAATGATAAAAAATTGCAGCATGCTGCTGTGCAGAGGGACCTGGGTGTCCTTGTGCATGAATCACAAAAAGTTGGTTTGCAGGTGCAGCAGGTAATTAAGAAGAGAAATGGAATTTTGTCCTTCATTGCTGGAGGGATGGAATTTAAAAACAGGGAGGTTATGTTTCAACTGTATAAGGTGCTGGTGAGGTCACACCTGGAGTACTGTGTACAGTTTTGGTCTCCTTACTTGAGAAAGGATATAATGGCACTGGAGAGGGTGTAGAGGAGATTCATGAGGTTGATTCCAGAGTTGAGAAGGTTGGCTTATGAGGAGAGACTGAGTAGATTGCATCTATACTCATTAGAATTTGGAAGAATGAGGGGGGATCTTATAGAAACATAGAAAATTATGAAGGGAATAGATAAGATAGAAGCAGGGAGGTTATTTCCACTGGCACGTGAATTAGGTGGCATGGCCTCAAAATAAGAGGGAGCAAATTTAGGACTGAGTTGAGGAAGAACTTCTTCACCCAAAGGGTTGTGAATCTGTGGAATTCCCTGCCCAATGGAACAGTTGAGGCTACCTTGTTGAATGTTTTTAAGGCAAAGATTGATAGATTTTTGAACAATAAAGGAATTAAGGGTTATGGTGAGCAGGTGAGTAAGTGGAGCTGAGTCCACGAAAAGATCAGCCATGATCTTATTGAATGGTGGAGCAGGCTCGAGGGGCTAGATGGCCTACTCCTGCTCCTAGTTCTTATGTTCTTACTGGCTATCTTTTCACGATTGTTATATAGTGCATGCTCTCCAATTAGAAGGCAACCATGTGAAATTATGGCATTATTTTTGTCTTGTTTATCACAGTAATTGACCAAGTCTGTATTGATGGGGAAAGAGGTATATTGCGCCCTGGACAGACCATTGTGGAGCATAAAGCAGATGGGTTGTGCTACACTACACAATGTACAGACAATCAGGACAACAAAACTGGCTTCTACCTACTCCTTGTCAGAATGGTCAACTGCTCAGCCCAATGTGAAATGGTGATAATTCGTAGAGTAGCTATGTTATAGCACTGTTTATCTTTGTTTCAGTTCTTGATTATGCGGTTAGAGGGATAACCAGAAGCTATAGTAAGGAAAAAAATCTATAGCAAAGGTCTGCATAAAAATTCTAACTTAAAAAGCTATTTGCATTAACATCTGATTCAACAATTTTTAATGGAAAGATTCATTTCATTTAGTACTATAAATCAATGATGGTAACATTTTGGCGAATTATCCTTCTCAGGTATCAACTGATCCATGTATATCAGTATCTGAAAATTAAACAGTCTTCCACATATTTGGAAGATACATATTTGTCTGAATTCAGACAAAAAGAAGAACTGATGGATACCATGATAGTTGTTCCAGTAATTAACTTACAAGACGTAAGCAGTGTAAAAGCATTCTGCACTTGTTAAGTAGCTGCACATTCCTGGAGTTTGAGCACCTATCTACTCGTATGTATGAAATTATAACTTTTGAGAGATATGATAACTTGCCTTTTTGCTAAGTCATCTACATGATGCCCCCATAATGCCATGAGTCAGAAAAAGAAAGACAACACAGGGCACATAACAATAAAAGGGCAAGTAAGAGTAAGAACTCAATATTATAAAAACAGAAAATGCGGCAATTACTCAGGTACGGTAGCACTTGTAGAGGGGAAAAAACAGAGTTAATCTTTCAGGTCAATGACATTTCATCATTGACTTGAAATATTAATTGTTTCTCTCTGCAGAGATGCTGCCTGACCTATTAAGTATTTGCAGCATTTGCTGTTTTTATCTAAGATTTCCAGCACCCGCAGTATTTTGTTTTGGAGTACGAACTCACTGTCAATCTGAAAACATAAGAAGTGTGAGGGCATTTCAGTAATCAACAAGCTGCTAATGGCTCACCCATGGCTCAACTCTTGGTCAAATAGATTTTTAAAAACCAAGTTTTATCACAATTCTGTGCTAATTGCATGTGACAGTAGGGGTTCTATGGTTGGTCTCATGTGCTCCTGGATTGAAAAGTGCATCTGTATCTGATTTCTAATGAAAGTATAGCTTATTTAAGACTGAACCAAGCTTCATGTTTAACAGTATATGCTCAAATAGTATATATTCATAATCTGGCTCCTAGTTGAAGGTAGATTAGTTTGACAAAGTAGCAGAGCTTTGTTGAACTTGTTGAACTATGTTAAGCCAGGACAAAGTCTTTAAGAAAAATAAAGAAAGAACTCTTGGCAGTGAAAGGAGGAAGATAAATATTTTACACTGCCACTTCTTGTAAACCAGTAATGGTGCTGCTATCTTTGTAAATCTATAACGAAAATACAAAAATAAAAGTAGCTCAGTCAAATTTTATAATTTCTTAGCATTTTGATATAATAAATGTAGTTAGCTTTGTACAGTTTAAATATAAGTATTTTACTTGATGTGATTTATCAGCACACTACATAAGTAACATGCTAACATTTGCTATCAACTTATTCAACAGAACCAGGTTTATATTCCTCCTCTTGACCTGACAACATGTTGTGGCCATTGCAAGAATGTATCCTGTCTGGCTAACTTGAATGAAACTACGATCATGCATAAGGTAAATAACAAAGATAAAACAAGATTGATACGAATACAGAAGACAACATTTCAGATACTAGATCCTTCCCCAAGACTGAGTGAGGATTCAAGACCTGAAACACAAACTTCTGTTTCTCCAAGGATGTTGGCTGGATTTCTGAGTATTTTCATATCTTTCTGTTTTTATTACCAAGTCTCCAGCATCTATTCCATTTAATTTTATGTTTATGGAAGAAGTTAGGTCTGAAGTTATTACTTAAAATGTTTACATTGGTGCCTATCTGATATGTGGGCCAGGAACTGGATTTCATATGATACAACTGAGCTGTTTTATGCATGTACATCTGTAAAATGACACTTCCCGCAAAGACAAGTCTGGGATTGGAATATACACTATGTATACAGTTGTGTTAATTTGCACACCAACACACACATTGGACACATTACATCTTCTCATGTATTGCTATTCCCATCAATACATAACTTGCAATTTGGTACTTGAATACAAAATGATAAAATCAAAGTAATAAGAAGCTTAGGAACAACTTGGTCATTTCCTAAGAAAGGCTCAGGTTCAATCCTTGTCCATGTTTATTTAGCTAATTTCAAGTGGAGTGATGGTAGGAGCACTGCAATTGGCTTCAAAGCCTCAAGGTAAGTGAAGAGAAAACCTGCTTCCACTTCCATTCCTGATTATACCCCAGCGATCCCTGCTGGAAACGCATCTGTGTCGACATCAGGCAAGGACAGAATTAAGCACCATCAGACACCAATTAGCCCGTCAAGGCCCAAAATCAAGTACTCATATTCATTGAGGTACCAGAGGATAGTCATGGAACTGTATTAAGAGTCAACGCCTTCATGAGAAGTTGATTTCCTCTCCCTTACCTGTTATTGCTGAAGTTAATTCCAATACTCTAACCTGACAGCTAAGCTCAAATATCTCATCAGACAAGGGACTGAATGTGAAACCTTTTGCAGAGTAAGCATCTGCCTACTGAGATAGGCAAAATCGTTCAAATGTTTAAATTTTATATTACCACTGCTTCTCAACTGGCATCATTACATGTAAACTTTACAAATTACTAAGCTATTTCTTGACTTTAAAAGACACCTACCAAGGCACATGGAATATGTGTTATGTCCAGAGTTTGTTCCATTCTTGTAGCACCGGTCATTGCAGTATGGGACGGTTCATAGATATTTTATGATAGTAATCAGAATAAATATTGTTTACATTGAGAATACTTTGACTGGATTTTCCGGCCCCATCATGGCAGCCAAGCCAAAAGTCCAGTGACTTTTGGTGGGATCGGAAGAGCCCAGCAGTGGGCAGGGCCGGAAAAATCCTGGCCTTTGCCTCAACCTTTCTCACGCAGCAGAACTGTTTAAATAATGCCTTACACTTCTAGAGTGCAAAATGCCTTGAGAAGGTATTTCCTATGTGAAGATGTGTCATCACAAAAAATATAGTTAATAAGAAAATTCCATAAGACAAATCCAAATATGTATTTGATAAGCAAGATTTCTCATATCATCCTGATTTACAACCTGAAATTTTCTCTTTTTTTCACTTAAGTTTAGGGAAAAAATATCTTGGCAGTGACAAAGAAGGTTATGCTGTTGTTAATCTGCAATCCTTCTGAAAACAATATTTTATCACATATAACTTTTTCTTCTTCTAATAGCCTGGAACATCTTGGTTGTCCAATTGTGTCAGGCATGATTGCACAGATACAATCTCAGGACCTGTCTTGATCACCTCGAATATTAGCTGTCCTCCTTTCAATGAAACTGAATGCTTAAAGGTAAGTGCATCGCTTATCAACATCATTTTACACCAAGAAACACGCTATTGAGATGGGAGCAAAATTACATATCCAAATAAAGTCATTTGAGGACACTTTCAAATTGAAAGAATAAAGTTTTCTCAGTGCAAGTGAAGGTAAATTCTTGTGCCTCTGCTTCTGACTTGTTCATGTCATGACAGAATTTTTCGCTATCACCCTGGGTGAAATGATGGTTAAAGGTAGCTACTTGTACATTTTTGTTTGATTTGATACGGTATAACACAGGGTGGGATTATCCCCAAAAAATTCTAAGGGCCCGATTTTACCATCAAGTTGCGCCAATCGGGCGTGAGGCGAGTAGCGTGATCCGCGCCCACCTCCGCGCCAATTCCCCCTTTAGCAAGGCCCGAAAATGGATGCGACGGCCATTTAAATGCATTTAACTTAAATTAATGGGCTGCACGTCCAACTTTACCAGCACTTCCCCCTTTCCCACCGCGTTCGCCAATCCCAAATCGGCACGAAACAGACATGCTCCATAAAAGTCCGATTCAAACGCTCCATCAGTGAGGGTTAGTGAAGAGGTAAGTGCGTAGCATCCGACGGCTCTCTGCTACTCATGGGTGTTCTTTCGTTGCGGCCATTTTCTTTCTCAAGTCAGTGGCGGCTCTTTGAATGTGTGTGTGGGGGGGGGGGGGGGGGGGTGGGGGTGGCTGTTGCTCTGCAGGGTCTCCGATGTCCAATTTGTAGCACGGACCTGGGTCTCAGCACTGACCTCGGATTTTGCGGTGCTGCCGGGTTCTAGCGCACTCAGCTCACTTCCAGCTGAAGGATGTGCACAAAGCCCTTGCAAATTACACTGCTGCAGCCTCTTAACTTTGCAAGGAGCTGTGATTGTGGGGAGCATGTGGCTGGGGAATCTGGCGGGGGGGGGGGGGTGCTGTGATTGTGGGGAGTATGTGGCTGGGGGACTTGGACAGTGACTGTTGATGTGCTAGGGGCAAGCAGCATTCCTTAACCTCTACATGTGTTCCTCTTCATCTTACCCACTCCCTTCAAAGTGACGAGATGGCTTTCACGATGCAACCAATCGATCTTGCTGTTCTTTTGGTTGCTGCTGGAGCTGAGGAAGAGGAGCTGGAGGAAGAATTGCGGGCACAGGAGGCCCGGGCCTTTCCACTTGCAGGAGTAGAGGGAGATGACCACCAGAGGCAGGAGGTGGCCTTCATTCATCCAGAGGGGGGGCACAGGAGAAGGAGGGAGCAGAGACCCCGGCAGTTCCGTGCACGAGTGTCATTTGAACAGATGTCAGACACCGTGTACCACCGACATCTCCGCCTCCGAAAGGAGACAGTGCAATACCTGTGCCACCTGTTGCAGGGCCTGGCAACCAGAAGCGGGGTGGGGGCACCCACACTTGGTGGCTGTCAAATTGATGGCCGCTCTGAACTTTCATGTGACTGGCTCCCTCCAGACCCCCAGCGGAGATGTCTGTGACATCCCCCAATCAGCTGTGCACACCTATGTCAAGCAGGTCACAGAAGCCTTGTATGCCCAGGCAGGGCAGTACATCAAATTTAACCTGGACCAGGCCCATCAGGAAGCCCAGGCTGCAGGGTTCGCAGCCATTGCAGGGATGCCAAATGTACAGGGGGTCATCGATTGCACACACGTCACCCTCAAGAATCCGCGGAGATTCATCAACAGAAAGGGGTTCCACTGCCGGAATGTTCAACTAGTGTGCGGCCATAATATGAACATTATGCATGTCTGCGCAAGACATCCAGGTAGTGTGCACGACAGCTTCATTGTCAGGAGCTCAGACATCCCAGGGGCATTTGAGGAGGAGCCCTGGCTGCGGGGGGGTGGCTCGTGGGTGATATGGGTTACCCGCTTCGGACATGGCTGATGACGCCTGTGCGGAGGACTGTGTCTGAGACGGAGACCCGCTATAATGAGGCCCATGTAGCCACCCGCGTGATAGTGGAGGGGTGCATTGAGTTCCTCAAAATGCGATTCTGGTACCGGGACCGATCTGGCGGGGCCCTCCAATACAGCCCAGTGATCTCTTCCCGCATAGCGGTTGTTTGCTGTGCCTTGCACAATCTGGCTCTACAGAGAAGTGACATATTGGAGGAGGAGGATATGGAGGCTGACCAGCCAGATGTTGCTGGGGAGGATGACCAGCAGGAGGAAGAGGAAGAAAAGGAGGAGGAGGAAGAGGAAGAGCACGCCAAGGAACACCAACCAGCAGCTAGAGGACTGGCAGCTCAAATGAGGCATGCGACGATAGCAAGGGAGGCCCTGATCACCAGGCGGTTCAGTATCCAGGAGTACGTGTCTGTGGGGTCCATCCCCTCCCCTCCCGCCCCCCCAAAATTCCTTCTATCTCCTGCAACATTGTCACACCAGAGTGGTGGGCCTGGGTACTCTGTATTAGCGAGTTTTTTGGCAGGCAGGATGGCACGCTAAGCACCATTATGATGATGCCCTGGTGCAAACTAGTCTGACTCCTACCTGAGCTCCGAAAGGACGCTGGCACCTGGGCCCACGTCTGTGTAGTGGGTAAGGGATCTGAAACCACCACACATGGCCCTGGGGCAGATGGGGTGGGGGATGGGGGGGAATTGCTCATGGGGTCTGGGGAACCAATGCCTTTCTTTCCTCAGTGACACAACACTGAGGGGCCTCCCCAACTGACATCAACATGAAGCATCATTCCGGCGATCATCAATGGAATAGTGTTCGTATTCGAGACAAATCTGAGACAAATTAGTCACAGGTGGGTGGTGAAAAAACATTTAATTGCAATAAAGGTGTTTAAATCAGACATTCTAACAAAAAAACTTGTGAACAGAAAACGTTAAGGTGCTTAAATATCTTTCTCACTTGTGCAGCCTTTCACCCGTGCCATCTCAGTGCAACTACAACTTCCTAACCTTACGTGGCCTACCACTACGTCTCAGTGACTCCCCAGAATGTACATCGGAGGTGGAGGGTGCCAGCTGTCTACCTCACCCCAATGCTTGTGATGCGCATGGCAGGTGTCCTCTGGAGGCTCTGGACCTTGAGGCCTCTGGCCTGCTTCCAGGTATCTGGGATTTTTCCATGACACCCTCTTCATCCCGCTGCCCCTGAGATGCCCCGGTGTCAGGAAGGGGAGAGTCAGAAGGTGTTGCCACAGCCACAGTCTCCTGGCTGGAAGGCCCCGGCATGGGTTTGAGCCCTTCCCTCCTCCCTTGGGGTTCCTGTGGGCCCGGGGTCACTCCGTGGGATGGTAGTGTTTCTGCAGAGAGTGCCAAAGCTCTGGCATCACCTGTCAGTGCCAGCTCTCGGGGACCACCTGCGTCCTACCCACGGTGGTCGAGGCCTCTGCGATGGCCACTTAAGTCGGGGGCCATCTCTCAATGGCTGCAGAAAGTGCCATGCTCTGGAACTCCTCAGACGTGGTCCTCTGAGACTGGGTCATGCTCTGCAACCCCTCAGCCATGACCCTCTGCGACTGGACCAAGTTCTCAAGGGCTACTGCCGTAGCCCGTGCTATCTCTGCGCTGTCCCACTGGGTCTCCTGCAAGCTCTTGAGCCTCTCGACCATAGGCCGCAGAACCTCGAGAATCCTGTTCAGTCCCTCAACTGTAGCCCTTTATGACTCGGCTGCAGCCTCTGAGATTCTGCTGTGGCCCGCTGTGACTCGGCCATTGCTTGGAGCCTGCCACTCATGGTGAGGATCCCCTTCCCCAGGCTTTCCACTGCAGACCCCACCCTTGCAGTGTTGGCCTGGGAAGCACACAAGACAGGCAATAGCTGATCCGCCTGAAAGCTTTGGGACTCCTCTCAACAGTGTCGCAGTTAGTCCAGTGTGGCCGTCAGCCCCTCCTGCATTCCCTGACTCTATTGTTGCATCTCCAGCAGCTGAGGGAGAAATTATCTTAGAAGCCCAGCATATAGCCTGGGGCCAGCTGAGTCCTCGCCTCTGGCAGGCCCCCGCCTGCCAGAGGCCTCAGACGTTCCCACCTCCACCATTATCAAATGTGTTGTGCTCACCAGAGAGTGGCCCAGAAGCCTCACCACCAACTGGACCCACCGACGTGTCAGTATCTGGGATGGTGAGTTGTGAGGCGGCAGCTGATGCCAAAACGGTGCCACCCTTGGAGGTCCCTTCACCCATATCCTCCGAGGACACATCCGAGCTGTCTGGACCAGGATGAGTGAGAGCTGCAGTACGGGCCTGGAGTCCAGAAGGCCCCGGGCGTCTGGATGCGTCCCTGCAACACAGGACACAAGATTAAGTGCAGGGGAGGGAGAGGAATCCAGGATGCCAGGCACGTGATTCACATTTCTCCATTGAACATAGAACAAAGCACCAAGAAAATTATGTTACAGGAACAGGCCCTTCAGCCCTCCAAGCCTGAAGCGACCAGGCTGCCCATCTGACTTGTAACCCTGACCCTTCAGGGGACCTCTATTCCCATCCCATTCACATCGCTGTAAAGATGCCCCTTAAATGTCACTATCATATCTGCATTCGCGATCTCCCTTGGCAGCGAGTTCCAGGCACCCACTACTCTGTGTAAATAAACATGCCTTGTACATCTCCTTTAAACCTTGCCCCTCGCACACGAAACTCATGCCCCTGAGAAGTTGCCTCACAGTGAGTGGAGGATTGACAGGTGCTCACGTCTTGGCGGCAGCCCGACCATGCTGTCGCTGACTACCCACATCTCTCCTTCTCTTGAGAGCTCCAGCACCTGCTCCTCAAAGGGGGTGAGGACCCGGAGGTCTGGCTCACCACCCCGTGTCTTCGCCCTCTCACAGATGTTATGGTCGGTCTTCTCCTGTGGAGCCAGGAGGAGCCATGAAAGAAATGACGCCATGACTCCTGCAGAGTATCAAGTGGTGGCCCTTAGAGGGCAATCGCGGCGGGGCCCTTGGGGGGGATAGGAAGGAGCTGCTTGGGGGTCAGGGGCTGGAAACATGCAGGGTGCTGGGCATGGGAGGATCTGGGGGAGATTTGGGGGAAGATGCAAGATGGGGTTCAGCACTCACCCTTGTTGCACAGATGAGGTCATTGACTTTTTTCTGGCACTGCTTCCCAGTTCGGGGGGGCCAGTGTCCTGGCACTGACTGAGGCGGCAACTTCCTCCCAGGCCGCATTTCCATCAGTGCCCCTGGGTCTGCGTCCTCCTGCGGGGAATAGGGTGTCCCAACTCACCTCTGCTGCATCCAGCAGCCTCCCAAGGTCGCCCTCAGTCAATCAGTGGGGTTGGTCGTGCGCACATTTTGTGCAGGAATGCCTGCCTATCCATTCTTGAGTTTTTAATGGAGCTGCCCCTCGTTAGGGCAGATCAGCTGCAGGCAGTTTGGCAGAGCATTCCAGCAAGTTCCATGCAGTTTGCTTGTTAGCATTGAGGGGAAGGCAAGTGCCCTTGTATGAATCATGTTGAAACTAAGTGGGCGGGGCCTATTCCCGCTGGAGAGTCTGGCAGCATGGTGCTGAGCGGGACACTGCACATGCGCCGATCCGTCAGCGCCGAGATCGGGGCCAACCCCAACCCGCCCCCCCGGGCTGCCTCGATCCCCCACCCCTCACCGGCAGCCCTGACCCTCCTCCCCCCCCACCCTCCCCACCCCCCCCCCCCCCCCCCCACCGCCAGCAGGACGACCACCCCCCACTCCACCTCACAATGTCCAGCCCCGATCGCTGGCCTCACTCCTTCTGTCACCCCTGAGTGGCAGCGGTATCCCCCACCCCCACCGATCTCATCCCCCCGCAGGTCCCATCCCCCATTAGGCTTCGCCCCCTCAGGCTCGCCCCCTCTGGCCCCACCCCCATGGCAGTACAACTTCTTTCCACTTAACTGAACTCCGATATCCCTGTTAGTATCTTGATTAAATGTGATGTACCCTATCGAAGGCCTTGATATCCTCCTGCAACTGTAATCAAAACAATACTTCAGCTGAGACCTAACCAGACATTTGTAAAACTCAGCATTACTTATTTGTTTTTATATTCAATGTCACTATTTATAAAGCCAATTATTTCACACACTTCCTCAATCACCTTCTCAACTAAGGATTATGGAAGCATGAATTTAAATTTTAGAGTGTGGCCCTATCTTTATCACATACGTAGATGTGGCCCACAAAGATAAAAGCTTGGACATTCCAGTTTAGTAACTAATATCAAAAATTTGGAGCCGTTTTTGTATAATTATATTAATAATGCCGTTATTTTCTTCAACCCACTTTGAGTAGTTTTTGTAATGCATCTATTCAAACTTCAAAGATTCACAGATGGAATCATATCTAGCACAAAGGAAGATGGTCATGGTTGTTGAAGGTCAATCATCTCAGCTCCAGGACATCACTGCAGGAGTTCCTTAGGGTAGTGTCCTAGGCTGGATTATCTCCATTTGCTTCAGCAATGACCTTCCTTTGATCAGGAGGTCAAAAGTGGGGATGTTCGCTGATGATTGCACAATGTTCAGCGCTATTCATGACTCCTCAGATGCTGAAGCAGTCCAAATGCAACAAAAATTTGACAATATCCAGGCTTGGGTTGACAAGTGGCAAGTGACTCGTGCACCACACAAGTACCAGGCAATGCCCATCTCCAAGAAGAGATAATCTAACCATCTGTCCTTGACATTAAATGGCATTACCATCGCTGAATCTCCTACTATCAACAGGGGTTACCATTGACCAGAAACTGAAGTGGACAAGCCATATAAATACTGTGGCTACAAGAGCAGGTCAGAAGCTGGGAACACTGTGGCGAGCAGCTCACCTCCTGACTCCCCAAAGCTTGCCTACCATCTACAAGTCACAAGTCGGGGTGTAATGGAGTATTATCCACTTGCTTGGATGATTCCAGCAACATTTCAGGACAATGCTGCCTGCTTCATTGACACCCCATACACAAACATTCAATCCCTCTATCACCAAGGACCAGTTGCAGCAATGTGTACCATTGCTGTACCAATGTGCAGCAATGTGTACAAGATACACTGCAGGAACTCACCAAGGCTCAAACCCACAACCACTAGGTCAAGGGCAGCAGACACATGAGAATACCACCACCTGGAATTTCCCCTTCAAGCTAATCAACATCTTGATTTGGAAATATATCACTTTTCCTTCGCTGTCACTGGGTCAAACTCCTGGAACTCCCTTCCTCAACCACTGTGGGTGCACCTACACCACAAGGACTGCACTGGTTCAAGAAGACAGCCCACCACTATCTTCTCAAGGGTAATTAGGGATGGGCAATAAATGCAGGCCTAACCAGCGGTGCCCACATCCCATGAATGAATTTTTAAAATGTTTCAATTTTGTTTAAACTCTTTCTCCCAGCTCATAAACATGGATTTTAAAAAGCACCACTCAGCTTTTGTTAATACTGGCAGTAACTGAAACTTTTCTTCTTCAGACTGGAGGATCAGTTATAGCATACATGGATGGTTGCTGTAAAAGCTGTGAGTATAAATTTAACTGGGATTAACACTGGTCAGCAACAACTTAAAGTTACCTTGTCGTTTTTACTGTAGAAAAATCAATAGCACACACAAAATGTTGGCGTTCTTGACATAAGTAAGTTATGAGTCCTCAGCATTCCAATTTTAAGGTACAGCTGTTTCAATATCAGTGTTTGTAACTGGAATGCTTACAATCTGAATGCTTACAGTATGTTTGAGCATATTTTTTGTTTTAATTATGATGATAGGGTACCACAAGGATGCACTATGATAACATTCAAATAGACACAGATAATGGATCATTGACATCATCATACTATGAGGAAGAGTTTCAATAATCCACATGTGGCGTATAATGGTATTGGGGGTAGGCCACTCATTGGAGAACCAATTTTCATTGCAGACTGGTGACTGATCCTCAAAGCCGGTTTTACACCCAGTTGGCAAATTGAAAAGCTACTTAATTTGTGAATAACAACCCAGTTTTACAAACCCAATACAAATAGAGATATGTAAAAATTATATGCCTTGGCTTTCAAAATTAAAATTTCAGTCTAACTTTAGATGGAAATCAAATCATTCCTTTTTCTACATATTGTACCCATATTTTTTGAGGAATATATTTTCCTATTAAGTTTTGGAATGCAACAGTTGGAGAAGAGGAAACTTGAGAGGTAATCATTTTCATTGCAAAATTTTATCCATGTGTTTAAAAGTACACCACATGGCAACAAAATTCATCATTTACATGAAATGTCATCATGCTGAAACGTGCAGTTCCTATCGTCACTTTTACTTTTTGAACTATGTTTTTCAGGCAATTGCATGCACAAGTAGCTAAATATCTTTCTGTATGCTGCTCTCTTTCTCGGTTTGATAATTATCTCAAAATCTACAGCATATTGTTTCTTAATATTCTGAAAACTTATCTTAAGAAATTAGCAAAGCTCCCATTTCTTTTGCCATTCAAGAACTTCCAAACAAAATTCTGGCCAGTATTCATTCTGACACATCATGGTCTCTTGGTCAACTCTACATTTACTTCAGTTTGCTCACTACACTGCTCCAGTAACATTAATCATTACAACACTTTTGCTGAAAATCAAACTGACAGTTATATTTGACATTTTCACTCCAGATTTTTTTGAAGGGGGTTCAACATCTTAAATTAGTCACACACTTAAGCTGCCAGTGCCCATGATCCATGTAACTTTTAGCAAGCCCGGAGGTAGAAATGAAAATTCTTATCATTGGATTTTGGCTCACTGCTTGCATCTCACGCCCTCGTGTAACCTTTCAGATTTTAGTAGGTGATCGAAAAAACAGTCCTCGAGTCCATGGCTGTAAATGGCAAAATGAACCAGTAAATGGATAAGTGAACAGTAGCAATACTGTACATTTACAGTAGTTAACTATGACTGAAGACAGAAGACAAAGAGTTCTGTCTGCTGTGCTAAACTTCAATAGAAACTGGATCTTGTACAAGGGTCTGGATTTAACCCTAATTTATAGTTCACTGTTAGTCTTCCCTAGTGTCTCTCTAACTTACATATAACTCTCAGGTAGAGGCAGATTGTCTAATGTGAACAAGGCAGCTTTTCCAGACTGAAATAAATGGAACATATCCCTGTGACAAAAGAGAGTGCAGCCCATCTTTAAAAATTATATAGCTGTACAAACCAAGAAGATATCCTCTTTTTCAAAATTTGAATTGATTCTGCATTGATGACCTTCTACATCCTCATAATCTTTCCGTGAACAAACTATTGCCAAGATTTGTTTTTACCCTATTGGAGTT
This sequence comes from Mustelus asterias, assembly GCF_964213995.1. Classification (NCBI taxonomy): domain Eukaryota; kingdom Metazoa; phylum Chordata; class Chondrichthyes; order Carcharhiniformes; family Triakidae; genus Mustelus; species Mustelus asterias. The sequence continues at coordinate 97,550,194 of NC_135809.1, read as the reverse complement.
CTAACTTTAAGATCATGTTCTGGATCCTCATAATTACTAAACACATTTGTCACTTCATTAATTTATCAAACTAACTCCCAAATTCTAGGAGATATAGGGTAGAATTCTCCAGCGCTTTTCACCAGTGGGATCTTCTGGCTCAGCTGAAATCGACCCCTGCAACAGGTTCCCTCATGGTGTCATGGTTGAGGAATGTAAGTCGCCATCGACTTGGGCAGAAGGTCCTGCCAGCTATCAATGGCAAACCATCTCAGTCATAGGGAATCGGAGAGGCTGGACAATTCCATCCACAATTTCACCAAAACTCTTCCTAACTGATATCATCCTGGTGAATCATGATTACACTCTCCAAAAACCTGATATATTCCCTAAAATGAGATTCTTAAACTGAATTCAATGTTTGGTGTACATTGCACCCTGTACAACGATGATATTATTTCCTTAAATGTATGTTCTATATCTCCTCTAGCAATGTTTACCATCCCATTAGCCTTTTAGGTCCCTCCTTGTACATATGACCAACGTTTTAATGATATACATTCCTGACTCTTAAATTACTTTCTATCTCCTCCACCACCCCGCATTTGACCCTTGTCTACCTGTCATGCTTACACCATGATTTACTATCTGGTATTTTATTATATTGAGTTACGATAGCTATTAACAAACCTGTATGTCCTATGTTATTTTGCAATGTTCTTGTCTTTTTCATAATTCACTATACCTCCTAGCTTATTGCAATTTGCAAAATTAGAGACACTCCTTCTTATTCCAAAATCTGTGTACTTAAATGAAAACCTTGGGCTCCAACATCAGTTCCTACAGAAATGTTATGCCTCAATATCCACTTGCCCCAGAAGCTAAATCAAGTCCCAGTATTTTACCAGCAGTGGCAGAAGCATTGCAAAACTGCAAGACTGCCCCTCATTTAGGCTAGTTGAGGTCCTTAAGGGCCTTCTCTCACTGCTGCTAGTATTTCACTGGGGTTGGGAGTTGTACAGGCCACTATTGATCTGGGCTTTTTGTGAGTTGTAGGGAGCCTTCCTGTTCAGGCACGCTGGGCCCAATGGAGGGTGCATGTCCCTCCAATTGAAGCACTTCCCCAGCCTCACCCTGTGTCCAGTGGAGGATATCCCCACAAAGTACTTCCCCCACACTTGCCTGTTCCCCCAGTGCACTTCCAAAACCAGACCTTGAGCCCAGCCACTTGCTGGGATCTACCAGACTGACCCATGAAACTCCCCACTCATCTTCTAATCTGACTCCATTGTTGTTGGGGATTGGATGTAGTCCTGGGATTGGCCACTACTTCTGGTGGTATTGCTGGGACTAAAGAACTGCCGGCAGCTCTTCAAGACAAGAGTTCCTCCCAATTTTGGGCGGAAGTCTCTCCCTGAACTAATCAATTACCCAAAGGCTGTAAACATAGATTAGGGCTTCCAGGCCAAGTGAAGGCAGATTGATTTTAATTTTTCAGCCAGTAGCAGGGCCATCGCCTTCATGTAAAATCCAGCCCAGTGTTGTCAAACATTAATTACATAATTCCTTTTATAAATAGATATCATGGTCACCAGGGTTTAAAGTGCTGCTTTAAATCATTTGAAAGACAGGAATAAATAACTTTCAAAATCCTTCCGATTTTAAGCTTTAACGGAAATAACTTTTAAAAGTGTCAACTCTTCTAAAAATTAACATCTGTTCACCTCAAAGTGGATAATTTCAAAATGCACAGTGAAATATTTCTGAATTAATGATTTTGTGCAGGTAAAGAGGATGTGAAGTCATGTCAGAAGGTGGTGGTGAGAATGACCATACGAAAGAATGATTGCAGAAGTAATAGGCCTGTAAGTAACAAATGCTTCTTGTACCCGAGTCAAATTCTCCTGCCTAGTACTGTTTTTGTGTTAACCTCACTGTACAATTTAAAATGCACTTCGTAAAATGTGTTGTAGGATTCCATTAAAGTTTTGGATAATCTGTCCAGTTCCAAAAAGTACTGTCCCAGATATGTGCATAGACGTTCTGAGAAACAAAGAATGGAAAGTTCTTTTTATGCATGTAAGATTCTGTAATCTTGAATCAAAAAACTCAACAATTGTTTACCATTCAGAACCAGGTAATAAAGGGGAGTCGGTTTGCTCTGTTAGCTGGATGGCTGGTTCGTGATGCCGAACGAAGCCAACAGCGCAGGTTCAATTCCCGTCTTCTCAACCTTTCCCCTTACCTGAGGTGTGGTGATTCTCAGGTTAAATCACCACCAGTCAGCTCTCTCCTTCAAAGGGAAGAACAGCCTGTGGTCATCTGTGATTATGGCGACTTTACATTACATTTTACAGTAAATTAACAAATAGTACAAGGAGGTAGAGGGGTGCTGGTTGGTACTAGGTAAGTATATAATGGGATATATACACTGTCTTTTGCCAAAGTCCCCCAAACTCGAAGCTTGCTTCCTACTCTTTATTTGGTAATATTGTAAGCATGTTCATTTAATCTAAAACCACCCATAACTTCTTTAGCTAGCCATGGAGGTCGTACCACTTTTCCAACTGAGTTTTTAATTCCCCATAGGGCTGTATATTCTTTTAGAACTATGAATTGTTTCTTTACATGTGTGGCATTGTTAGTGATGTTTCTTCTCAAGAATAATTTAAACTAAAAATTTACATTTTGCTGCATGTTGTTACAAATATACACTTGCATTTGAAAAAAAAGCTACTGAGGGCAGAACACTTGACAAAAAGAAAAGAAAAATAAAATGGCATTCTCTACCTCAACAATTAACAAAAACCATTGAACAGCAATCATTAAACACTGGCTAAAAATGGTTTCCTAAAAGTGCAAATAAAGTTCTGATTATTTTCTGTCATCAAAAAAAAATAGACAGGGTGTAATTATAACAATACCCATAGAGACTGTAAACTTTAATTGATTTTCCCAGTGACTGACAAAAGTAACAGAAGGACAGAATTCTCTGACCTCTCCTGCAGCTGGAATTCCCCGGTCCTGCTGGAGATTTGGCGGAGTGCCAAATTTTCCATTCTCGCTGGCAGCGGTAGTGAGGCATACAAGACCGGAGAATTCTAGCCACTATTTCACATTTCAAGACTTTTACCATAACACACCAACTAAAGTCAATTCAGACTAAACTCTACTTAACAGGCAACTATTAAACTGAATTAAAGAAAATATATTTCTGCATCAACAAACTAATGTAACCAAAATATACAATTAAAACATTTTTATTTTGTACCACACTTCTGGCAAATATGTAACAAGATTAAGTCCCAAGTTTGTTCATCTGGAAGTCAGGATACTCCAGTAGCAAGCAATAAAAGAACTACCTTTAATTATACCACTACACCCTGCGCCACAAATGCTTCCCACAATCCCTTCTATTCTCTATTTATATGGGGTCAGCTGGTCAGCTGACCACCACATTATTTTGCTATTGGTTACATTGTCTTCCGGGTCAGCTAACCCTCAAAGCATGTTACCATTGATTGCATTGTAACAAAGTTAATCCCAGCTTTCCAGTAGGCCTGCTTTTCCCTACCCTGCCACGTTGAATCTTCCAGTATCTGTCAAAAATCATTCAAATAAGCCTAAGTATTTCAGTATTGTCTTCCACTAGTAAGGTCCAACTCAGTGAATTTTTACTTGATAAATCTCCAGAAGTTACATCTGTTCTATTATCTTCTCTTTAAATAGAGAATAAGCTTTCACCAGCATCCTGCTTGGTTACTAATACAAAAACAATCTTTTCCTGCACTTTACAGCAGCTGCTGCCCTTGTGTGTGTCCCTCTCTCTCTCTCCATATCTCTGTTTCCCTGCTTCCAAAAAGCATTTATTCTTCTTTCCCGTTAGGTGTCAAAACTTTCATTTGATTTTCAATAGATTACAATTTTATCTTATTTCCCCATAATAAACATATCACATGGACCTATCTCCGGGCAAAAGTTTAGTATGAACATCATCTCCCATTTAGAAAATCCTATTTTTTCAGTTTAAGGAGACATTTTAAAATATTACTGCCTTGAAAAGTCTCTCATTCATAATCGGAAGGAAGAGATAATTCCTAACGAATAATTTTAATTTGGTTCAGTTTGTTGATGCTGAATGATGTATTAAGCTATAAATTACACTTTGTCATAGATTACAGCTTTAGAAAGCATTCCTATGTGTATAAAATAAGCATTCCTATGTGTATATAAGTGTTACACTACTTATGATTGAATGCAATGGTCTCATTTTGAACTTGAAGTGCTAACTCAAGGATGAATCCCTATATATTAGAACATAGAACATAGAACATTACAGCGCAGTACAGGCCCTTCGGCCCTCGATGTTGCGCCGACCAGTGAAACCAATCTAAAGCCCATCTAACCTACACTATTCCAATATCATCCATATGTTTATCCAAGAACCATTTGAATGCTCTTAATGTTGATGAGTCTACTACTGCTACAGGCAGGGCATTCCACGCCCTTACTACTCTCTGAGTAAAGAACCTACCTCTAACATCTGTCCTATATCTATCACCCCTCAATTTAAAGCTATGTCCCCTCGTGTTAGCCATCACCATCCGAGGAAAAAGGCTCTCACTATCCACCCTATCTAATGTATTGGCCACACCACCCATCGCCCAACTGTAATGCCTACAGTTTTATCGAAAATTACATAAAATATTAAATAGTATCCCCTAATTGTCCAAATCCAGCACTACACTTCAATTGATGCTGGTTTGTTGAGAAATTTAAATGGGAGAATGTGATTTCTGTCTTCCTACCATAGTGGAAACTAGCCAGAGAAGCCAGATTTCACCAATACTGCAATGATTGAACACACAACCTGCTTTTGACAACTTAATTGAGAATGCTCATTCTATTGCCTCTTCAGCAGACATTAATCTGTTCCAAAACCTTTTAAGACATATTTTTAAATCACACAGATTCACTCAATGGACCAATAAGTTTGGATTCCTTAAACTCTGAATTGCATAATTGTCTGATGATTTCTAAAATTATAGCCAGAACTTTACTGAATATTGCCTGTTATACAAGTCGCACTTCCTGAATGCCACAGAGATATTCTAATTATTAACAAAGACTAGCAATAGACAGAAACCTCTACTGAAGCACATTGCTCCCTGTTTGATGAGTTTTTAGTTACAGCCAAGTCCCCAACAAAAAAATACACATTTTCTATTATTTTTGAAGATTGCAGTCCAGTGTGAACTTAATGAAACTCAAATAGAAAGGTTTAAAAGATGGAAACTAATGCCAGATTTTAACATTTCTCATTTGGTCCAAAGGTATGTAACATAATGATCACAATACAATGATATTGCTGCGTTTGTCACTGATTACAAACGTGAAAAGGAATCTTGCAGGATGCTTTTCCCTGATGACAGTGCTCCTTTAACTATAATATCCTAGTGGCTTAGATGGTCAGGGCAATGGAACCAAGACAATGCAAATCATAATTTACCATTCATCGTGGTTTGTATTGGCAAGTTTCTAACTAGGATTCAAAGAGGAACTGTAATTGACTTTGGTAGTCCTGGGCTAAGGAAGTTAGGGTTTGGGTCGAGGCGGGATGAGTAAACTCTTGTTAGTTATCTAGAAACTGGTGCTCCATCAAAATAGTGTGATTATACTCAATATATCACTAGGAATAATACAAGAAGAATGCACACTTGTTGAGGCAGCAGGGTGGCTGATTCATTTAGATCCATACTTCAGCACAAGTAAGCATTTTCATAAAACAGAGAAAATTGGAAGAGAGAGGAGGAACTATCATAAATCATTTGTCTGTATTGTACAAAATTGGCAATTTGTTTTCTTCTGTTTTCCAGGTAAACATAGTCTCATGCGATGGAAAATGCCCCTCAGCCAGTATTTACAATTACAGCATTAACACACATGCCAGATTCTGTAAGTGCTGCAGGGAAATTGGGCTGCAAAAACGCACAGTGCAGCTTTACTGTAGCAGCAACTCTACCTGGGTCAATTACTCCATCCAAGAACCCACAGACTGTTCCTGCCAGTGGTCCTAGGGATTAAAAGAAACTGCATACCTGTAATTCAAACAAATGTTTGTGATGATCTGTAGTTTGATACCCTGTGGAAACTACTCCAATTAATCCCAGTCTGTAGTTGGGCATTTTAATTTTAATTTTGATTTACTTTCACTGCATGTTCTGAGGATTCTTTATTTTACCCCCTTCACTATTCTCTTCATAGCAGCCTGCAACAGTTTGTTGACTGCACTCACATAGGTAATTTGTATATTCTACTCACTTAAGCTTGCCAAAGAAATCTAGCTATTTGCAGCCTAACCTGTGCAGTTTTGCCAATCCTCCAACTGTCTCTGACTTTATAACCTTGGTTCTTTGTAAGTGAACTAAAAGTACACTATCTGACCTGAGGTGTTTTATGTTGGCAGGAAGTGTACAAATAAAAAACATCCTACTCCCTGACACTAACATTCCTCATCTAGATGAGCACAAATTCACACAGGCGTATTTTATAAAAAGTCATTTACAAATCACAAACACATAACTTTTTTAAACAAAACCCCTTTTTTAAAAATGAAAATTCAGCCATCTATGTCATAAGAAACCTGTTTTGTACAGAACTGTTGCCTCGTCATACCAATGGATTTATTAAAATATATCAAATTTTGTATTTTTATTCCTAATAATTTAGGGCAGTCACGGTGATCTTTACCTTAAACTATTCTAGTGTTCATGATTATTTCAAAATTATACATAAATTAAAATTTTGATGAAGGAGAATTAAAGAATTAATGTAGCAGAAATATGATCAAAATAAGTTTTAGGTAAACCTATCTGTTACATAGAGAGTAGTCTGTTCATATATAGAACCCAAACAATCAGTTGTATATTTCTTTGCACTTTATTTAAACATTAAAATAAATAAAGCCAAATGAACTTTCTGTGCATTTGTATGTATCTGATTGTGTGTATCTGATATTTAGCCAAAACCATTCTGTTATACTTGAGGGATTATGTTCTTGTATAAGGTGTGTTGCTTTTCAGTTTTATGCGGAGATGTTATTCTCTAACAGATATAGGCTCTGCTGACTGTGCTGTTTATATTAATAAAGATACAAAATGAGTAGAGGTGAATCGTGATCAGCATGTCCATGATTTTCCAATATGCTCTGGCTGCACGTGTGGCTCTGTTTTGTGAAATTTGCTCTGTAACATCTAATTGACGTCCAATGTAACAAAAACTGTTTTACCTCCCTTCAAATTGTTCAGAATTTTGAAACTTTTAGCCATTGCAGAAAATCCAGTTTTACTCATGTTGTAACCTTTCTTGTACCTGTTGCATGACTCATTTCAACTTTCAGTTCATTATCACATTCACCTTCACTACCATTTAACCATGAAAGTACCAATGCATTGATTATATTAGTAGTACAGTACTAATTTTTGATTAACGGGGCACTGGCACGGGTAATGTGGGAGCTTAACCATTGGCATAGTCTTCACCTAGGTGAACTGTGATGGGTCTACATTCTGGCAGATGGCCTACATCCTAAAGTCTTAAAGAAGTGGCTGCAAAGATAGTAGATGCATTGGTTATAACCTTCCCAAATTCTGGAAAGGTCCCAGTGATTGAATAATAGCTCATGTAACAGCTTTATTCAAAAAAGGAGGGAGGCAGAAAGCTAGAAACTACCTACCTGTTAGTCTAACATTTGTCATAGAGAAATTGACAGAATCCATTATTAGGTTATAGCAGGATTCTTAGAAAATTATAATTTGATCAGGTAGGGTCAACATGGATTTGTGAAAGGGAAGTCATGTTTAACTAATCTACTAGAGTTTGTTTGAAGAAGTAACAAACAAGATGGATAGACGGGGACTTGTAGATGTGGTATGTTTGGATTTCCAGAAGGTATTTGATAAGGTGTCCCATCAAAGTTTACTGCACTAGATAAGATCACATAGTGTAGTAGGTAACATATTAACATGGATAAAGGATTGGTTTGGTAACAGGAAGCAGAAATTGGTGATAAATGGCTCCTCTTTTGTTGGCAAGCTATAACAAGTGGAGTACCACAGAGGCCAGTGCTCAGGCCTCAGCCATTTACAATCTACATCAATGATTTGGATGAAGGGACTGAATGTATGGTAGCTAAATTTGTTGATGACACCAAGATAGGTCAGAAAGTAAGTTGTCAACAAGAGATAGGCAGCCTGTAAAGGGATGTAGACAAGTTAAGTGAGTGGGCAAAAAAATGGCAGATCAAGTATTATGTGGGAAAATATGGACTTGTCTATTTTGGCAGGATGAATAGAAAAGCAGAAAGATTGCAGAACTGAGTGGTACAGAAGGATCTGGGTGTCTTGGTCTATTAATAACAAAAAGTTAATTTGCAGGTACAAAAAGTGATTAGGGAGTCAAGTGGAGCGTTAGCATTTATTGTAAGGAAAATGGAATATAAAGTTAAATGAGTTTTACTGCAGCTGTACAAGGTCTTGGTGAGATCACATCTGGAGTGTGTACAGTTCTGGTCTCCTTATTTGAAAATATTTTCTTGTTCAACCTTTCTTCATAAGATAAACCATCATCCCAGGAATCAGTAAAGTGGACCTTCTCTGAACTGCTTCAATGCAATTGATAGGGTAGGGTAGATATCATGAGGATGTTTCCACTTGTGAGAGAGACTGGGGGGGGGAGCAATCTTACCAAACAAATTCTAATTGCCAAACGAGTGTGAAAACAGGAGAGTTTTAGACCAGTTTTATTGACGAGGTCACAAATGAAATCTTATGGTACATTGCGCAAAAGTGCTGCAGAATCTGATTCCCACCAGTAGAGGGAGGGAGCAGGCCTAAGCTCATCAGAAAGCCCCGACGATTGCGTCTTGGGCTCACTAATAATATTTAAATCAACATTTAATTGATTCAAATATTATAATCAGCCTCGCAACCCTTCCCGGGTGCGAGGCTTATCACACCAGAAATCTGGGCCCAGCAAGATCACGAGAGGTGAGAAATTGGGCACAAACCCGATTTTTCACCTCTCGTGCAATCTTATCGGCTCACCCCGCCCACCGACCAGTGGAACGAGATGATAAGATCGCCCCCTAGAACTAGGGGATAAAAATAAAAGGTCTATCCTTTAAGACAGTTAAAGGTTTGGATTTTTTTTTCTCCCAAAGTGTCATTAATAGGTAGAATTCTATTTCCCAGAAAGCAGTGAGGCTGGGTCATTGAATTTATTCAAGGTTAAATTAACAGATTTTTGACAGACAAGGGAGTCAACAATTATGGGGGCAGGTGGCAAACTGGAGTTGATACCACAACCAGATCAGCCATGATCTTACTGAATGGCGGAGCAAGCCCAAAGGGCTGAATGGCCTACTCCTGTTCCTATGTTCCTAGTCTGTATTAGATAACTGTACACAAGACTTAATAAGGAAAGAATATTAATTGTTTAGAACACAAATGTACATTTTTAAAAAATTTATGACTTTTCTTAGAAGTTTCAGCCGATGTTGACAGTGTTTTTATGATGTTTTCTCCAATGTTCTCAATTATAAAATATCAGCTGAGCAGTCCTGGAGAAATGTGCAAATCTATTCACTTGTATTGCCATCATGATATCTTATGAAGTGATCCTGGAAATTTTAAGGGAATTAGCTCCTGATGCAGACCACTCACTTGTACAGAATGTATTTTCCACACTAGTGGCTGCAATTGTCCAGCGAAGGCTGGAATGCAACTTATTTACTGGCCAGAAATGCTGCAAAGCTTTATATTTCACGAAATACTTAAATGTTTCAGAGTAAACAGAAGGTGTTTAATTCTTCTGGTATTAAAACTGCTCGATGGAATCATACACCTACAATTTACTTCCATTCTTATGTTGTTCAGTAAACATGATTTAGCCTCTCAGTTCATCAGCCCTTAATTTATAATTTTATATATATTTTTACCTATCCTTTCCTGCAGGTCACAGGCAATGATAAGAGCACAAGAACCCATTCATGTATTCCCCTATATAGTTGGTAGGCTATCTAACCAAGAAGGGCATCACAGCTCTGCTCTATATTAAGAAAATAATCTGTGGTTCATTTTTCCACAAATTGACCACATACTTTGCGGTTAATTATAATATGCCTAACTTCTGCACTCTAAAAACTTACATATCTGCAGTATCCCTCATGTTACAATTAACACCCCAGCACACTTAAGAAAGTGTAAAAGGTGAGAAAAGATTAGAATGGAGACTGAAGGCACTGTGACAGAGTACAGTGTACTCTGTGACAGAGCACATCACAAATACTGAGGTGGTTTATAGTTCCAAGGGACAGGAATTAAAGAAATTAGCTTTCTGTTGAAGACCTAAAAAAATGTAAAATGGAACATTCCAGTGCCCCCACTTATGTAACAGCATGGGGCAAGAATTGAACCAGGACTGTTTTGGTTTGTGTAACTCAGAGTCACATCCGATAACATGTAAACTCAGAATTACATTCATTCGAAAGGAAAAGAATCACTAAGGCTTAAATCTCTAATGTGTTGAAGTCTGAGGTCTGTGTTGAGATGAGCTGGATGTTGCTTATGCACGGAGAAAGAATGTCAAGAGAGCTCAAATCTAACTCACGATAGTGAAGGACAAGACCCAGACGGCCCAGAAGTTGACATCGGAAGCAACCTTTATCCATTTATCTTAAACAAATCCCTCCTGTCATCTTCTGATCTATCCTTTCTCCTGTGAGTTCAAAGCAGCTCAGGCCCCAGGATTGCCTTTTTACTGACTGTTTGAGAAAAATAATTAAATTAGAGGGAAGTGAGCACTTGTCCTTGGTGACCATTTTAACTTTAAAGTATTTTGAAGTCAAAAGGGTCTAATTAGTGGATTCTTTCATCCGATGTATCATACGAGAAATGAAGACAGTCTAAGAACATGGAAAGTGAAAGGATGTGGACACCTGGGGGAGCCTAGCCAACTGACTGCCACACCCCTCCTGATCTAAGAAATCTGATAGTACTCTCCTGTATACTTCAGGCAAAAAACATTTCAGTTGTCACAAGGATAAACAAACAATAAACATGATGGTCAGAATTAAGATAAAATATGGTAGATTTATATCAGTAACAAAGGCAAACAGCCAGCACAATCTCAACTGTGCTTTCGGGAGTTGTGTTATAACAGAAGCTGTTACTATGGAGCACACATTATCCACATGATTTTCTGCTATTTCATTAGTAGCAAACAATCTTGCAAGACCAATTTGCATAGAATGACATAAAATACACAGCACAGAAACATCCCATTCAGTCTATGTTGACATTTATGTTCTATTTGAACCTTCTCCCATCCTTCCCCATCTAATTTTCATCAAGATCCCTATTCCTTTTATGTTCCATATGTTTATCTAGCTTTCAGTAAATGTGTCTATTTTATTTGCCCCAATTGCTCCCGGAGGTAGTAAGTTCCACATTCTTGCCACTCTCTGGGTAAGTAAGTTTCTTCTGAATTCCTTATTTGATTACTTGGTGATTATTTTATATTGATGGCTTTTAGTATTGCTCTTTGTTTATTAGTTCATGGGATAATATATTCATGGTGTAAATTGCCTATTCCTAATTGCCCTTGAGAAAGTGGTGGTGAACTGCCTCCTTAAACTGCTGCCGCCCATGTGGGGTAGGTGCAACCACCGTGCTGTTAGAAAGGAAGTTTTGAGCCAGCAACACTGAAGGAATGGTGACGTAGTTTTAGTCAGAAGGCGAGTTACTCTTCACAGGATTCCCAGTCTCTAACATGCTCTTGTAGCCACAGTGTTTGTATGGCTGGTCCAGTCGCACTGATGTGCTGGACTCCCCTATCAAAGAGGTTTTGGATATTTGTGGAGCCTTCTCCTCCTGTTAGTTTTCTAATTGCCCACTACCATTCATGATATTGCAGGACTGCAGAGCTTAAATCTAGTCCCTTGGATGTAGATTTGCCTAGTTTGTTCAGCAGTCTGAGAGTGCCAAAATGCCCCTTTTTGTTAAACCGGAATTATTTGTCCCTAAATAGGGACAATATATATGGTGAATGGCTATGTTGTTTCTTTAACGCCAATTAAATGGGGAGGGAAGAAAAGCAGCAGGTTATGCGACCAACATAAGAACATAAGAACTAGGAGCAGGAGTAGGCCATCTGGCCCTCGAGCCTGCTCTGCCATTCAACAAGATCATGCTGATCTTTTTGTGGACTCAGCTCCACTTACCCGCTCGCTCACCATAACCCTTAATTCCTTTACTGTTCAAAAATTTATCTATCCTTGCCTTAAAAACATTCAATGAGGTAGCCTCAACTGCTTCACTGGGCAGGGAATTCCACAGATTCACAACCCTTTGAGTGAAGAAGTTCCTCCTCAACTCAATCCTAAATCTGCTTCCCCTTATTTTGAGGCCATGCCTCCTAGCTCTAGTTTCACTTGCCAGTGGAAACAATTCCCCTGTTTCTATCTTATCTATTCCCTTCATAATCTTATATGTTTCTAAAAATATCTCCTCTCATTCTTCTGTATTCCAATAAGTATAGCCCCAGTCCACTCAGTCTCTCCTCATAAGCCAACACTCTCAACTCCAGAATCAACCTAAGGAATCTCCTCTGCACCCCCTCCAATGCCAGTATATTCTTTCTCAAGTAAGGAGACCAAAACTGTACAGAATACTCGAGGTGTGGCCTCACCAGCACCTTATACAGCTGCAACATAACCTCGCTGTTTTTAAACTCCATCCCTTTAGCAATGAAGGACAAAATTCTATTTGCCTTCTTAATTACCAGCTGTTTACCTTCTTAATTACCAGCCTGCGGAGCTCTGACATATATGGCGGTATTTTCCAGATGGGCCCGCCCCAAAGCCGGAAAATCCAGCCCGAGGTCAACAGACCTTTGCACGGTCCGTCCCCCCACCCCCTCCACTATGGTTCCCATGACGAGTGGGACAGAAAATTCCCCTCATAGTTTGGTAAGGAGTCTGACTTCCTCACATGTCCCCGACTCCAAACCTTTTGAGGAGCCTGTAGGACATTTTCACCCAAAACCCTTGGTGATAATGCAATGACGTGAATTCAATTCAACAACAAGAGCTGCAGGGGAGGCAATGGTAGTGTTTTGATTTGATTTGATACTGTCACATGTATTGGGATACAGTGAAAAGTATTGTTCTTGTGTGCTATACAAACAAAACATACCGTTAATAGAGTACACAGGGGAGAAGGAAAGGAGAGGGTGCAGAATATAGTGTTACAGTCATTGCTAGGGTGCAGAGAAAGATCAGTTTAATATATGGTAGGTCCATTCAAGGTTTATAGTGTGTCTAAGACAAAAAAGCTGAACAGTGCAGGTTTGGGCCTGCACTCAATGACCTGTTGAGAGGCAGGCTAGTCTATGGTATTAACAATATGGTCATACAAAAGAATGATGAACAGAAGCAGAAATTACTTTAAAGAAGGCAATAGCAATCACCATGTGTGGTGAACCATCGTTGGTTACCACTGTGGGGTTATTCCTATGTTACTGTTGGGTTAGGGTGTTGCCACTGTGGGGGTTGTTATAATGTTGTTGGGTTAGGGTGTTTACCTGTGGTAGATGTTGTTATGGCACATCCTGGTCGGGCCCCGCCTCCTGGGGAGAGGTATAAGACCCTCTGCTCAGGCGGGACCCCTCCAGTCTGAATTGGTGTACTCGTGTTAGTTAGTTCCATTGTTTGCGAATAAAAGCCTTCAATAGCTGAAGCCTTGTACCTCGTGCTTGATTGTCGCGCATCAATTTTATTAGCAAACATAAAACTCTCGACAGTAAAGGGAGTATGGAACTAATACTAAAACCAGAGCGTCTGACGCTGGACCCGCGTGCGGTCGGTGCCGCTAACACCTTCGACCACTGGTGGAAGTGTTTCGAGGACTACCTGGCAGCCTCTGCAGCTGTTACTACGGACGACGACAAACTCCAGGTCCTCCACGCGAGGGTAAGCGACACGGTCTATCTTGCGATTCGTGCGGCCACCACTTACCTGAGGGCCATCGAGCTCTTGAAGAAACGATACACGAGACCACCCAACGAGATCCACGCTCGTTACCTCCTCGCTACACGACGTCGGCAGTCGGGCGAAACCATGGAGGACTACGCCAATGAGCTCTTGCAGCTTGCCAGGGGCTGCGACTGCAAAGATGTGTCGGCTGAGCAATATATGTACGACCTCGCCCGAGATGCGTTCGTAGCAGGGGTAGGGTCCTCGTACATCCGGCTTAAGCTATTAGAGAAAGGGAACCTCAACTTGACCCAAGCGATGGAGATGGCTGAGATGCTGGAGGCAGCGTCGAAAAGCTTGGCTCTGTACCCCGAAGACCACGTGGAGACAACGTGGCAGGAGCAAGCTCAAATCCCTCCTCGCTCCACGGGCTCGCGCTCCCAAATCGACCCGACGACGGCGGCAGCTCCAGGCGGCCAGCGATACTATTTTTGCGGAGGAGCCAAGCATCCACGGCAACAGTGTCCAGCAAAAACAGCGATCTGCAGTCAGTGCGGTAAAAAGGGGCACTATGCTACAGTTTGTAGGTCGAAGCCCAAGAACGGCAGTGCAGCCTGTGACCCTCCAGAGCGGAGACAATCTCCTTCGACGTCGCGGTACCCGCGAGGCCCGACCACGTGCGAATCCAGGACGGCGCCATCGTGGCTGACGGAGGAGGAGGAAGACCACCAGGAGTCGCTACGCTTGGCGCCCTCACCCACGTGCGATTCATGGGGGCGGCCATCATGGTCGACGACGACCAGGAGCGACCAGCAGGGGTCCTCAGCATCAACCTCGGCTGCATGCAGTGACGCCCAGGGGCCAACGGTGGCGTCGATCTCTCTGGACCAGACAAAGCATCACAGGCTTGACAGTTCCATGATGAACATCAAGGTAAATGGTCGTACTGTGTATTGTCTGTTTGACAGTGGGAGCAAAGAACAAAGAACAAAGAACAATACAGCACAGGAACAGGCCCTTCGGCCCTCCAAGCCCGCGCCGCTTCCCGGTCCAGGATTGAATCCTGAATCCAGGATCCCCGCCCAATTTTCCAGCCTATCTACATACCAATATCCTATCCACCGAGCTGCCCCTCACAGCTACGATGCTTTGTTCATTACACCGAGAGTTTTATTCACCCTGACACTGCAAAAAGGTGTGGACTCCGGGTTCTACCTGCCAGACAGACAATTTCCATGGCATCACGGTCCCGGTCTGTACCGATCCAAGGACGTTGTATGGTAACCCTAGAGGTGCAGGGCACAATTTACGAGCGATACAGGCTCCTTGTGTTACCGCACCTTTGTGCGCCAATTCTCCTCGGACTAAACTTTATGGTCCACATGAGGAGTGTGATCCTACAGTACGGTGGGCCACTCCCTTCACTGGCAGTAGGGAATCAGCCGCAGCCTCCAAATTGCCCAAAGCGCCCCGCATGCAATCTTTCCACACTAAAGATCACCACACCTTCTTTATTTAAGAATCTGGTACCAGGCTGCAAGCCCATCGCTACTAAGAGTAGGCGTTACAGCGCTGAAGACCGGATCTTTATCAGATCTGAGGTTCAGCGGCTCCTCAAAGAAGGGATCATACAGGCCAGTGCTAGTCCGTGGAGAGCGCAGGTCATGGTGGTTAAAAGCGGGAACAAACCTCGGATGGTCATCGACTACAGTCAGACCATTAACCGTTATACGCAGCTGGATGCGTATCCTCTCCCGCGCATATCTGATATGGTCAATCAGATTGCGCAGTACCGGGTGTTCTCCACCATAGACCTTAAGTCCGCCTACCATCAACTCCCCATCCGCCCAGAGGACCGACAATACACGGCTTTTGAGGCGGATGGTCGTCTATACCAGTTTCTTAGGGTTCCATTTGGTGTCACCAATGGGGTCTCGGTCTTCCAGCGTGCTATGGACCGAATGGTGGACCAGAACGGGTTGCGGGCTACCTTCCCGTACCTGGATAACGTCACCATCTGCGGCCATGACCAGCAGGACTATGACACGAATCTCCAAAACTTTCTGCGCACTGCATCTCGCCTGAATCTGACCTATAACAGGGAGAAGTGCGTATTCCGTACACGCAGGCTAGCTATCCTTGGATACGTGGTGGAAAACGGGGTCATCGGCCCTGATCCAGACCGTATGCGCCCCCTTACTGAACTTCCCTTGCCCGCTAGCACAAAAGCACTGAGGAGATGCCTCGGCTTCTTTTCGTATTATGCGCAGTGGGTCCCCAACTACGCGGACAAAGCCCGTCCGCTCATCAAGTCCACGACCTTCCCACTCACGCCGGAGGCCCAATTGGCCTTCAAGGCTTTGAAAAGCGACATTGCGAAAGCCACGATGCACGCGGTGGATGAATCCATCCCTTTTCAGGTGGAAAGTGATGCATCGGATTTCGCCCTGGCCGCCACACTAAACCAGGCAGGCAGGCCCGTCGCGTTTTTTTCCTGCACCCTTCAAGGTCCCGAAATTCGGCACTCAGCGGTGGAGAAGGAGGCTCAGGCCATTGTGGAGGCCATCAGACACTGGCGCCATTACCTGGCGGGGAAGCGGTTCACCCTGATCACGGATCAACGATCCGTGGCGTTTATGTTCAGTAATACGCAGAGGGGCAAGATCAAGAATGATAAGATCTTGCGGTGGAGAATTGAGCTCTCCACCTATAATTACGATATTATGTATCGTCCAGGGAAGCTCAATGAGCCCTCGGATGCCCTCTCGCACGGAACATGCGCCATCATGCAGGAGGACCGCTTGAAGGCCCTCCACAATGACCTGTGCCATCCTGGAGTCACCCGACTCTACCACTTCGTAAAAGCCCGCAACCTGCCCTACTCGGTGGAGGATGTCAGGTCAGTAACGAGAAGCTGTCGGATTTGCGCGGAATGCAAACTGCACTTTTATCGACCGGACCGGGCACAATTGGTCAAGGCCACTCGCCCCTTCGAGAGGCTGAGTGTGGATTTTAAGGGCCCCCTTCCCTCAACGGACCGGAATGTCTATTTTCTCAATATAATAGATGAATACTCCCGGTTCCCGTTTGTTGTCCCCTGTGCGGACACGTCGACTGCCACAGTGATTAAGGCATTCAGTGATCTTTTTACCCTGTTCGGGTACCCCTGCTACATACATAGCGACAGGGGCTCGTCGTTCATGAGTAACGACTTGAGGCAATTCCTGCTCTCATACGGGATTGCCTCTAGTAGAACCACGAGCTACAACCCTAGGGGTAACGGACAGGTGGAGAGGGAGAATGCTACAGTCTGGAAGGCTGTCCTACTGGCGCTGAAATCCAGGGGCCTTCCAGTCTCCCGTTGGCAGGAGGTCCTTCCAAATGCGCTTCATTCCATTCGCTCCCTCCTGTGTACGGCAACCAATGCTACTCCCCACGAGAGGATGTTCTCATTCCCTCGGAAGTCGTCCACGGGGATCTCCTTACCAGCCTGGTTGACGTACCCAGGACCCGTCCTTCTGCGGCGACATGTGAGGGCCCGCAAGTCCGACCCCTTGGTCGAACCGGTCCAACTCCTCCACGCCAACCCTCAGTATGCCTATGTGGCATATCCTGACGGGCGAGAGGACACAGTCTGGATTCGAGACCTGGCGCCCGCAGGGGACGTAGCAACTCCTGTCGCTCCCATACCCCCTGTCACGAATCCCCTATCACTTATTTCTTCCCCAGACGTGGCGCGGTCAGCACCGGGACCAGTACATAACAGTTATACTCCCATGTACAGCTTGCCTGAGACTCGGAGATCGGCGCCACCACAGAAGGTTCCAGGATCCCCTGCACCATCGCCTCACCAGGGTCAACCGGCCCGGGAGTCCTCGAGGGGACAGCCGGACGCTGTTTTGGAGAGAACGCCACCGCAAGCACCTGCTCCGGTGTCGCAACCGGTGTTGAGGAGATCACAGCGACGGTGCGGTCCTCCAGACCGTCTGGACTTGTGAATTTTGTATATATGTGACCTGTTTTCGCACCCCGCCGGCCTTTGTTTTTAAAGGAGGGGTGAATGTGGTGAACCATCGTTGGTTACCACTGTGGGGTTATTCCTATGTTACTGTTGGGTTAGGGTGTTGCCACTGTGGGGGTTGTTATAATGTTGTTGGGTTAGGGTGTTTACCTGTGGTAGATGTTGTTATGGCACATCCCGGTCGGGCCCCGCCTCCTGGGGAGAGGTATAAGACCCTCTGCTCAGGCGGGACCCCTCCAGTCTGAATTGGTGTACTCGTGTTAGTTAGTTCCATTGTTTGCTAATAAAAGCCTTCAATAGCTGAAGCCTTGTACCTCGTGCTTGATTGTCGCGCATCACCATGACTATGGGGGTGAGGGGGGTGGGGGCGATGGAGCTGGAGAATGTCCAGGCAGGTGAGGTCCACCAAATTTGGCAAGAAGGCACCAGGAGTCATGACACCAGGGTTGAGGGAGTGAAAAGTAATGAATGAAGAGTCCTGGAGCTAAAGGGAGTACGAGGGAATATGGTCTGCAGAGCAGGAGCTACGAAGTACGCTACTGGTATGGAGGAAATCTCCCCAGGAAAGATGTAAATTCAGGGATGCTATGTACTTTGCCTGTAATAGGAGGGAGCACATTAGGAGCAAATGCAAAAGTAAGCAAAGCCTACTGGGGGCCAACAAAAGCTAACTCGGGCTCCAATAGATAATGGCTGGAATTCTCCAGCTGTTCACATCCTGCCGCCACTGTCGGAGAGGACATTACATTCGGTGCTCAGCCAAATCTCAGTTCATCGCAGTGGGACTGGTGAATCCTGCTGGCGCTAACGGCCAGAAAATCCTGCCCACTATTGAGAATAGCCCCGAAAATGGATCTGAAGTATTCAGATTAAATTACAATTAGATGAGTCTTCTAGAGATTTTGTGGAGTCTCCTCAGCCTGTGCAATTTTCCAGCGCACAATGGAAAATTTACTACAGGATCTACCTAAAGTGGTAATCTACGTAAATAATATGCTGATTACAGAAGCAACTGAAAAAGAGCATCTAGCAAAGCGTGAAGGAGCTTTAAAAAGATGCAAGGCCAGAGTAAGGCTTAAGGGAAAAATATATGTTCCAAGCTCATGATGTAACGTACTTAGAGTTTAAAGTTGACATCCAGGGACTGCACCCTGTGGAAGAAAAACTAAAAACCAAAATAAAATACCGGCTCCCAAAAATGTGTCAGAATTGAATTTTTTTTTAGGAATAGTGAACTATTCTGGCAGATATATTCCTCACCTTTCCTACAGTGTGGGCATGTCTACACACACTGCTTAAGAAATACCAGAGGTGGTGGTGGAAGAGCATCAGAATGAAGCCTTTGAACAGGTTGGACTAGCTTTCCAGTCATCCAGTCTCTTAGTTCATTTTGACCCCCCCAAAGAGATAATTCTTACCTGTGATGTGTCTTCTTATGGAGTCAGAGCAGTTTTATTGCATTAGTTGGAAGATGGTGCAGAAAGGCCAATCACCTATGCCTCAAGAACTCTAACCGATGCTGAAAAAGCTTATTCTCAAATCGAAGAAGGCCTAGCTGTAATCTATGGAGTGAAGCATCTGGCCTAACTTCATAGTAGCCACAAACCATTGTTCGGATTATTTAGGGAGGACAAGGCCATTCCTCACACAGTTTCCACCAAAGGCCAATGCTGGGCTCTATTGTTAGCGCATTTCAACATAGGCCAAGCACACTAATATCAAACGTGAATGCTTTAGGCTACTTTCCCTTCCCGGACAGTATACCTCCTCTGCCAGTACCACAGGAAATTGTTCTTGTCCAACTTTCTCAATACGTTGTCTGTATTGTTGTGTCAGATTAAGTTTTGGACCCAGAAGGACCCCATATTATTAGAATCATAGAAACCCTACAATGCAGAAAGAGGCCATTCGGCCCATCGAGTCTGCACCAACCACAATCTCACCCAGGCCCTACCCCCATATCCCTCCATATTTTACCCGCTAATCCCTCTAACCTATGCATCTCAGGACACTAAGGAGCAATTTTAGCATAGCCAATCAACCTAACCCGCACATCTTTGGACTGTGGGAGGAAACCGGAGCACCCGGCGGAAACCCACGCAGGCACGAGGAGAATGTGCAAACTCCACACAGACTGTGACCCAAGCCAGGAATCGAACCCAGGTCCCTGGAGCTGTGAAGCAGCAGTGCTAACCACTGTGCTACCGTGCCGCCCAAAGTCCTCTGCGACTGGCATTATGACAACAGGTCTGAGCAGTTAACACACTTTCAGATAAGAAAAGACGAGTTAAGTTGTGATAACAGCACGTTGTTGTGGGGAGCACAGCTGGTGTTTCCCACTCCCGCTTGAAGGTTATTATTACAGGAGTTACACTTTGCCCATTCTGGGATGACAAAGATCAAGATGCTCGCATGCAGTTATGTACGGCGACCTGGGAGAGATACTGATGTAGGGAATCTGGTCAAATGTGACCAATGTCAAATTCAGCAAAATTGCCACCTGGGAGTGACCAGGTGGACCTTGGGTGCAACTTCCTGTCAGTTTGGCGGACATATTTGTGGACAGCATGTTCCTGGCCATAATAGATGCACACTCCTAGTGTTTGGACATACACAAAGTCTACGACCTCGTTCACAACGGTAGATAAATTGCGACAGACATTTGCCAACTTGCCAGAGGCGCTAGTCTCCGAAAGTGGGACTATGTTCATTCGTGAAGAAGTCCAGCAGTTCATGCAAAACAACAGCATCCAACATATTCGCACAGCTCCCTATCACCCTGCTTCAGATCGACTGGCTGAGAGGGCCATCTAAGTATTCAAAGCCACCATGAAAAAACAATTATCAGCCTTCCCTGCAAAGCAAACTGGCCCATTTCCTGATTACTTATAGAATACCTCATGTCACCCATAGAGTTACTAATGGGCAGACATATTAGAACAAGGTTAGATCTGATATTTCCAAATTTGGCGGGGTGGGTGGAGGCAAACCAGAACGCACAGAAGAGATATCGCGAGTCAAAAAGAACTGAGGAAGCATTTAAGATGGACGACTTGGTACATGTGAAGAATTTTGGTGTTGATCTGAATTGGATCCCTGGAACGGTCATGACCAGAACAGGGCCAGTGGTCGTATGAAGTAGATGTTCTGGGAGAAAGGGTGAAGAAAACTTGGACCATTTGAGAGGAAGAGAGTTGCCTGCAGAACCAGTGGGGCGGGCCACTCCTAGCATGCCTATCTGTGACATTGAGATGGATGAAACTAATACTGCAGCAAACTGCCCCAAGGAAGAGAGAAGTAATACTCCAGTGGAATCTGGAGTGCTTAGAGAGTCATAGAGGTTTACAATATGGAAACAGGCCCTTTGGCCCAACTTGTCCATGCCGCCCAATTTTTACCATTAAACTAGTCCCAATTCCCCACGTTTGGTCCATATCCTTCCATACCCATCTTACCCTTGCAACTGTCTAAGTGCTTTATAAAAGACAAAATTGTACCCGCTTCTA
Source organism: Mustelus asterias (assembly GCF_964213995.1). Taxonomy (NCBI): domain Eukaryota; kingdom Metazoa; phylum Chordata; class Chondrichthyes; order Carcharhiniformes; family Triakidae; genus Mustelus; species Mustelus asterias. The sequence continues at coordinate 97,528,656 of NC_135809.1, read as the reverse complement.
CCACTACTGGCAGCTCATTCCAGACACTCACAATCCTCTGTGTGAAAAAATTGTCCCTCTGGATCCTTTTGTATCTCTCCCCACTCACCTTAAACCTATGCCCTGCACTGGGGCACCTTTGCAAGTTGAGAGTCAACCCACTGATGTTCAAACCAAAGTTACCTCTGCTGATGGGGCACCCATTAATGGATTGCAATGTTCCCAAAGGATCAGGAAGTCCCCAGGTCGGTTTTTCTCATAATGACTGTGTTTGAGTTCCATTTGTTGTACAATATTGTGAATAGTTCAATTGATATTTAAATATGTTAATTTGGAATTTAAAGGGGGAGGGATGTGGCAGTGTGCTCCTTTAAGGGGTGAGCCCTGTGGGTCATGTGACCCAATCGGCCACTTGGGCCAGAGCATGCGGTTCCAAGGACAGAACATGGGGTTTCCCTGATTGTTAGAAGTCTGGAGTTGTGGAGTACGGCAACCTCTTCATCACTCGCTGTAAATATTTCTCCAAATAAAACATTTATTCATTAATCTACCTGGTGGTTGCTTGTTGTTCAAGATACCACAGGCTGTAACAGGGTTTTTGTGATTTTAGACAGGATGTCCTTTGCCAATTCTGTAAGAACCCCCCTATTTACACTTTTATGTTGTAAAGAATCTGACAGGTTTTCTTAGGTTAAACAAAGAACAAGTTAAGTTTCTTGAAACTATTTTCTGAAAAATATAGATAAGTCGCAACCACTTTTCATATATCACACATATTCACCTGAGCTCACACACACCGACCGGTACTTGTGGCAGAGTAAGAAGATAGGCTTCATAGATTTTTACTTTTTACTTCTTTTACTCCTCACCGGGAGAGGTTGTCTCCGGCATGGAAAACACCTAGCCCCCACAAATGGGGACCAGTTGTGATGGCCTTGCCAGTAGAACTGGAGGCCATTGAGGCCTCTCCAGAAATTGAGGTCAAGGGGGGATTGCTCCATGGGCAGTGCCAGCCTGAGATTAGGGCATGAAGGCGCAGGGCCTGAAGAGGGCAAGGCTTGAAGGCAGTAGGGCCTATGGCGGGGGAGGGGGTTGAGCTGATTGGGTAGGGAAGGGGGCCCACTGTGACTCTGCACACGATTGGCGGGATAGGGAGGGGGGAGGGGGGCCTGCTGCCAGTCTGCATGCGATCAGTGGGGTAGGGAGGTGGCCAAACTGCCACTCTGCGAGATTCAGGCCCCACCACTTGGCAGTGCACAGTGCACAGTGCCAGGGTGCCTGGTGGGCACTGCCAGGGTGCCAGGCTAGCACTGCCAGGATCCCAGGCTGGCACTGCCCAAGGGGCATGGCCCACCCCTGTCCCTGATCACCCGGGGAGTCTCAATGGCCCCCAATCCCACCGGCGAGGCTATCACATCTGGTCCCCATTGCTGGGGACCATTCTAGTCATTTGCAGCCTTGTTCAGACTTTCCTAAAATAAAGGTCTGAACAACCTTTCTCACAGATTTTACAAAGTCTGCAGACTTCACAGAACTTAAACTGTTTATACCTACCAAATGGTGTCTCTCACATGTATACTGTCCATCAGTTAATTGTCATCCGGTTGACCAGCCCAACTGTCACACTGTTCATTGTCCTGGCTTGTAGTTCAAGGGTTATTGGAGTTCATACAATAAGGGCAATTCCTCTTTTTAAACAATGGAAAGACAACTTCATTTTGCAGTGATATATATGGAAAAAACTGTTCAGTCACAACAGCAGCTGTGAATATGATGCACAAGAAAATGCTTAGGAAAAGGTTCAAGTCTACAGTTAATAATACCAACTCTATAATTGATCAATAATCAAACCACAGTCACATCTAGGTTTAAATCAATATCTATAAGGGTTCACTTAAAAATCAAAAGTGAAGCAGAAATAAAATGACAAAACTTAACAATTACCAATTGTAGGCCTGCGCAAGTTGAGCAAACATCTCTACTTTTCAATTCTATCCCTTTGGAAACAAACCAGGTGCTTTGTTTGCTTATTATTATGGCCGTGTTGACCTGTGCCGTAACTTTTAGTGATTTGAGTATTTCTACTTTCAAGGTCTCTTTGTCCCTCTACCCATTTAGGTTTGCAGCAACTGCAGCTTGAAGTAAAGAAAATAAATATATAAACTTAACAGCTGCGATTATAACCAGTCTTTTGTATTTATTTAAACCCAATTCCACATTGGATCTTCTGGTTTTACCATCAGCAGTATGTGTGTGTGGAGTAGATGGAAACTCCCTTAACATGGGTATCACTAATTTTATTACGTTGGCAAAGATTATTTGCTTATATAGAACATAGAACATAGAAAGCCACAGCACAAACAGGCCCTTCGGCCCACAAGTTGCGCTGATCATATCCCTACCTCTAGGCCTATCTATAGCCCTCAATCCCATTAAATCCCATGTACTCATCCAGAAGTCTCTTAAAAGACCCCAACGAGTTTGCCTCCACCACCACCGATGTCAGCCGATTCCACTCACCCACCACCCTCTGAGTGAAAAACTTACCCCTGACATCTCCTCTGTACCTACCCCCCAGCACCTTAAACCTGTGTCCTCTCGTAGCAACCATTTCAGCCCTTGGAAATAGCCTCTGAGAGTCTACCCTATCCAGACCTCTCAACATCTTGTAAACCTCTATCAGGTCACCTCTCATCCTTCGTCTCTCCAGGGAGAAGAGACCAAGCTCCCTCAACCTATCCTCATAAGGCATGCCCCCCAATCCAGGCAACATCCTTGTAAATCTCCTCTGCACCCTTTCAATGGCTTCAACATCTTTCCTGTAATGAGGTGACCAGAACTGCGCGCAGTACTCCAAGTGGGGTCTAACCAGGGTCCTATAAAGCTGCAGCATTATCTCCCGACTCCTAAACTCAATCCCTCGATTAATGAAGGCTAGTACGCCGTACGCCTCCTTGACCGCATCCTCCACCTGCGAGGCCGATTTAAGAGTCCTATGGACCCGGACCCCAAGGTCCTTCTGATCCTCTACACTGCTAAGAATGGTACCCTTCATATTATACTGCTGCTTCATCCCATTGGATCTGCCAAAATGGATCACTACACACTTATCCGGGTTGAAGTCCATCTGCCACTTCTCCGCCCAGTCTTGCATTCTATCTATGTCTCGCTGCAACTTCTGACATCCCTCCAAACTATCCACAACACCACCTACCTTGGTGTCGTCAGCAAACTTACCAACCCATCCCTCCACTTCCTCATCCAGGTCATTTATGAAAATGACAAACAGCAAGGGTCCCAGAACATACATCTTTACTGATGCTCTTTAGACTTTTAATTCCAATTTCACTTCTTATAAGCATCCTTGATTCTATCTGCTATTTGAGGCTGTCAAATGTGAGAATTCTTTTATGGGTCCCAGTGACACCTCTAGATTTGGAGAAGGATGAACAGCTCACAAGAAGACAAGGTAGACAGGTGCATTTGAATTATGTATACATCCACACTTGCTTTAGTACCTATATTTGATTACCAAATAATGCTTGTGGATGGGCGAACAGGGAGGGAATAGAGGGATATGGACCAAGTAAGGGCAGAAGTGTTTTCTTTAGTTTAGTTAGGGCATCATGATCGGGTATGGGCTTGGAGGGCCGAAGGGCCTGTTCCTGTGCTGTACTTTGTTCTTTGTATAAAAGAAGGGACTTTGTTGTTTCACAAAGGGAACTGCCACATGCTCTTGGAGCCAGGGCTGTTACGTTCTGTGGGTATGAAAGCCATACTACAATTACGCTATCTAAAGTTTTCAAGCCGCTACCAGTGACATCTGCCAAAGTAGTCAATCAGCTACCCACAGATGTACCAAAGAAGTAACTGAGATTTGTAAAAAAAGACAATTATTATTTTATTGTGGAAGGGAAGTTTGTAACACAACAGAATATTTCCCAGGGCCAAGGTTCACAGAATCACAGAATGATACAGCACAGAAACAGGCCATTCAGCCCATCATTCCTGTAACAACTTTTTCAAAGAGATATCCACGTGGTCTGAGTGACCTGCCTTTTCCTATTGCTTGCAAATTTATTCCCTTCAACTCAAATATTTATCCAATTCCCTTTTGAGAGATCTTAATGCATCTGTTTTCATCACCCTTCAGGCAGTGCATTTCACATCATAACTCACTGTATACAAAAGATTTTCTCATGTTGCCTCTAATTAATCTTGTCAATGACAAATCTGTGTCCTCTTGTTACCAACCCTTCTGCTATCGAAAACAGTTTCTCCTTATTTACTCTTTCAAAACCCTTCATGATTTTGAACAGGTTTATTAATTTCCCTCAAGCTTTTCTACAGTGGCACGGTGGCACAGTGGTTAGCACTGCTGCCACACAACATCAGACACCCGAGTTCAATTCAGGCATGGGTGATTGTCTGTGTGGAGCTTACATGCTCTCCCTGTGCCTGTATGAGTTTCCTCTGGGTGCTCTGGTTTCCTCCCACAGTCCAAAGATGTGCAGGTTAGGTGAATTGGCCATGCTAAATTGCCCTTTAGTGTCGATAAGATGTGTAGTTGGGTGGATTAGCCATGGTAAATGCGCAAGGTTACTGGGATGGGGCTGGGGGGTGGGCCTGGGTAAGATGCTTTTTGGGAGAGTCGATGCACATTCAGTGGGTCAAATGGCCTCCTTCTGCATTTTAGGGACTCTATGATACACCAAGGAGAACAAACTCAACTCCTCCAGCCTCCCCATGGAACTGAAATTCTTTGTGCTTGATGCCATTCCAGTAAAACTTCCTCTTCACCCTCTCTATGGTCTTGACATCCTTCCTAACAGGTGATTCCCAAGAATGTAGAACCTTATAAATGGAACAAGTATACTGTGCTATCAACTGGCTGTCACTGCCTGCCAGTTAGGGTGCTTCAATGGGGAGGCTCTTGTACCCCCTGTGCAGTTACCTCATGCAGTAGCAAATTCATTCTGCTTGTCCTGTGAGGGGGCATGGTGGCACAGTGGTTAGAACTACTGCATCACAGTGCCAGTGACCCAGGTTCGATTCCAGCCATGGGTGATTGTCTATATGGAGTTTGTATGTTCTCCCCATGTTTGCATGGGTTTCCTCCCACAGTCCAAAGATGTGCAGTCTAGGTAGATTGGCCAAATTGATCTAAAACTGTCAAGGTAAGAAGATGGTAAGTTAAGGCATCATCAGGTTTTACTGACATCAAGTCAACATGAGAGAATCTTGCTGCCATGTAGCTGTGCAAAATTTAATTCTGTCACCAGATAGCTGGGTGACCTCCATCTCTCGATCTCTGATGGTCAGGCATGTCAAAACTTACAGCTTAACTGCAATGCTTCCTTCCCTGCATTGATCAGGTGGAGGCAGCAGGGATGGCCACCTCTAGATCCCTGCTGCTCCATCTTGTTCTGTGCTCTCTTCCCCTGCAAGGAGGGTAAATGAGACCTTTAAGAGAAAGTAATGGACTAAGTAGATCGGGATCTTACTGGCTCACCATGCTGGTCGATCAGTGTGCCAAGCCAGTAAGATAGGGCGAGAGGCGAAAAATCGGGTTTGTGCACAGTTTCTCGCCTCTTGCGATCGTATCGGCCCTGTTCTGCCAGCAAAGTCAGCTTTGTGCCTGAGACGCAGATGTTATCATCTGGGCTCACTTACCTTACCCCCTCGCCGGTTGAGGTCCTCACTGGCAAGGATCACACATGGTCCCATCAATGGGGTCCAGATGTGATGGCTTCACCGGTGGGGATGGCGGCCATTGAAGCCACCAGATGGTTGGGGGCAGTGCCAGCCTGGCATTAGGCAGTGCCGAGAGGCCTGAGGGGGACAGGTCCATGACAGGGGAAGACGGGGGGGGTGGAGCTCCATGGGGGGAGGGGGGGGGGAGAGGTGGCAATTGGTGGGAAGGGGGGGTGGTTGAGCAGCTGGGTGGCAATTGGTGGGGGGGGGGGGGCAATTGGCTAAGGCTGCAATTGGGAGGGCAATCGGCCGGGGCCACGATCGGGGAGGGTAAATTGGTCAGGACGGCTGTTGGGGGGGGAACAATGCTCAGCACAGCGATTGGAGTTGGGGAGCAATTTGCATGGGGGGATGGGGGGGAATATATCCTCCAGTATACTGTGTACATTGTGTACACAGTATACTCGGAGATCGGGGTGCCTGCACAATGGTGCCCCTAGAGCTCAGCAGATGGCTTCACAGGCAAGCTGAGACTCCACCCCCTCTACTGGTGAGAATCACATTACAGCCTCCACATTGCACAGAGTGCTGTAAATTTCCATTGCTTACCTCGCTGAAAAACACCGGCGAGAAAACCTCCCGTTTTCTTGCCCGTTTGACGCTTAGAATCATTTTGAGAAAATTCTGCCCATAAAGTCGATGGGCAACATTTGTTCAGGCTCACTGTGACATTAGGGATGAGTGTTTAATGTAATAGATAATGCCATTTCGGTCTGGGAGGAATTTTGGATATCCTAGTCATCATATCAAAGTGATTTGTTTTTGAATAAAATATGGACAGACTTATGACAGTCACCTGGGACACTTTACAATTCCAACAATACCCTCAATCATACTTATCTTTGTTCACATGAACCCAGGGGTGTTACCAAGCAAACTGCTTTAATCCTTAGTTCACATTGCTCCTAGCATTTGCTTCAGAGCAATAAAATCAAGATAATGGTGCATCCAATATATTACATGCAAAAATCTTCAAATGTAGCTATCCAGAAACCAGTGGTGTCTGAAAATAAGACATTTTCAAAATGTTGTATGCATCAATAGAAAAAAGCTTTACCTGGATAATTTAGCTCAGCACTGCATTGGCACAGTGTGGCACCAGATTAGTTACTGGCTTTGCCACTTCGTACACTTCTCTATCCTGCACTGCAAGTGACCCTTGACCACACCAATTACCTGTAGCAAGAACAGTCTGACCCAAAATCCGGCACTGCCTTGGTCCAGAGGGTACCCGATTTGAGGTAATCTATCTGCACCCCCGATCAAGTATGGATTAGCACAATTCATTCTTGAAGTGTGTACAAGTGCAATTTAAAAGATTACAAATATACCTCTTCTTCCCAATAAAGGAACCGTGCTATGCTTCTATGTTCCCATTCCAGGAACCTTCACCAGCAGTCATTTAATACCACCATCTGTCCTTTATGTTCTCTATTCCCGTACCTGTGATCCATTTAAATGTAGATAAGCACCGTATACAATCCAACAGAACATGGGATGACATTAATCTCATTCCTTGCTGTCAGTTTCCTGAGGCTCATCATTTACTTGAATGAGAGAACAGCCTGGAAGCCTGCCAGCCAGACTGCTGCCAGGGTCACTCTTTAACCTGTCATGTTGTGCTAGACGAGAGTGAGTGACCAATGATTTTCCTATGATAACCAGAGTGGAGATCAGAATGCCTGTCAGGTTTCATGGCGCTGAGTCTTACGGTTCAGGTCTGCCGTGACTGCCTCCCCGTCCCTTCCCTTCCTCCATCTGTTTTTATAATAATCATAAAAAATGCTAACAATATATTCCAAGTATAATTGTACAAGGCATGTCCTGTTGGCGGCACATACAGTGTGAGACCACAGAACACATGCTGAGGATCTTCTGTTAAATCCCAGTCACAAAGACTCATTCAGAAATTTACTGAGGGGTTTTCAAGCTGAATATTTCATAGATTACAAAGCAAGATCAACCAAGCTTCTTCCCCAAGGGCCTTCTAACAACACTAGCCAGGCTGAGGACACACCACCATTGTGAACTTTACACATGAAATTAGTAAACTTGGCTCTGCCTTTTTTGCACATCCCACTTATATTGCCTTTTGTGTGTTTTTGTTGTTTAGTTCCTAGAGCTTTGTAGTTTAACAATTAAAAGTGCAGATTGTGTCTAATTAATGAAAATTTTCTTTAAAATTAAAATGGTCATTGATTTATATTAATGATGAATCATAAACAGCCAATAACAATGTTATTTTACAAGAAGCAGGGTATTTCATTGTTTCACTAGAGTTACGAACCCAGCTGTTGCAGTGAAATTAATGATGCAATTCGAACATTCTTGCTCTATTTTCCACACAGGCTGTGTTGTAAGCTTGGACATTCCCTATCAGTAAGAAGCAATTCAACAGACCATGCATTTATCAATGGAACTGTTGAGGAGCTTATTTTAATTGTATGAGCATCTTGTACATCTAACTATATATATATAAAATAAAGTTTTGATTTCACCCACACTTCAGCCTTTTACTGACTGCAGTTAAACATAGACATGGAAATTAAAATATTAAAACATTAAATAAATATGTTTCCTGAGCATCCATGGCACCTTTATGTCCAATTCTGAATGTCGGTATTTTGGAGACAGGCCTCTCAATACTGAATGATTTTGGCCACTTTATCCAAGGCTATTTATTTGCAGTTACTGGTTTTATTTGAGTCATGTCTAATGAAGAGGATTTAGCTGAAGAGGATTTAGTTTCTCTCCCCTCCTCCTGTTTAGTCATGGCGTGCTCTTCACCCAATGCCACCCTTTCTAATCATGCTCAAAGACACACAGATATGAGTAGTCTGTGCTGGTGCACTTGTTGATGTGATAGTGCTAGCTCTGTAGCTTGTATCTCCTCTAAGAACCTCAGTGACGTTGGTGCAGCACTGACATGTTCCCCTTCCACAAAGACTCTGTGGGAGACATGACAAGGAGATGTTAAGAGCTTGATCTGAGAATAGATGTCTCTGCAGAGCTGTGGCTTACGGCTTTGCAGAGGAATGTACTCTGTCCCTTCAGCTACAGAATTCAATATCTTTTCACCTTCTCCTACAGGTATTCCCATTTCGCTATTCCCCATTTACTCATGCAGCAACACCTTCATGATGTCAAGGGCCGGCTTCTCCATTCTAGTAAGGATGGCAAGCTGGACACTCCTCCAACATCCCTGAGTCCTCTCCCTGGCATTTTGTGCCCTCTTATCCTGCAAGGATAAAAGGAAGAGAAAGATAAGACAATGCTGGCATCTCTCACTAATTCCAGATGCTCCTTTAAATATGATATCACGTTTATCAGTCCTAACCAGTTCCTCCTAAGTATGAGGGATTTACTCTAGTCTTGCTCACGGATGAGTAATTATCCTGAGTACACACTTCTCTCATTTTCAGGAGAACCATGTGCTCTCAGGCTGCTCAGCTGGAGTGTCTGCTGGTGGCTGCAGACTGAAGCCTGACACCTGGGTGTTGTGTTGCACTCGCCTTGTCAAAACGAAGAATGTCATTGAACCTCCTACAGCACTGCAACCAGGTCCACCTCAGAACACTATGTTTGCACACTTGCTCTACCAACTCCAGCCAGGCCTGCTTGGTCTGATGAATGACCCCATCCTGCCACTTTCTTTTCTCTGACCATCTCCAACATCACCTTAAGGGTGGTATCACTGAATCTTGGAGCTGCCTTACCGTGGGTGTTTGGCCTCCAGTTTTCCTCCTCTTTGTTTCACCCTGTCACAGCATTTCAATGCTGAAGCGACAATAATGGTTGCTGTCCTTAGAGTCTTCACTTTCAGCCTTCCGTTTCCTTCCCATGTCTGTTGGTCCTAATTGGCTGCCAAGCCCACCCTCTAGACAATTAAGGCGAACCTCTGGGAAAATCACAACTCCTGACTACTTTGGGGCAGGGTCAGAGCCAGGACTTGGAAATATTACTGATGTCGGGGTCCCGACACGAAAAAGAAAATCCAGCCCTTTATCTTGATAAGTGGCAAGTTTTAATGCAGTGTAAAAATTCTTTGGCAACTAAAGAGTTAATAATGAAGTACAGGGAGAGAGAATATCCTTTATCCAAAACCCTTGGGGTCCATTGAATTTTGGATTTCAGACAATTTCAGTTTTTGAATACACATATAAACCTAGGCCTATTTACCTTACAATGGCCAAGGCCTATGCTAGTTATAGTCTAAAGTAACTAAAATGGCTAGAATAGTAAGATGTACCACTAAATAATAAATATGGAGTTCCCACCCGTGGCACATCTATGACTCTGCTTGTAGGAGAGGGTTCGCAAGGGAAACAGTGCAGACATCAATGAGACTTTTCGTACTAAAGGTTGGGTGCAGTCAGCGATCTTCATGTCCACTCAGGTCAGAGACTTCACATGCTAAAGGTCGGGTGCGGTCAGCAAGGTGCATGTCAGCTTGGGTCATGTTGGCTCTGGTCAAGGACTTCCTGCATTAAAGATGTGTGGTTGGTGAGGTTCATATTGGCTTCACTCATGTCAGATTGGGTCACAAACTTTCCCTGCTAAAGGTAGATAAGATTTTTTTTAAAGTGCAATGTTTGGATGCGTCCGACTTTCAGATTTACAAATAAAGGATATTTGACCTGTAGAACATTTTAGAGTTTTAATGTTGCCATATCAGACCATCATTTCAGAATAGATATGCAGGAGACAAAGGCATAAATGATATAGCATACTCGCAGGTCAAATCTAATACCTTAAACATCTTTAAAATCCAATGTCTTAAAGCATCTTTAAATATAAGAATTATTTTTCAGCGATGCTCAGTCCCTGGATCAAGTTTTGGGTTTCAAATGTGATTTTTTTGTTGTGCTTAAGCCCCTTCCTGTTCGGAATATTATTCAGTCAATATCGACATTGTCGTGTAATGATTTGAGTTAGAAGTTTAAGCGTGCTGAATTGCAGTCGTCATGGAGCTTCCAGTGTCATTGTTGAAAGGCGATACAACAGAGTGCAGCAAAGTTGTTTGACTGTAGCATTTTCCACTGAGAGTGTGCCTCTGTCCTCACATGCGCTGTGCAGGGGGCTTTGTTAATCCCTGGAGCAAGGCTGGGGAGTAATTTGTGGTGCAGCTGTCTGTTGCTGGAACACAGGCAAATTGTCCTGCAGGGGGGTCAGCTGCACCAACAAATGTCCATAACAAATGAAGAAACAAGATGTTAAAACCACAGCCTCCAGCCTCACACAATATGGGACACGTGAGACTGGAAGTGGGTGCATTGTCTATATCAAACTATTTGAATGGAGGATTAGATCCAAGTGGAAGCATCACGTCAGCGGTGTTGGAGGAATGTTCCTGAGTTAAGTAGGCTCACAGTGGGGATGATTCATCTCTTTTGAGTTCAATGTGGTTTCGGCGTCTGATTATTCACACTTGAATGAGGTAATCACAAATCGCATCCTCGCCAGTTTATAGTAACCCAGAGATTTGACAAAAGAGATGAAATTCAATGAAAAATATAAAGCATTGACATATATGCTAAACCTAAAGAACTAACAAAAGCAAACATCTTAGAAAAGAACCCTGAATATAGGTGCATGAGAGAATACACTGAAAGTGCAGTGATCCATATAGAGGTTATAATTTAAACTGCAAGTGAACCAAAGAAATTATCACTTTTATTATCAACATACATATAAAACTGCCCTCTGCAGAAGTGGTGAATTCAGAAATTAGTGAAGGAAGATGTGACCCAGTATGGACAGTTAGCAAAGTGCCTGTTTAAAGGTAAAGCCTGATTTTTCAGAGTACATGTATGAACAATGGAATGTGCAAAATGTATTTTCTTGGAGATGCGGAGGTATGTTACCTGAGAAAATGTTGATCTTTGACCTTTTAAATTGGGCATTTTCAAGCATTTTGGAAAGCTAATACTGTAATTCTGCTGTTTAAAGCAGGAAATATTGCCTCCTGGAAGCATTGGAGATATTTTAAATAGGAAAATAAAAGTGGCTGTTAGGATTCCAAGAATGGCAGCTTCTTCAAAGAGATGAGTGGCAAACCTGAAGGGTCTCTTTGTAGAGTTGGAGAGCAGGAAGGATGGGCAGTTGGGGTTAGAGGACTAGAATTCACCAAAAACATGGATTTACCTTGTGGATGAAGATGGTTGTGGCTATGTGTACGATTTTCTTGACATCCGGGATTCATTTGCAATGCAAGATGTTTACTGGCTTTGCCAGAGCAACCAGTGCAAGGTACTTGCTCCTTTAACCCTTCTTTATAGTGCTTTATGTGGAATTCTTTCACCCATTTTTGTCACAGCATTCTAAGAAGTTAATTTATTATGTCACAAGTAGGCCTACATTAATACTGCAATGAAGTTACCATGAAAACCTCCTAGTTGCCACATTCCGGTGCCTGTTCGGGTACACGGAGGGAGAATTTAGCAGGGCCAATGCACCTAACCAGCACGTCTTTCGGACCGTGAGAGGAAGCCCATGCAGACACGGGGAGGATGTGCAAACTCCACACAGACAGTGACCCATGCCAGGAATCGAACCCGGCTCCCTGGCGCTGTGAGGCAGCAGTACAAACCACTGTGCCACCATGCCACCCCCCGTAGGTCTGTGCTCTGATCCCTACTTCTATCCTGCTTCATCCTCTGCCTCCAACTACATCTTCTCTAACAGTATATTATGTATGAACACAACTTTCTAACTCACAATATCCATCATTTCTTGTTTTTGTTTTATTTTGCTCCCATAATCTGCCATGTCAAGCTTTTGTAACCAAAAATTCTGTCCCGTCTTCACTGCAGTAATCATGCCTTTTCTCTCACAGGAGAAGGTAAGTACTAACCATCATGAATCTCAGCCATGGGTAGTGACCCAACCCTAATTGTGACCCCACTAACCTCTCAAGGAAGAAACCTTGGAGACCTATGTGTCGTGCACTGAATTTACGTATTTTATTATTGTCTGTGATCAAAAGTTTTAATGTGTGAGGTTAAAGTTTATTTCCATCCCCTTGGAGTGGTTGTCCCAATCTAAATAATTTTAGCAGCAAGCATTTTTTTTAATTTAAAAAAATTAAGCTTATTTATTGTCTCAAAAATTGCCCAGAGGTTTTAAAAAGTCATTTCTCACAATAACCACCACCACATACACAAAGGTAAGATATGTTAGAAGAAAATTATACAACTACAAGTTGTAATGATTTCACTCTCTTTTGCCGCAAACCTGCAGTTTATCAGTTGAATTTATACTATGGAATGAAGTGGCTTTGATGTACGCATACATTTACAAGTCCTTCCTTTTGCCACCAGGTAAATTGTAAATGATCTAGCCCCATATGCCCCACTGGCCCTCTGACATCTCTATCCCAATATATATATAGTTATGTGCCTTGCCCAGTTAAGACATGAAGATACTGCACATTTTAAAACTTTATTGCTTTTAAATTGACACAACGGTTTTAAGATGGCTGACAACACATCACAGCAAAAGAAAGAACTTGTAAATATGTGTACATCAAAGCCACTTTGGTGATATGAATTTGAGGGTAAGAAAATATATCTGCACTTTGTTTGACATTTGTATTTGAAAGGTTCTTCAGTCAATTTGCAAAGGAGCTCATAATTCATTCCATGTTTCCTCAAGCAAATTCCTCTTGATAATTTTGTGGGTGTACGTGACCTTCAGACTCTTCAGGCATTTCACATGTCTTCTTCCTCCCATATGTGTTCCGACTCCACCATCAGGACTTAAATGGGAATCCCCATAATAATAAACTTCATGAGAAACTCAAGCTCACCACCACCTTCTCAAGGTCAACTGGAATGGGCAATATAAGATGGCCCTACCAGCGACACCTACATCTCATGAATGAAAAATGGTCCAACCAAGGCCTAATATAATGTTGCCATCATGTCTTCAGCATCATTTTGCCCCAGCTTATCTCCTTTTGGTGTAGATGTTCTGTGGTCTCACTTACCACTGTGTTTTGCCTACAGCTATGACAGGCTCCCATTGTATGCATAAGGAGACTCTTAGTTTTCAAGTGAGCGACTCTTAAATTTTGATATGCAGAAGGATTTGGTGCTCTTGCACACGAATTACTAGACGTGTCTTTATATACAAGCATATCAACCTATCAAAAGTGGAGAAAATACTTCAGGAAACTGCAAAAGCCTCCAAAAAGTTGAAAAACGAGATCAACCTCAAATATAATCTGGAATTTGGGGAAACACTTGGGTGGAATTTTTCAGTACTGGACATTGGGATCATCCGGTCCCATCGCAAGTCAATGGACTATCGGCTGGGCTGCCAAATCTCCCGTGGGGGGATGATTACTACCATTACGGGGCTGGGAAATCCTGGCCATAGATACACAAACTCAAGTGGCAATGGGCTTCTCATAGCTTCAGAGACTGTTTATGTATAATAGGTGCTACCTCACAGCACCAGTCTGTTGATGGGAACTGCCACAAAACCACTGCAAGAGAAGCAGTTTGTTAAAATACTTTCAATTATAACAGGTGGAAATATCATGGGATATTATTAACAAAGCAGACTGGCTGCTAGAAAACCTATAATAGGACGATTAAACCAAAAGGAATTACTGGGATGCATTGTCATTATCATTAGAGGACTTTCTCTCTGTATTGTGTCCCCATATTCGGATCTACCCCGCTCCCCCCCCCCCCACCCCCCCTCACCCCCCCTCACCATGGTGATGTCACATCGGTACAGTTTACAACAGGTCTGCAGCAATGTGAACCAGTTGAAGAGATGTCCCTCTCTCCCTGAGGACTATAATTACCTGTGAGCAAGTTTCTGGAAGAAAAATATGTAATTATATAAATAAATATTTATATCGTTAAATAGATGCTGCCTCACAGCACCAGGGACCCGGGTTCGATTCCCGGCTTGGATCACTGTCCGTGTGGAGTTTGCACGTTCTCCCTGTGTCTCCGGATTCTCCGGTTTCCTCCCACAGTCCAAAGATGTGCAGGTTAGGTGGATTAGTCATGATAAATTCTCCTTTAGTGTCATTGGGATTAGCAGGGTAAATATGTGGGGTTACAGGGATAGGGCCTGGGTGGGATTGTGGTGGGTGCAGACTCGATGGGCCAAATGTCCTCCTTCTGCACTGTAGGGGTTCTATGATTCTATGAAAAGTGGGCTTTGTACAAATGGTGGAATCAACATTTCTGTTGTAAGTATTTCAGTGCAACATTACAGGGTCCTGTTGCTCCATGGGGATAAACAGCATCGTTTTGTGAACGGAAACCGCTCAGAACATGGACAAAGGGCGGACTTTTTCTTTTTTCCCAAAGTGTTGACACGGGCGAGGAAAGTGGTGTGCATCCTGCCAACTGCACCATGGCTTTTCATGCCCTATGTTAAAATACTTTGAGAAGAAAATTGCTGGAGGCAGGTCCCACACTGTCACTGTCGGCAACATCAGCCTTCCAGAGATCGGATCCTTTTAATAAAGAGTGCTCCAATCTAATAGAATGAAAAATGCAACCAAAGATCCCCCACACACATGGAGAACCCCCCCCCCACAGACAGAGGAACTGCTCCCCCCCTCCACAAATGGACCACCTCAGAGGAAGCCCTCCTGGCACCGCCTCTGCCAGTACCTTGGCTTTGCCCCCAGGGACAATGCAGGGAGCAGGGCCAGGGTACAACCTGGTCATGTCCCTCTCTCCCTGAGAGCTATAATTATCTGTGAGCCCCAGCGGGCTCTCTTCAACTGGTTCACTTTGCTCCAGTTCACTTTGCTCCAGACCTATTGTAAACCTTACCGATGTGACGTCACCGGGGGAGTGGGAGGGGGGAGGAGGGGAGGGGGGAGATCTGAATATGGGGACACAATACAGTGAGAAAGTCCCCTAATGATAACAAAATGTATTTAAGTAGGATCTCATTACATCCCTGCCAAGAGACAGGGACAATCGTGTCACAAGGTTCCACCTGCATGAATCTCATTTATGGCCTCTTGTGAGATATTGCACCCCATCACTATTTATTCCCATGGCAATCAGGGGCACAAAATCTCGGCCAGATTGCGGACGATTGGTATTCATTTTACAAACACATGACGAACTGTTCAAAAATAAGGTCTGTTTATGGGAACTGCCACAAAACCACTGCAAGAGAAGCAGTTTGTTAAAATACTTTCAATTATAACAGGTGGAAATATCATGGGATATTATTAACAAAGCAGACCGGCTGCTAGAAAACCTATAATAGGACGATTAAACCAGAAGGAATTACTGGGATGCATTGTCAGCACACGCTCTGCCAACACCCATGAGGGCTAGAGGGGAACCTAGCAGAAGCTAGAGGAGAAAGAACAATATTCAAATTTGTGCAAATTACAGCTGGAGGTGGCTGGAGTGCAGTGAAGTTGGGTAGACACTTGAAACATGTAAATGCAGTCAATTTTGCCCATTGTATATTTATTGGGCTGGAATTTGCAGTCAATGAATAATGCCAACTGTGCATAACACTTGCACTTGCCCATAAGCTTTCTATGGGATTTTGCACTGCAAGAATAATATTTAATGGAGACAACTGAGGTCACGTCCATTGGCTGAGAACCCCTTTTATAGGGAAGGCCCAACTGAGGCAATTAACTGGCCTCTGGCCTGCTGAGAGCTGCTTGCCAATCAGAGGCTGGCGGCTCTATTAAATGTGAGGGTCACCAGGGAGTCGGTGGCTGCTGGCAGTAAAGTACCCCAAGACCTAGCATTATTGTTGAATCTCTTGGCACAGGTGAGTGATGGCAGGAGATGGGATTGCAGGGTGGGGGACATGGGCCTGGAGGGGATCAAGGGCAGGAGAGTGGCTGTCAGCGGGCCTCCTCTTCCTGATGCAGTGTCCCTTGATGAGGCATTGAATGGCAGACAACAAGGAAGGCCCTCAGGAGCCCACATTTTGCTTGTCATGCTTCTTGCATTGGGAGCCACCCCACCATTAATTGCCCATTCCAGTTTCTTAATTGATGATTGGGTGCAAAGACTCAACATGGGCCTTTCGACCATGGACTCAATTGGGGTGGAGTCAGGAAGGCAGCGGGATCCCCAATTGTCACCCTCCCAGCTGATTGAATACCCCCTGTCACTAAGCTCACCAAGGGGCAAGGTGTTAAATTTCACTCAAAGTCAGTCCACTCCACTCAGTCATCCATCTAAAAAGTGCAGCTCCCTCTGCAGAGCACCTGGGGCCTACATAAAAAGGTCACACAACTGTACATCACCTCCCCAAACTCAGGCTGAAGAGTTATTGATGAACAACACATAATCTGACAAAGAAGTTTGAACACTGAATTCAATGTCAAAGCAGGTACATGAAAGAGGGGAAATAAAGAATAGATTAGGAGCTGTAGATAAAAGAGAAAGAAAAAGATAAAAATTATATCTTTTAAAAAAAAAATCCAACAATAATTAAAATCTGAAGAATGATCTTCCACACCTGTAAGAGTAGATTTTCAGAGCTGGAGAGGTTAATTAGCAATAATTGAGACTTGCTATGTGATTAAAAGGGTACTTATTGGAATGGACACAATCAGTTCATATCTATCAAGTAAGCACAACAATTTTATACTATTCAAGTATTTAAATCATGAGACAGATGGTGAGATACCATGTTCAGGGAGCTTTTAGAGGAGCTGGGCAAGTCAGATAGCAACTTCCTAATTTCCATGTTTAACTGCACACTTGTGGTCTCTGGATGTTGTTATCCAATTTCCATATAAATAATGGTGTGCACTGTTAACCTCACATTATTTCATCTCTAAAATCCGACACATTCTATCCTCATTTAAAATTATAATGATGGGTCAGCATAGATCATTTTATTATGGGATGTAAATTGTTTGTAAGTCAACAAATGTGGGATAAAGGAATGCGAACAGGGTAGGCACTATTGCATAATGTGTAGAGAAACTGATATTGTCACAAAGTCATAAAGTATTCCTTGGTTACTGTGTTACTAAGAGGAGTAGTAGGCACAGTAAGAAGTCTCACAACACCAGGTTAAAGTCCAACAGGTTTATTTGGTAGCAAATACCATAAGCTTTCGGAGCGCTGCCCCTTCGTCAGATGGAGTGAAAATCTGTTCTCCAACGGTGCACAGAGACACAACATCAAGTTACAGAATACTAATTAGAATGCAAATCTCTACAGCCAGCCAGGTCTTAAAGGTACAGATAATGTGGGTGGAGGGAACATTAAACACAGGTTAAAGAGATGTGTATTGTCTCCAGACAGAACAGCTAGTGAGATTCTGCAAGATCAGGGGGAAAGCTGTGGGGGTTACTGATAATGTGACATAAATCCAACATCCCGGTTTAGGCCGTCCTCATGTGTGCGGAACTTAGCTATCAGTTTCTGCTCAGCGACTCTGCGCTGTCGTGTGTCGTGAAGGCCGCCTTGGAGAACGCTTACCTGAAGATCCAAGGCTGAATGCCCGTGACTGCTGAAGTGCTCCCCCACAGGAAGAGAACAGTCTTGCCTGGTGATTGTCGAGCGGTGTTCATTCATTTATACAATCACCAGGCAAGACTGTTCTCTTCCTGTGGGGGAGCACTTCAGCAGTCACGGGCATTCAGCCTTGGATCTTCAGGTAAGCGTTCTCCAAGGCGGCCTTCACGACACACGACAGCGCAGAGTCGCTGAGCAGAAACTGATAGCTAAGTTCCGCACACATGAGGACGGCCTAAACCGGGATGTTGGATTTATGTCACATTATCAGTAACCCCCACAGCTTGCCTCCTGATCTTGCAGAATCTTACTAGCTGTTCTGTCTGGAGACAATACACATCTCTTTAACCTGTGTTTAATGTTTCCTCCACCCACATTATCGGTACCTTTAAGACCTGGCTGGCTGTAGAGATTTGCACTCTAATTAGTATTCTGTAACTTGATGTTGTGTCTCTGTGCACTGTTGGAGAACAGATTTTCACTCCATCTGATGAAGGGGCAGCGCTCCAAAAGCTTATGGTATTTGCTACCAAATAAACCTGTTGGACTTTAACCTGGTGTTGTGAGACTTCTTACTGTGCTTACCCCAGTCCAACGCCGGCATCTCCTCATCATTACTAAGAGGAAGCAGAGATCTGTTTGGGTGGAAGTTGACATTAGGAGATTGGTTGCAACATATATTCAAAGAAACTGAAATTTAATCAAAAGAGAAAATGTTGGAAAATCTCAGCAGGTATGGCAGCAGCTGTAAGGAGAGAAAAGAGCTGACGTTTCAAGTCTAGATGACCCTTTGCCAAAGACACTTGATAAGTTAACCAATTTAGTAGAGAGGAGGGAAAGGGTAATCATTGGGCTATTTACAACATTATACAGAAATGGGCGAACATGAGACTGGGATGCCAAGAGACAACTGGAAGGGGACATATAAATACAAATAATGACACCAAAATATTCCCATTACTGTAACAAAAACTGTAAGTAAACTAAAATCATTTAAGTTTCATATGAAATGGAGGATTAACAGGAGAAGGATAAAATTCTAAAACAAATACTGCTTGGGAATAATTTTTTTAAATTCAGCCACTGTGAGCATTAACAACATACTATGCAATATTAAAATCATGGTATCAATGTTCCAGGACCTTGACAATGAAACAGATGCTCCAGCCAAACTGAAGAGATTTGAAAGCAGCAGGTCTTCAGAGATTGATTAACTACTTTCTGGTGTACTTTGAAAAATATGGGAGAAGGTTTAAGAAACACCCACAGTCATTTTGAGGAGCAAATGAAAATTTCATCAGAGTGGATGCTGTACTTAAATACTCCTTAAAAGAATTTAGTGTTCTTGCCTCAACTACCTTTTTGAAAATTTATTGCGGTTGTTGACCACCCTTACAGATGACTATCCTAAAGTTGCTTTTTGCTGTTCAGAATCTTGTTGTCCTGGTATATCTAAAAAATGTTGTTCTCATTCTATTCAAGTAATGTATGCAATACATCATGATTGAATAAATACCTGAATTGTCTACTTTCAAGAATGAAGAGCCTTGACTTACCCAATTATTTTTCATTGTTCTTCTCTCAAACATTGGAGATCTTTGCTGCATTGATTCTCAAATTTGGATGGTCCATATGTGTTGTGCCAGCCAGAACAGACCAGCCCAGTTTTCACAGACATTACCTTAAGTGATTTGACAAAATAACAAAATCTTATTTACAGAGTTAATTGCCACAATGTTTCGACACAAATAAGTTAACACCCCCAGGTATCTTTCAACTTCTCCCTTGGGCAAGTCCAATCTCTATGAGAGAACAATGGAATCAGAGATGCAAATAGTTAAGGAAGCCCATTTGATCTACCCCAGCTCTTGCAGTTGGAAGTAGCGTAGTGATATTGTCACTGAACTAGAAATCCAGAGACCCAGGATAATGCTCTGGGGACCTGGGTTCAAATCCCACCACAACAAATGGTGACATTTGAATTCAATAACAAAAATCTAGAATTAAATGATGACGATTGTTGTAAAAACCCATTTGGTTATTAATGTCCTTTAGGGAAGGAAATCTGCCAAACTTGCCTGATTTGGCCTACATCTGACTCCATAATGAGCTCTGAAATGACTTAGCAAGGAATTTAAAAAAGAGAAACTACAGACCTCCCATCACAGCTCTAGAAGTTTCCCTTCCATTAAGTAACTTGGCAGTTTATCTATCTGTTTTTGTGAAGAACCTCCTGGAAAAGTCCACCTTTCGCCAATGTGGGCCTGTATATTTGTCGTATTGTGACAACTTGATTTGAAACAGTGTCCAAGATTTGCCTTTTCAATACCATTATTTCCTTATATATATTCTTTCAGATCATTCACCTGCTTTTTAAAGTTCTAAACTCCAAGTTTTTCATTCCTCACCCTGTTTAACCAAATACATAAAAGGTGATTTAATTAGCAAATTAAAAAGCTTATGCTACAACTAAGAACTCCTGTATGTGTATATTTTTAACGAAAATTGATGTTAGAGATGCAGATCAGTGAATGGTCTATTCTTAGTCCTTACAAACTTTTATTCTTCTGTTCATTCATCATCTATTTAAAAAAATGATGCAGCAGCTGGTATGAGCCAGTCAGCTAGGCCAGGCCCTTATCCTGCTATTATCCCGAGTCATTAACTGGCCACAATTACTGGCTATATCAGTTACTAACATCTGTTGTCATGGGCCACTCATAGGATTCCTGCCAGTGAAAAGGATTAACTGCAGAAAGCAAAGCAATGAAAAAATGATTCAGTGTTACCCCGAATCTGCATTTACAGTACTTCCAGTGTTGGCTCCATACAGTTTAAAAACTCTGCACAGCTGCAGAGAATTAAGGGAAAAGATAAACTGTAAAGACTTTTTCAAAGCTGGTACAGAGCAAGAATTTTTTTTTCCGCATCTTTAACCAACTCTGGCCTCTCTCTGCCTTTGCAAACAATCAGAGCTTGATTAAAGAAAGAGAACTGATACAAGCTGTTAGAGGAATAAAAATGTTATCTCAAAGAAAGCATCCTTTGTGAAGGGGAAAGAAAACACTCTCCGTTCAATCTTGTCAAGAAAAGACAAGTTTGAATTAAGGAAAGTAGCGTGATTGAGGTAGCAACTGAAATATAATGGTAGATTGGGGCCTCAGAGGACATTTAACACCCTTTAAACAATGGCTGAATGTTAATTCATAAAACAAAAGTATTATCCAAGGTGGCAGGCAATACTGGGAGTGAAGGAAAACTTGGTGCACTCTGGATCTCAATTTTATCTTCTTTATCTGTCAAACTCATAATTTCACCATCCACATTTGTATCATACTAATTCTGGCCAAAACCAGGTTAAGGCTGATCAAGCTCAATTCAAGCAAACCCTTACAGCTGTCAGAGTGAAAAGACTTTGACTCCATCAGTCTGGGTTATGTTCAAATCCAGATTCCAGGGGTCAAACAACAGTGCATAACCTACTGTATACCACAACCTCAAACAGGTTTCCTTGGTCCCATTTGCTTCACTCTTTTGTCAGTTCTATTCGTATCTCCTTCATTGGTGTGTGGGTTTAACTGATGA
Organism: Mustelus asterias; assembly: GCF_964213995.1. Classification (NCBI taxonomy): domain Eukaryota; kingdom Metazoa; phylum Chordata; class Chondrichthyes; order Carcharhiniformes; family Triakidae; genus Mustelus; species Mustelus asterias. The sequence goes on along the minus strand of NC_135809.1, from coordinate 97,506,850 downwards.
AACTTATAACTGGAGCTGTATCTATTTCTTTCTAAAGTAAGTCCTACTGAATTCCTAACCACAAGCACCAAAATCAGCATGCTTGTGGTTAGGTATTCAGATGGTGCATCTGGGAACCTTTCCAAAACAGTCTATTTTGCTAACTTTCTACATTTTGCAGAGGAAGGATTTTATTGAATATGACAAAGATTTTGCAGAAGATTCAGCAATTTGAAAATCATGTCACTGTCATTCAGACCTCAGTTCAGTGACTTTTTTAAAGCAAATATTTTATGTGCAGCAAACCAGATGCTCAATGAAGAGGCATTAGGGTCAGCTTTGGAAGAAGCTCCAAAAATCACATGTAAGCAGAACAATTTGTGAGGAAATCGCTATCAAGGACAAGAAAGTCTCCACGACCTTGAAAATCTCTAAGAATCACAAACAAAGCTTCGTATTTATGAAACACCTAATCATGTTTCCAAAAAGTTTTACAAGACATTACTTTTCAAATGTAATCACTATTATTGTGTGTAGACAAATGACCCAACTAATGTGTGCAAGATTTCACAAATAAAGGTAAGAAGATGACCACTTAGTCCATTTCTATACTTTTGGCTCAGTCAGGAGACTGAGAGAACTTCCCATTCTTCTTTAAATAGTGGAACTTTTAATGTTTGTGTAAACAGACAGGCTGGATCTTTATTTAATATCTCATCCAAAGAATGGCACCTCCAACAATGCATTAGAACTTCAGTCCCAAGCTGCAGCCAAATAACTTCACAAATGAAGCAAAAGCAAAATATTGTGGATTCAGGAAATCTTTAATAATGCTGGAAACACTCAGGAGGTCAGGCAGCATCTGTGGAGAGAAAAACAGAGTTAATGTTTTAGGTCATGGCCTTCCATTAGATACCTGAAATGTGGACTGTTTCTCTCTTCAAAGGTGTTGCCTTACCTGCTGAGTGATTCCTTAATAAATTAGTTTATATAAAGGGTTAATGATCAGAAGAAAACCTCTACCCACAAAAATGTGAGGCAAACTAGTGGATACCAACAATTTAACCACAGTTCCCACCTACCCCCATTGAGATCAACCTCTAGTTGTACGTCTCATTCTTCAAGGTAGCCCAGACACATCAGATTTTTCTAAATCACTTTTGTGTTAGTTTAAAAGTATTAATAATGACAAATCTGGAAGTAATAAGAAATTTACACCAATAGTCAGGAACTGAAACTTGCTGCACTTTTATAGTAAAGATGCAATGTCTTACTATATTTTCCTGGAGACAGATGAAAACGAAACGGAACTATAGATTACTTCTAAGGTGATATCTGATTGTTTGATTGCAAACCAACACAATTGTCCATTTTTTCATGCAGATGAAGGGATAGATTTATAACTTCCGGCCTAGGTAAAACACTGAAATTGTAAATTGGCTATTCATTATTTAATTCTAAATCTACCTCAATTCTCTTTTAAAAAAAGGTATCTTCTTTTTCAACCTGAATGATGGTGATTAAAATGCCAAGTTCTCGGCAGTTTTCTGCTGTGCACTTCCATTCATAAGGACCTCAATTGACCAGTCCAAAATAATATCATTGGGGAGTAGTGTTTACAATGGACCAGAATGGTGCGCAAGGTTCAAAGCAAAAGTGGCATTGCTGACTAACCACTGCTTCAGACATCATAACTGGTTGCGTAAAAGAGGAGACTTATCTTGTCAGTGTTCTAAATCCACAGCGTCAGTCTAGGACTGAAAATAATTCATTTGCGCAGGTTCTTTTAACTGACATGTGGAAACTTGGATTTGGGGATTGATATAATCTATTTTGCATCTGTGCAGAATCAAGAGTCTGATGGTCCTTAGGTGCAACAACAGGCTCAGAAATCCTTTCCAGTCCTTTTTTTTCCTCGTCTGTTCTTTTGGTATGGTTACAGTATTATTCAGTGCTGCTCAAGATCTCCACACTATATGCTGGTATCCTGCAGCCACCAGCAGGTGGCCTTGAGGTAACTTAGAAAACCAAACCGCTTGAGCGAGACCGGAAATTCTTGCCCGAGGTCAACGGACATATATCTGTTGTACGCCCCTCACCTGCTCCGATTCCATGGCGGGAGAGGCTGGAGAATTTTAACGCATATCCCAGTAGCTGCCATGTTGTCCTCAGAAAAAACAGATACAATGATCTGTTCAAACCAAAGCAACCAGTTCCTTTCCTCCACATTGGAACATAGAAGGAAACATTGGTACCAGGGTTGCTGAATGATATTTCTGCAGGGAATGTGTGGTTTATGAGCGCATTTACTGTTTAGTCATTCACAGGATGTGAGTGACTCTGGCAAGACTAGAATTTATTGACCATCCCAAATTGCCTTCAACATTCACAACTGGATTTACATCTGGCAAGATTGCAGAACTTTGATCTCATCCATTGGTTATGGTATTGCATAACTCTGTCCATAGCATATTGTTTCTGCTGTTTAGCCTGGCTGATGTCATGTGTTGCAGCCTCACCAGACTGAAGAGTGATTTTTAGGTATGTCTGATGCTGCTCCTGCTCGCATGCTCTTCTATATTCCTCACTGATTCAGAGTTGGTGCCCTGGTTTAATGGCAATGGAAATGGCAGTGAAATATGCCAGGCCATGAGATAACAGATCGTGGCAAAATAAAATTCTGCTGTTGCTAATGGCCCACAGCATTTCACAGATGCCTAGTTTTGAGCTGCTAGATTTAGTACAGAGAGTCAGGGTGGAGAGTGTCCTCAGTGTGAACAAAGGTCTTTGGCCCAGATTTCTGCTCCCTGGCCAGATGCACAGAGCCGGGAGAATGCCTGACTCTGCAAACCTGACCTTTAAAAATGGATGCCCACAGGTCAGATTTGGGGACAGCTGAATGGGAAGTCAGGCCCACCACAATTGGAATGAGTGCAGAGGTTGCTGGGTGCTGAGGCAGGCTGGCCAAAAGGCCTGACTGTGCATTCTGGCACTGTGTTGAAATAAAAAAAAATAAAACAAAAAAATCTATCTAGCCCTCATCCCCTCACACAGCCTATGTCCCATCCATGCCAACGTATACCAAGTGATGCTCCTCTACCCACACCCCCATGACTCCTCATGTGCCCTGCCAACCCATGCCCTTCTGTTGAACCTCTATTTCCCCTTATACACTCTATGCTTCCTACATCCCCATAGCCTTTTAAAGCCCTGTGCAAACTTAATGCCAATTCATGCCAAACTATGATCCCATCAATCCCTTGCGCTGATACCCTCCACGCCAACTTACTTCTAATTCTTTGACAGCTCCTTAACTGCTTTGACAGTTCTTTGGCAGCTGAACAATTCTTTAACAGTGCCTTGATCACCAGACAATTCCAATAAATTTGTACATAAAAAAGTATATAATCGTGTTCATTTACTACTTGTACTGCATCCATGATTGGGACATAATGGGGGGGATTTTGACCACGCACTCTCTGTGTACAGGTTTTCCTGAGTGGTATCAAAATGTTGTGAGATTTGAGAAGTGCGATTCACACCGGTGTAATCGAGCGGTGCAATTTTCAAAACCCTTCACGGGCGGAGTAGTGCAGATCATGCAAGGAAGTTTGAGAAGCTGATTTTAATACATTTGTATCTCACTATCAGGTACTCTCATGGGATTTTCACCCCGCGCGGGCTACTCACAGGGCACTGGAGTGACATCACGCTGGTGTCATTTACAACAGCTCTATAAAAGTGTGAACCTGCTGCCCTTATCCTAGAAGGGGGATTTCGGAGGTGAGCGCTCAGGAGGACATCACCCTACATGATGCTCCAGGCTCTGGGGGCACCACAAAGGATTTGGGGGATGCAGGTAAGTGTAACTCAGTCCCAGGGGTTGGGGTTTAGTAATGTAATTTCTGGAGGAGGGGTCCCTTGCAGCCCTCACCTTCCACTCATCTTGAGATGTCCTCTGCCTCAAAGGGGTCCAGTGGCTGGTTTGCAGTCAGTGCCTCCCAGATGGGGTGGATAACATTGCTGGGAGACCTTCTTCTGGAGTGAGGATAAGGGCGAACCCACCTCTCCATCACAGCATCCTTTTGATTTGAATTAAGACTGTCAAATGTGTTAGTATACAGTGAAAAGTATTGTTTCTTGCACGCTATACAGACAAAGCATATCGTACATAGGGAAGGAAAGGAGAGAGTGCAGAATGTAGTGTTGCAGTCATAGCTAGGGTGTAGAGAAATATCAACTTAATGCAAGGTAGGTCCATTCTGATGGCAGCAGAGAAGAAGCTGTTCTTGAGTTGGTTGGTACATGACCTCAGACTTTTGTACCTTTTTCCCGATGGAAGAAGAAAGAATGTCCAGGGTGCGTGGGATCCTTAATTATGCTGGCTGCTTTTCCCGAGGCAGCGGGAAGTGTAGACAGTGTCAATGGATGGGAGATCGGTTTGCGTGATGGACTGGGCTTCATTCACAACATTTTGTAGTTTCTTGTGGCCTTAGACAGAGTAGGAGCCATACCAAGCTCTGATACAACGACAAAGAATGCTTTCTATGGTGCATCTGTAGAAGTCGGTGAGAGTTGTAGCAGACATGCCAAATTTCCTTAGTCTCCTGAGAAAGTAGAGGTGTTGATCAGCTTTCTTAACTATAGTGTCTGCATGGACGGATCAAGACAGTTGTTGATGATCTGGACATCTAAAAACTTGAAGCTCTCAATCATTTCCACTTCGTCCCCATTGATGTAGACAGGGGCATGCCTTCCACTACGCTTCCTGAAGTCGATGACCAACTCCTTTGTTTTGTTGACATTGAGGGAGAAATTATTGTCGTTGTACCAGTTCACCAGATTCTCGATCTCTTTCCTGTACTGTGTCTCATTATTGTTTGAGATTCGACCCACAACGGAGGTGTCATGAGCAAACTTGAAAATCGATTTGGAGGGAATTTGGCCGTACAGTCAAAGGTGTATAAGGAGTATAGTAAGGGGCTGATGACACAATCTTGTGGAGCACCGGTGTTGAGGATAATCGTGGAGGAGGTGTTGTTGCCTATCCTTATTGACTGCAGTCTGTGGGTTAGGAAATCTAGGATCCAGTTGCAGTAGGAGGAGCTGAGCCCCAGGCCACGAAGTTTGGAGAAGAGTCTCGTAGGAATAATGGTGTTAAAGGCTGAGCTGTAGTCTATAAATAGGAGTTTGACATAGGTGTCTTTGTTATCTAGGTGTTCCAGGGTTGAGTGTAGGGCCAGGGAGGTGGCGTCTGCTGTGGATTTATTGTGGCAATAGGTGAACTGTAGTGGATCCAGGCAGCCTGGTAGGCAGGAATTGATTTGTGCCATGACTAATCTTTCGAAGTACTTCATAATGATAGCTGTCAGAACCACTAGACGATAGTCATTAAGGCACACTGCCTCGCTTTTCTTTGGTACCGGGATGATTGTCGTCTTCTTGAAGTAGGTAGGGAACTCAGATTGTTGCAAAGAGAGGTTGAAGATGTCTGCGAATGCCCCCACCAGCTGGTCCACACAGGACATGAATGCTTGTCTGGGTACCCTATCTGGGCCAGTTGCTTTCCGTGGGTTGACTTTTGAGAAGGCTGCTCTGGCATCGGCATTCATGTCCTGTGTGGACCAGCTGGTGGGGGCATTCGCAGACATCTTCAACCTCTCTTTACAACAATCTGAGTTCCCTACCTACTTCAAGAAGACGACAATCATCCCGGTACCAAAGAAAAGCGAGGCAGCGGGCCTTAATGACTATCGTCTGGTGATCTCGGATACAGGTTCATCCGAGACTTCTGGGATGGAGGGTGTGCTCTCGCTGACCTCTTACTCAAAACGGACATAGAATGTATTGAGTTCATTGGGGAGGGGTGTATTGGAGCCGGCGATTTTACCTGCCTTTATCGTGCAGTCTTCGAGAGGCCTTAGTAAATCGTGGTGCTGGTTTCCTGGCAGATATCCCCTCACATGGCTCTGCACAAGTGCTGATGAGTTCAGGGGAGGCATTTAAATGGAACTCCCCAGTAATTACTCAGTTGAATTTCCTCTTGGGTGAGTGAATCAGCAGGAGGGCACCATTAGTGCAATGTGAACCCATGCTGATCAAAATGTAATCAATTTAAATTGAAGATTATCTACGAAAATCCAATGAGAGTTGGTGGGATCTGCACTGCTGTTCAGTCTGAAACTGGCACTTTGACAAATTCCAGTAAGATTCCGGCTCCTTACCTCCTCAGCTTCCTCTGAACATGCCTTCCTGATGAGAGCTTTAGGTTTCTTTTGATTTATTACTGCCACATATATTAGTATACAATGAAAAGCATTGCTTCTTGCGCGCTATACAGACAAAGCATAACATACGTAGGGAAGGAAAGGAGAGAGTGTAGAATGCAGTGTTACAGTCATAGCTAGGGTGTAGAGAAAGATCAACTCTTTGGTGGCTGGGGATAAGTACATCTCTCTTGCTGCTGGATGCAGCACTGATTTCAGGGATGCACCAGTAAATCTGCACATTACCTTTATTTAATTCTATTTCTATATCATGCCTTTAAATAGAGCTGAAATATTGCCGTGTGTGTCTGCATCATGTCTGCTTGGAGATACAAAACCCAGAAGTCAAAATGGATTGCCTCAATCGAGCTGAAGTCAGTGAATCTGCATTTTGACTTGGCGCTGGGGTTTCATCCACTAATTCCACAGCCCCACCATAAGCTGTCCTCACGTTATTATCAGGGAACAGATTTCACTGACTTCCTGTATCCTCCAGCTGACTCAGAAACTGGTGGCATCTCCCAGCGTCACATTAGGGATTGGCTTGTTGACCAGCCAATCAAACCAGTCACGTCAATTTAAAAAAAAACTCGGACACAGTGTTAACCTTCTCAGCACATTGTCTAAAATAAATGAATCTTTTCAAAATATTACATGTCAATGCCACTGGAATATGATTTTTGTTTCCACCAACTGGGTGATAATTTGGCAGTATGTGTTCCCACTCATTATACAACCCAGATAATTTGCCTTCCAATGACATCAATGAAAGGCAGACGATCCACTCTGCCAGATTATTACTCATGGATTGAGGATAAAGATCTTATTTCATTGGTGGACAAGAAAAACTACCCTGGATCAATGCTTTGACAAGATCCAATTTGCATTCCCTGTCACAGGTTGTAAATGTGATATTTTATCATAAGAAAGAATCTGAAATCCCTTCTAGGTGAAGCTGTCACAAAATCACAAAGGTGATTGCAATGGACATTTGGTAAGTCCTTTACCAGGATCTCCAGCAACACTGGTAGTGACAGAAATAGGCATTGTTGGGGAACCATGCTTTCTGAAAACATGATTTTTGAACTTTCTAACTGGAAACCCCGAACTCATTTTTTAAAAAGGCTAAAGCCACATTCTAGTGAATCACTGTCGAAGACGACTGCATATTTGCATCACTCTACCTTCTGCATTCTAAAACTATTAAAATGGAGGCAACCCATCCACAAAGCTGCAACAGGAACAATGACAGTGGAAGAGATTAATTGGAGGGTGGAATTCTCCTATACCATCGGCATAGCATCCAGATAATCACCTAGATAAACAACTAAATAGAGACAAGCATTAGACATAACCACTTGAATAATGGGATCCTGGCTGAGAGAGGGATGCCCAGCCATGACTGAATTAAGGTAAATGGAAGACACTAGCCATGACCATATTTGGCCAGTGTAAGAGAGAAGGTCATATGACAAGCCAACCCACTGTAAGTTTTAAGCAGCTCCTTTTTCTGCAAAACTGCACAAGCAATTGATACACTCAAGGAGCAAGACTCTGGCTGGGATTTTCTCGCCCTTCACACCAGCAGGATCTTCCAGTCCCGCTGAAGGTTCCCCAATGGCGGGCCACCCATGCCACCACAAAACCCACTATGGGGGCCGAAAGTCTCGCCATTGAGTGGGTTCCCCATCTCCAGCCAAGACCACAGACAGAGGTTTTAAAAATACTCAACCCAGCACTGCTGTGTCCAGAAGAACATCTGTCCTCTTCTTTAAACTGTCTTTACACTGAAAGCAGCAGACTGTTGAGTGAGAGCAGCATTACCACTAACTGTAAGGTATTTATATTGAGTCTACAGTAAGCACTTGTATTAATATATGCGTATCGTCACTGCAAGTGACACCACAGGCCACTGGCGTGGGAAACTGCCAGAGTGAAGAGGCAGCCTGTCGTGAACACACATTGTAAATGAAGTTCTGTTAGTTTTTAACCCTCTGTGCTTTCTAGCATCAATACCATAATACACAACACAAAAACTGGGCATCGACAAGCATTTCGAATGGTACTTGCTAGCCACCTGGAAGAGGAAAAGAAATAATGAAAGTTGGAAAAGCAGACTTAGAAGAAAAGCTCTCATATGTTCTCTGGATATCACGGGTGGACATGAGTAACGATCCTCTGCAGAGCAATTATAAGAGTTAGATTGTGTTTAAAAAGAGGCTGAAGCTCGGGCTGTTGCCTTGTTTAAACGGAAAAAGCAAGGTAGCTGCTAAAAACACATGGCAAAGTCTGCATATGGGGAACCTCTTTTAGGAAGAAAATGGTGCTGTGGAACCCATCGATGAAAATGTGGAGCAACGGATCTCCTATGTTTAGAGTTTTGGCTATTTTGCGCAGGTAAACAAAGTAGCAGAATATATTACAATTCCCACGTTCCTGAGCGTGAGCGGGGGAAAACATTCAATCTCCTCAGAAGTTTAGTGGAACTGGAGAAGCCAGGCAATAAAACTTATGAATCATAGAGATTCTGCAAGCTCGCTATTTGGTGAAGCATTTGGTGATTGCAGAGCAGTTCATATTCCACAAAAGCCATCAAGAAGAAGGGGAATCAATTGTGCCATTTGTGGCTGTATTAAGAAGACTTGCAGAATACTATGACTTTGGTGATGTTCTGAATGATACAATTTGGGACAGATTGGTCTGTGGCCGGCGAAATGAGGCAATACTGAAACGGTTGCTAACCGAGAGTAACCTTACTCTGGAAAAGGCCATGGAAATTGTTGTTCCAATGGAGTTGGCTGTGAAAGAGGCTCAGCGACTGAGTTTGGTTACATGGATACACAAAATGTCGGCTGAATTGACACTTAAGATTTTGCAACTCATACATGTCATCGATGTGCGAAGCCAGGGCACTCAGCGGCAGAATGCAAGGATATAATTTGCAGAAGATGTGGAAAAAAGGTCACATAGAGCTGGGAGAAAAGCAAGCTGTGAGCAAAAATAATAAGAAGAACAAACCAAAACAACATGTAAACAGAAGTTCTTAAGCTGTGTACAAGGGTCAAGAGTAGCAAAGTGACTCACAGTCTGAGGACAAATTATTACTGAATATACTTGTCATGGCCGGTGCTATGAATAGAAACTGGATCACTCTACTGCGGGATGGACAGCCAGTAAAGATGGAAATCGGCAGTCTCGCCAGAGACTGTATATAAGGAAAACCTCTGACATATTCCCTTGAAAGTTTCAAGAATAATGTTGAAGACATACACAGGTGAAGTGGTTGCACTGAAGCGCCACATTGAAGTAGCTGTGCAACTTAATGGACAAACAGCAGTTTTGTCTTTACATGTAGTAAAGGGCAATTATCTAGCATTGATGGGACGAACATGGTTAGAGAAGACTTGACTGAACTGGGCTAAAGTCAACCTGATGACTAATGGAGAGTCAGGCTTTACAAAAATTCTAAAGAAACACATGGTTGTGTTTGATGGAGAACTGAGTTGTATGAAAGACATTACAGTTAAATTGAAGATTAAAGAAGTAAGCCAAACAAAATGCTTCAAGGCAAGGTTGGTACCTCATGCTATCAGGCTGAACGTGGAGACTGACTTGGTGAAGACAGAAGTTTTGGAACTGATCAGTATTTGTGAATGTGCCACACTAACAGGTATCAAAGGCTTTGCCAAATAGCGTGCTTGCAGAACCTCTGCAATTCATAAGTTTTAGTGCCTGGTTCCTCCAGTTCCACTTAACTTATGAGGAGATTGAATGTTTATCCCTATCATGCTCAGGAATGTGATAGTCAAAACACCTTCAAATTCACCCTTAATCCAGTGCTGTGTGCAGAACAATACCCATTAGCCCACACTGGGGACCTGTTTGCAGGATTGGCAGGAAGTCAACATTTTAGCAAAATCCACCAGAGCCAGGCATACTTATAGATGAATGTAGACCAGAAGTCACAGGAAATTTGGACAATCGTGATACATAAAGGTTTGTTCCAATACCGAAGATTACTGTTTGACATCACATCAGCTCCTGCATTGTCTCAAAGGGGAATGGATCATATCCTGAGTGGACTGAGCAAAGTCCAGTGTTATCTGGAATGATATCCCAGTCACTGGAAGAGACAAAGAGGAATATCTTCGGAATTTGGATGCCACTCTTCAGAGATGGGAAGACTATGGACTGAGAGTCCACAAGGACAAGTAAGGGTTCTTCCAGTCCTCCACTGAGTATTTGGAACATGTGATTGATACCACAAACCTTCACAAGTCTCCTTCAAAGGTCAAGGCTATCACAAAGGTGTCTGCACCTCAGAATATTAACCGGTTTCAATCCTTCCTAGGATTGTTGAACTACGACGGAAGATTTGTTTCAAACTTGGCAACCATTTTTAAACCATTGCACAAATTGTTCAGCCAAGACAAAACGTGGAAGTGGTCGGATCAATGCAATAATGCTTTTGTGCAAGCCAAAGAGGTATTGCTCAAATCTGAAGTCCTTATGCATTTTGATCTTAACCTACCCCACAGCTGGCATGTGACTCACCCCCTTATGTTGTTGGAGCGGTGGTATCTCACATAATCCCATCAGGTGAAGAATGAATCATTGCCTTTGCATCTTGAACATTGAGTAGAGTTGAAGTAACTATGCACAAATCAAAAGGGAAGCCTTAGGGATTATCTTTGCAGTGAAGAGGTTCCATTAATTCTCGTACAGAAGAAAGTTCACACTGTTGACGGACCATCGTCCATTAATAACAATTTTTTGGCCACACACGGGAGTAGAATGCAGAGATGGGCATTGCTTTTGGCTGCACATGCTTGGACCATCAAGTATCGACAATCAAGTCTCCACTGGAAGGCAGGTGGAGTTTCATGATTACGACGAGCAAGTCATTGATCAGACTACTCAAGTGGAAGTATCTTCTACTTTAAACAAGTGGATAGTACATCCGTCACTTCAGGACAAGTGAAGAAGTACACTCAGAGTGATCTGATACTCTCTGAAATAATGGACGTGGTACTACAAGGCAAGGCCTCACAACTAAAACATGACTTGTACTCCATACAAGATTGAAGCTGTCTATACACTCAGGATCTCTTCTTTGGGAGCTCAGAGTGATCGTTCAGCCAACATTGAAAAGATGAAAGAAACAGCAAAGAGTTATTTCTGGTGGCTTGGATTGGACACGGAGGTTGAAGAGAAAGCTGGAATATGTTCGTCATATGTAAGGGTACAAAACTTGCCACCATTAGCACCACTGCATCCTTGGAATAGCTGGAAGAGGCTTAGCAAAGGGTGCACATCAACTTTGCAGGACCTTTTGAAGGACTCATGTCCTTAGTAATAGTGAATGCTCAAAGTGACGAGAAGTCACCAAAATGAAGTAAACTTAATCAGAAAAGACGATCCAAAGGCTTGGAGAGGTCTTTAGTAGGTTTGGGTTCTCTGAGCAATTATTGAGCAACAATAGACCTCAATCTGTCTCCCAAGAATTTAAAATTTCTTAAAAGAGAATGGTATTTAACATATTAGCTCTGCACCATACCATCGTGCTATGAATGGACTAGCAGAACATTTTGTTCAAACTATGAAACATACATTGAGAGCAACCAGGGAACAAGGTTCGCAGATCAAACGCCATAATCAATTTCTACTGATTTATAGGATTACTGCTAATTTAATGATTAAAATCTCTCCTGCATTCATAATGATGAAGAGACAATTATGTTTGGTATTCGATTTGTTGCAACCTCTGAAATCAAAAGAAACTGTTCAACAGAATGGTGGAAAAGAAAAGCAAAACATTATGGGCGATTTTTACTGCCGCTTTACACCCATTTTGTGGCAGGGAAATGCCGTAAAATCGAATGTAAAGCGGCTAGCGTGATTGGCGCCGGTTTTCGCGACCAGTGCAATTTTATGACACCTGGAATTCTGGTGCAGTTAGCTTCTCACCGGAAATGGGCAAGAAGCTATTTAATTTATTGAAATTTATTCTGATGTTCATTTCCAACTATTTAGCGAGCCTGGCACTCAATCGTCCGGGCTCACTTGCCTTTACGGCCTCGCCGGGAGAGGTTCTCTCCGGCGAGGAAAACACCTGCTCCCCATGAATGGGAAACAGTCATGTTGGCCTCGCTGGTGGGACCCGAGGCCATTGAGGCCGCCCAGGAGACCGAGTGCAAGGCAGAAGTGCCCCTTGGGCAGTGCCATGCTGGCACCTGGGCAATGCCAGCCTGGCACCTAGGCAATGTCACTGGGCAATGCCCACCAGGCAGTGCCAGAGGGTGGGGCCTGTGGGGGGGCCTGCTGCCACTTTGCATGCGATCACTGGAGGAGGGAGGGATCTGCGATCGGTCTGGGCAGCAGGGGGACAGCAGGGCCTGCATCTCGGGCTGTGGGCCCCCACGATTGCGGGGGGTGGGGTGGGTTGCTCTTAGAGGCTGCCTGCAGTAGCAGGGGCCTGACAGCTCTCTCTCCCTGTCTGTCAGATCCCTGCTACTGATAATGCGCATGTGCAGCATCAGAGGTCTGCACATGCGCATTACCTCCCGCTACAGGCTGTCTGGCGAGTTAAGCCCCACCTACAGCCTCTCCAGCCAGAAAAAGGCCAGTCCAAAATTTCAGAGACAGAGTGCTTAAGATTGGGTGTGAAAACCCACCCAGAAAAAGGATCTGGAACTCTCCTATTTTCAGACTAGCTGAACACTTAGAAAAAATCTCGTAAAATTCTACCTTTGTCTTTCATCAAGGACAACAACAGCTAACAGAGGTCCCAACGGCCAGTGTAGTGATAATGCGGCTGGCTCTGATTTTCAGCAGGGAGGGTCAAAGCACAGAAGAGCAATTGTCATATGGGACTCCATAGTCAAGGGCACAGATAGGCGCTTCTGTGGCTGTGAAAGAGACTCCAGGATGGTGTGTTGCCTCTCTGGTGCCAGGGTCCGGGATGTCACTGAACGGCTGCAGGGGACCCTGAAGGGGGAGGGTGATAAGGCAGAGGTCATGGTACATGTTGGTACTAATGACATAGGTAGAAAGAGGGATGAGGTCTTGCACCAAGAATTCAGGGAGTTAGGCAATAGACTAAGGAGCAAGACCTCTCGGGTTGTAATCCCTGGATGACTCCTAGTGCCACAAGCTAGTGAGCACAGAAATAGGAGAATAGTACAGATGAATGTGTGGCTTAAGAGTTGGTGCAGGAGGAAGGTTTTAGATTCCTGGACCACTGGGACCATTTTTGGGGAAGGTGGGTCCTGTACAAGTGGGACGATCTACATCTGAACCAGAGTGGGACTAACATCCTTGCTGGTGGATTTGCTCATGCTGTTGGGAAGAGTTTGAACCAGTTTGGTAGGGGGAGGGGACCCAGACTGTTAGCAGAATAGGGACACAGCATAACATAGAAAAACAATCAGGTCAGAAGGAACACAGCGGTAGTAAGTTTCAAGGGAGTAAAACAAGGCTGGAGGACCTCTACTTTAATGCCAGAAGTATTAAAGGTAAAACGGATGAGTTTAGGCCGAGGATTTACACGTGTAATTATGATTTAATAGCCATCACAGAGATGTGGTTGAGTGAGGGGCAGGATTGGCAGCTCAATGTCCCGGGATATAGAATCTTCAGGCAAGACAGAGGAAGGGCTAAAAGAGGAGGAGGCATTAGTTAAGGAGGTAGTTACTGCAGTAAGGATAGATGATATCTTGGCGGGGGCATAAAATGAAGCTTTGTGGGTAGATCTTAGGAATAAAAAAGGAACAGCTACGTTGCTAGGTGTTTATTATAGACCCCAGATAGGCAGCAGGAAATTGAAAAGCAAATGTGTGCACAATTCGCAGATGGGTGTAAAAATAATGAGGGTGATTATATTAGGTGATTTCAACTTTCCCAACATTAATTGGGATAGCCATCATGTTAAGGGCTTAGATGGAGTAGAGTTCTTAAAATGTATACAGGAAAACTTTTTAGGTCAATATGTAGAGGATCCAACAAGGGAAGGAGCTATGCTGGACCTAATTCAGGGGAATGAAGCCAGATAGGTGGTTGATGTGTTGGTGAGGGAGCATTTTAGTGATACCCAAACATGGTTCAATTCAAATTTGTTATGGACAAAGAGATTGACAAGATGCAGAAAAAGGTTTTGAATTGGGGGAAAATAGATTTTAACAAAATTAGGCAGGATCTGGCCCAGGTAGACTGGAACGAGTTACTTGCAGGGAAATCTACAGAACAGCAGTTGAGGGGGAGGGGGGGGCGGGTGGTGTTCAAAATGAAATGGGGAGGGTTCAGGCCCAACATGTTCCCTCTAAGGGTAATAGGAAGGTGTAACAAGCCACAGAACCATGGATGACCAGAGACATTCAAGATACAATGAGAAGGAAAAGAGAGGCTTTTAACAAGTATAAGGGGACGAAGTCTATGGAGACATTAGTGCAGTACAGAAAACTCAGGATGGAGCTTAAGAAATCAATTAGGGCAGCAAAAGGGGGATATGAGAAAGCTCTGGCTGGTAAAAGTAGGGAAAATCCTACGATATTCTATAAGTTTATCAATGGGAAGAGGTTAACCAGGGAAAGATAGGATCCATTAGGGACCAAGGAGGAAATCTGTGGGTGGAGGCAGAGGACATTGGTAGGGTGTTAAATGAATATTTCACATCTGTCTTCACCCATGAGAATGAGGAGGTAGTTATGGAACTCAGGGAGAGAGACTGTGAGGCTCTAGAGAAAATTATCATAGAGAGTGACAAGGTATTGATGGACTTAAAAGTGGATAAATCTCCAGGTCCGAATGATTTGTGTCCCAGGCCATTGTGAAAGATAAGGGAGGAAATTGCAGGGGTCTGACCCAAATTTTTAATTCCTTCCTGGCCTCCAGGGAGGTGCCAGAGGATTGGAGAACAGCTAATGTGGTCCCACTATTTAAGAAAGGTTGTAGAGACAAGCTCGGGAACTACAGACCAGTGAGTCTCACTTCTATGGTTGGGAAACTACCGGAAAAGATTCTGAAGGAGAGAACCTATCTCCATTTGGAGAGGCAAGGTTTGATCAGGGATAGTCAGCATGGTTTCGTAAGAGGGAGGTCATACCTAACAAATTTGAATGAATTTTTTGAGCATGTAACCAAGTGTGTGGATGAGGGTAGTGCAGTCGATGTAGTTTACATGGATTTCAGCAAAGCCTTTGACAAAGTCCCAGATGGGAGACTTATTAAGAAAGCTAATTGGATACAGGTGATTGGATAAGGTGGATTCATAATTGGCTTAGCGATAGGAGTCAGAGGGTGGTGACAGACAGCTGCTTTAGTGACTGGAGGCCAGTGACCAGTGGCATACCACAGGGATCTGTGCCAGGCCTCCTATTGTTCGTCATTTATATAAATGACATAGATGACTATGTGGCAGGGTAGGATCAGTAAGTTTGCCGATGACACAAAGATTAACCAGGTGGTTAACAGTGAGGTTGAGTGTCTTGGATTACAGGAAGATATAGACGAGATGGTCAAATGGGCGGGTAAGTGTCAGATAGAATTTAACTCTGACAAGTGTGAGGTGATGCACTTTGGGAGGAGTAATTTGACAAGGAAGTATACTATGAAAGGTCTGACACTGGGAAGTTCCGAAGAACAAAGGGACCTTGGCGTGTTTGTCCATAGACTTTGAAGGCAGAAAGGCAAGGTTAATAGGGTGGTGAAAAAGGCACACTGGCCTTTATCAATTGGGGCATAGATTACAGAGCAGAGAGGTCATGATGGAGCTGTATAGAACTTTGGTGAGGCCTCAGGTGGAGTACTGTGTGCAGTTCTGTTCGCCACATTATAGGAAGGATGTGAACACACTGGAGGGGGTGCAGAGGAGATTCACAAGGATGTTGCCTGGGATGGAACATTTAAGTTATAAAGAGAGGTTGGATAGGCTTGGGTTGTTTTATCTGGACCAGAGAAGACTGAGGGGCGACCTGATTGAGGTGTTCAAGATTATGAGGGGCATAGACAGAGTGGATAGGGAGCAGCTGTTCCCCTTAGTTGAAGGCTCAGTTACGAGGGGACACAAGTTAAAAGTAAGGGGTAGGAGGTTTGCGGGGGGGTTTGAGGAAAAACCTTTTTACTCAGAGGGTGATGACGGTCTGGAATGCACTGCCTGGAGGGTTTTTGATTTGATTTATTATCGTCACATGTATTAGCATACAGTGTACAGTATTGTTTCTTGTGCACTGTACAGAAAACACACCATTCATAGAGAAGGAAAAGAGAGAGTGCAGAACGTAGTGTTACAGTCATAGCTAGGGTGTAGAGAAAGATCAACTTAATGCAAGATATATCCATTCAAAAGTCTGACAGCAGCAGGGAAGAAGCTGTTCTTGAGTCAGTTGGTATGTAACCTCAAACTTTTGTATCCTTTTCCCGACGGAAGAAAGAATGTCCGTGGTGCGTGGGGCCCTTAATTATGCTGGCTGCTTTGTCGCGGCAGTGGGAAGTGTAGACAGAGTCAATGGATGGGTGGAGGCGGGATGCCACACATCCTTTAAAAAGCCATAACATTCAAGGCTATGCACCAAGTGCTGGCAAATGGGATTAGGTGGGCAGGTCAGGGCCTTTCATGCATCGGTGCAGATTCAATGGGCCGAAGGGCCTCTTCTGCACTGTAGGATTCTGTGACAAGGAGTGTTAGCCAGGAATTACTCCACAGGAGAGAAATAGGTTCCTGCATGATCTTTGCATGGACTGGAACTGTCTCGTATACTGTCCAAACCAGAGATGATTTCATCTGGAGGAGGCATGTGGACCAGCTGTTGGCAGGGAGAACTGATCCATCAGAAATGGAACCTGCTGAAAATTCAGATTCAGCTGTAAAATGTCCTGACCTGAACCTTCCTGAAGCCGTGACAGTGACAGACATCTTTGAGGAAGACAACAACTCAGTTTCAGACCAAGCACAGAGTCAACCCCTAGTTACATTGTCGACACGGGTTAAATCAACCACTGATGACATTCGTGCAAAGATGAAAACGCCAGAGGTTACAACTAGTGGAAAAAGAAGACACCAGAGATTTACTGTCAGCCATTCCGTAGGGGCGGCACGGTAGCACAGTGGTTAGCACTGCTGCTTCACAGCTCCAGGGACCTGGGTTCGATTCCCGGCTTGGGTCACTGTCTGTGTGGAGTTTGCACATTCTCCTCGTGTCTGCGTGGGTTTCCTCCGGGTGCTCCGGTTTCCTCCCACAGTCCAAAGATGTGCGGGTTAGGTTGATTGGCCATGCTAAAAATTGCCCCTTAGTGTCCTGAGATGCGTAGGTTAGAGGGATTAGCGGGTAAATATGTAGGGATAAGGGGGTAGGGTCGGGGTGGGATTGCGGTCGGTGCAGACTTGATGGGCCAAATGACTTCTTTCTGCACTGTAGGGCTTCTATGATTCTATGAGAGCAACAACCTCCAATCTGTCTGACTTATTGATTATTATAACTTGATTATTGTTCATGTTATACTGTTTGAAATTGTTGGGGACGTTCAATTTAAAAGGGGGGGAGATGTTATGTATTTATATTGAATCTTAATAGCTGCAGTAAGCACTGTATACTAACATATACATATTGTCACCAGAAGTGATGTCACAGGTTGCTAGTGCGGGAAACTGTAAGGGTGAAGAAGCAGCCTGTAGTGAACAAACCTTGTAAATGAAATTCAGTTTGTTTTTAACCCTCTGTGCTTCGTAGCGCCAGTACCACCATACACAACACCGACTTCATCCTGAAGCCAGCCAAACCTCAACAGCCAAACACCCCTTTAATTTTACTGGACTCCAATTTAATCTATCCTCCCCACTGTGTAATATATTTGTGTGTATGTGTGAAATTTCTGTGTGTGTTTTTTATAAACTGGGTTAAGTATAATAAAACTATCCTATTTAGTTTTTTAAAACTCCAGAAAACCTGATTGTATCTTTTATGCTCATAGCACTCAAACAGTTAAACGCTCACAGATTTGTCAATATATCCTTTTTAAAAACACCCGTCAAATGAGGACCAGAAAAACCAGAGCCATTTGATTCCTTCTTACTTAATCAGTATAGCGTCAACAGAAACCTAAAATCACAGCACTTTGATGGAAGTGAAGAATGTGAGAGAAGTGGTCATATGAGAAAAAGGTTAAGTCACACTGGGTTTGATTCCACTGGACTTTAGGAAGTTTGCTGGAGTGATATGCGGAATGAGTGCGTTGTCTTATAAGGAAAGGTTAGACACGCTGGGCTTGGCTTCGCTGGAATTTACAAGAATGAGGAGTGAGTTGATTGAAATATATAGGATCCTGAATGGTCTTGACAAGGTGGACGTGGAAAGGACGCTTCGTCTTGTGGGTAACTTCAGAACTCGGGGACACTGTTTCAAAATTAGAGATTGTGATTTTAGAACAGAGATGAGGAGAATTTTTTTCACTCAGAGGGTTGTACAAATTTGGAACTTTTGCCTCAGAAGGCGGTGAAGGCAGGGACATTGAGTATTTTTAAGGCAGAAATAGATGGATTGTTCGTAGAATCATAGAATCCCTACAGTGCCAAAGGAGGTCATTCAGCCCATCAAGCCTGCACCGACAACAATCCCACCCAGGTCCTAAATCTGTAACCCCATATTTACCTGACACTAAGGGGCAATTTAGCATGGCCAATCCACCTAACCTGCACATCTTTGGACTGTGGAAGGAAACCAGAACACTCGGAGGAAGCCCATGCAGACATGGGGAGAACGTGCAAACTCCACACAGTCAGCTGAGGCAGGAATTGAATCTGGGTCCCTGGCGCTGTGAGGCAGCAGTGCTAACCACTGTGCCACCCCAAAAGGAGGATAGACTGTTGCTAGGCAAGGAAATCAAAGGTTATGATGAGTAAATGGGAATGTAGAACTTGAAACACAACCAGATCAGCCGAGATCTTATCAAATGGCGGAAAAGGTCTGAGGGGTCGAATGACCCACTTCTGTTCCTATTTCTTGTGTCCGTTCATGAAAGTCTCTCTCTGCACACTTTCAAAATGAACAATATTTTCACATGATATACAGAGATAGTTATTATAAAATCTCGTATATAAGTCACTTTCCTCTGTTGCAGTAACTTCCAGTTAAAGACCTCGAACCAGATCAACTTTATTTAGGTAAAGCAAATTGCCAAATGGTGATTTGTACACCAGAGTCCGCAAAAATTTTCTAACCTAAAAGCTAAGATAATCTAGAGCACAATAGTCCAAATGGAGTTTGATGTACTGTAATGATTATAAATATATACATTTAATCGCTATGACATTAATAAATTATTGGAAAAAGTTTTTGTTGGACACGTTGAATTTCAGCAAACAACTCTGGTTACTAGTGGATAATATGACAATTCTTTAACAGGTCTCATTACACTGTGTTATTAATTGAACCGTGCATGAACATACTAACTTCAGTGTCATAGCAAAGCTCAAACCTGAGGCTGTCCCTTTCAATTGGAACATAAATGCAGGGTCAGATCAGCAGTGTGATATTTTAGTACACAGGGCTCAATATTGAAACCAGCTACTGGTGTTCACACCTGCTACTGGTTTACATACCTTACCTCAGAACAATCAAGGTCTTCTGGCTGTTCAGGTTTGTCGACTCAAATCTCCATTCACACATGGTTTTATAACCATTTAGTGAAAACAGAAGTTCCACTCTCTTTCACAAATTTGTTTACTTTCAATTTTTTTTACAGATTCCCTGGCCTGATACATTTGCAAAACAAAAAATTGCAAATCTATGTCATTAACAGCACGATTCACTGATGCATATTGCCACAGAATAAGAAGTGTCCTCAGATCAGCACCTTCACGATCAATTTACCCAATTTAATTCACAAAATAAACTTAAACATGGAAACGATGGGTAGGGCCTGATCAACAAAATCAAATGCAGCCTGACTCTACAATGTCTCCAGTGTGTATTACATATGCATAGTCTGTCCAGGACTCTGAGAACAATAGTCTAACACAGATAAGGTATTTTTCATTTGCAGTTTACCCACTAATTCTCTCACAATTGTCCAAAAAGCCAGCATAACAATGTCAGTATTTTCATTGCCGCTAAATTCATTGACTCTTGGAGTTGGAGTTATGAATGGATTCTCCAAGCCAGTGTTATTAATTTCTCCCAAATGCTGGTGAACTTGACAGCAATAAACTCTCACTTCACTTTGTGCAGGAAATAGAATAGCAAAAGGCATGATTGTATATATACAAATATCCTGCAGAGGGCACTGCTTTAACAATGAATTCTTCCCCGCAGCGTGTTACTTACATTGACCAATTATCAGCCTGAGATTGATAACATCTCAATGAGATACACCTATTTTGCAATTTCTGTGCTGGATAATTTTGTTTAATATATATAATTTATTTTAAAGTGTTTATAATTTAAGTTTATTTATTAGTGTCACAAGTAGGCTTACATTAACACTGCAATGAAGTTACTGTGAAAATCCCCTAGCCATCACATTCCAGCACCTGTTCGGGCACACTGAGGGAGAATTTAACATGGTCCATGCACCTAACCAGCACATCTTTCAGACTGTAGGAGGAAACCAGAGCACCCAGAGGAAACCCACGCAGACATGGGGAGAACATGCAGACTCCAAACAGACAGTGACCCAAGTTGGGAATCAGCATCAGGGTCCCAGGTGCTGTGAGGCAGCAGTGCTAACCACTATGCCACTGTGCTAATTGCTACTATTTCCCCATTCCTCATTCTTTCCAATAGTGTAACTATGTCATTATCTGCAAAACATGTTTGGGTGAGAGTATGAGAAAGATGGTTTGTTGACTTTTTGTAAAAAGGAAAAGAGTTGGAAAATCTTAAAGCATGGACTCAATCAAGTGTGAATATTAGATAATCAGATCATGTGGATTTCAGAGGTAGTATATTTTAAAACGTAATTTAGTTGAACTTCCCCATCAAATTTGTTCAAAAATCTGTCAAAATTATTTTCTTTTAATTGTACAAGAGTTTATATTTTACAAATTCTCCAACCCGGACAGTTTACACATAGTACAATGTCTGAGTCAATGCTTCTTTGACAGAGAAATTTGCTGAATTGTAACAAAGGATGCCAAAGAATTGAACACTTTATGAGAAGGCAATGGCCTGGTGGTATTATCACTAAACTATTAATCCAGAAACTCAGTTAATGTTCTGGGGACCTAGGTTCGAATCCCGCCATGGCAGATGGTAGAATTTGAATTCAATAAAAAAAACCTGGAATAAGAATCTAATGATGACCATGAAACTATTGTCGATTGTCAGAAAAAAACCATCTGGTTCACTAATGTCCTTTTGGGAAGGAAATCTGCCATCCTTACTTGGTCTGGCCTACATGTGGCTCCAGACCCACAGCAATGTGGTTGACTCTCAACTGCTCTCCAAGGGCAACTAGGGACGGGCAATAAATGCTGGCCAGCCAGTGACACCCATGTCCCACGAATGAATAAAAAACAACTTGGCAGCAGCACTGATGATATGGTAAGGATGAAGCAAGTCACCAAGAAATAGCACCTGGAAAATTAATTTACTTTATTCTTGTTGATGTAAGAGTAGTTGACAAATAATCCATACTTTACATCTTTGATTCCTTGTTTTTTAACAAATCAAATCACTGCACACTAGTTTCTTTAAAAAATAGTTCACTTATTGGCTAAGCATTGCATGGTTGAGAGTATCTACAATGAGTGATAAAGTGATGGGGAGGAGATGCCATCCATCTCTGTCCTTACAGTACAATATTGAAGGATTATCCATTTTGTTTGGTGAAGTGGAGGGAGACAGCATTGACTAAGATCTAGCGTTTGATCAAGCCCATGTATGTCTTACTTTGTCAGCTTAGGTCTCGTTTATCTCTCTTGTGGGGATCATGAATTGGATTCAATTGGAATTTGAATTTGGTTATTGGAGCAAGAAAGGATTGGATTTGAGCTTGCCCGGTCTACTCCAAGCATTGGCTTTGTAACTTTAAGAATGGAGTAAAAGATTTTAAAAAGGGAGACAGGCATTACTAAGAATCACATTAATCTATAATCAACTTTAAAGATACATAGATAATGATAGGAACAGTCAGCATATCAGCCAGAATCTAGGAAGAGAGAAACAGTTAATGTGGCAGCTCAATGATCTTTCGTGTGTTTGATGAAAATGACCTTTGCTGCTACATCAACAGATCAGTGTTTCCAACGCTTTATCTTTTTTTATTTCATATTTCCAGCATCCACTGTATTTTGCTTTTGTCAATGATACATTGGTTCAGTTGAATTAAAATACCCATATAAAATCATTTAGTCCGATATGTGAAGTGTATTAAAGGGCTGGTCCAAGTTCAGGCTGTCCTAACACGATGACAACCCTCTACAAACCAAATTATTTATTGTTTTATTTTGGGTAGAGGTATCTGTGATCCCCTTATGGTTTTACACGCTTCTCTCCTTTGTGGAAAATGACCCAGAGGAGAAAGATTCATAAAATGAACTAGGAATGTTTTAATTCAGTATTTTTTTTCTTTGCACTTTATAGTAGGGGTGGAAACAAAATTCCCCTTCATAAGCAATCTCATTCAGCAAAGCTACTGCTGGTGTTGGAGCTGAACCGTATCATTGGTTGAGTAAAAGAGGCTTTACTCCAAAATCAAAAGAGAAAACGCTGGAAAGTCTCAGCAGGTCTGGCAGCATCTGTAAGGAGAGAAAAGAACTGATGTTGGGTCCAGATGACCCTTTGTCAAAGCTTTGACAAAGGGTCATCTGGACGTGAAATGCCAGCTCTTTTCTCTCCTTACAGATGCTGCCAGACCTGCTGAGATTTTCCAGCGTTTTCTCTTTTGGTTTCAGATTCCAGCATCCGCAGTCATTTGCTTTTATCCATGTTTTACTCCAAATTTTTGTGCTGTACCAAGCCTGGGAGCGCTTGACATTGATACTGGATACTGTGGTAAAGAAGAATACAAGTACCATTTAAATGAGATGATAATTGTTAATACATTGTGAATTAATCTGTCCCAGAAATTGAACAATTGAAACCATGGAGTGTCACTCCTTTAGGTAATGAATTGTGCTTAGCATCTTAAAAAAAAAAATTTCATTTTTTCTTCGTTTTCCTGACTGTCTTTCTCCCTCTCTTAATCCAATGATCTGAGTTTATTTCTTTCTGTATCCGATTTGACTCTAATTTATCCACGCGTATTCATCTATTACTTTCTATGTCATTCCTCTCAGTCTTTCAATCTTATTTGTTTCGGACATATTCTGTTCATCCTAGTGTTCTCTAAGGTCCTGTTGCCTTCCCCATGCTATTATCAATTTGCTTTCCTGGCAAGTTATAGTATAAATGTTCCAGAGTAGAAGGCAGTAGAAAAAGTCTAATCAAATCTGTATATTATGATATGCCCCCAGTCCAACAAGATTCCAGCCCACTGTTAATTGGACAAACCATTGTATTCTTCCTCACTTAATGAATTGCTTTGAAGAGCAGTGATTGCTAGTTTGGCATGCGTGATAACAATTCTATACTAGCAATGTCCAGATAAATGTGATAATTTTTATAGGTAGTGCTGTTTAATTGGCCACAGGTCAGAAGACATTCTGGAATAGGGTCATGCAATTTGTAGCTGACCCACCAGAACAGACAGATAACTCCTCGTCATCTAAAAGGTTGTTCATAACTATGTGATAATTAACATTCAATGGCATCATCATCGCTGAATACCTCACCATCAACATTCTGGGGATTACCATTGACCAGATTCTAAACTGGACCAGCTAATCAAATACTGTGGCTACAAGAGCAGGTCAGGGACTGGTAATTTTTTGAGTAATTCGTTTCCTGACTCACCAAAGCCTGCTCACCATCTACAAGGCACAAATCAGGAGTGTGCCTTGTTGAGTGCAGCTCCAACAACACTCAAGAAGCTCAACACTATGCAGGACAAAGCAGTTCGCTTGATTGGCACCCCATTCATTCCCACCATCCCCGATGCACAGTGGCAGCAGTTAAAGGATGCACTGCAACAACTCAACAAGGCTCCTTTGTCAGCACCTTCCAAACCCGTGACTTCTACCATCTAGAAGGGCAAGGGGAGCAGATGCATGGGAACACCACCACCAAGTTCTGCACCAAGCCACACACCATCTTGAGTTAGAAGTATTTCAGTGTTCCTTCACTGTCGCTGGGTCAAATCCTGGAACTTTCTTCCTAACAGCACTGTGAGTGTACTTGCACGACATTAAGACAATAAGAAATAGGAACAGGAGTAGGTCATTCAGCCCTCCGAGTCTGCTCTGCCATTTAATAAGATCATGGCTGATCTAACACTCATTAAAGTCCACCTTCGTGTCTTATCTCCATAACACATAATTCCCCGATCTCAGCCTTGAAAATTTTCAAGGACTCGGCTCCCACCACTTTCCGGGGTAAATAATTCCAAAGATTCACCACTCTTTGGGAGAAGAAATTCTTCCTCAAATCCATCTTAAATGAACACCCACTTATTCTGTGACTATGTCTTCTGGTCCTACTATCTCCCATGAGTGAAAACATTCTCCCAACATTTACTCTGGCTAACCTCCTAAGAAACTTATATGTTTCAATCATATCACCTCTCATTCTATTGAACTCAACGAACTACAGACTGAACCTGTTTAATCTTTCCTTATATGCAGTCCCTACCTATCTGGGATCATCCTAGCAAACCTTTTCTCTACTGCCTCCAGTGATAATATATCTATTCTAAATAAGGGGGCCAAAACTGTACATAGTATTCTAAATGTGGCCACATTAATACCTTGTACAGTTGCAACAACACCTCTTTACTTTTGTGCTCTAGCCCACCCCCCTTTGAAATAAAAGCCAGCTTTCCATTTGCCTTCCCTATTACCTTCTGCAACTGTACGCTAGCTTTCTGGGTGTCATGAACAAAGATCCCTGAGTCCCTTTGTGCTACAGATTTCTGCAGTCTCTCTCCATTTAGATATTAATTGGCCTTCTCATTCTTTCTTCCAAAATGAATAATCTCACATTTTTCCACACTGAATTCCATTTGCCAATGTTTTTCCCACTCCCTAACCTGTCAATATCACTCTGGAAACTATTTATATCCTCCTTACTTCCTACCTTCGCTCCCACCTTTGTAGCATCTGCAAATTTGGCCACAATACACTGTTCCTTCCTCCCAATCATTAATCTATATTGTGAAGAGCCGCAGTCCCAGCACTGATCCTGTGGTACGTGACTGGCTACTGTCCTCCAACATGAGAAAGACCCCTTATTGCTGCTTGCTGCTTCCTGTAGTTAGCCAATCCTTTATCCATGCCAAAATATTTACTCCGAAACCATGAGCTCCTATCTTGCACAGCTATGTGCTTGTGGCAGTGGCAGCCACGTGACTCCCATTCTCACCTCCCGTTTCAATTTGCTCTCCTGTTCTTCTGGCTCTTTTGCAATAGCTGAAAACATGTCCATTAATACATCTTTACATCTTTAATCTCTGCTTCTGATAATCTGCCAACCTTCTGAAGACTTTTGATGAATTTATTTAGTTTACATCAAGGTTGTCCTCCTCATCAGAGATTTCACCTAATTTCCCCATCCTCTCGCTTCTCATTTGTTCACCCCCCCTGTCCTTATTCAATTTCCTGTTGACAACCAACACTTCCAATCTCCTCCTCAACCTCAACATTATGCAGTGTCTCACCATACCCGAAGTATCTAATATTGACAAAGCCAATCCTGACCACTTTCTCATTTCTCTCTCAATCTATATCTCTTACTCTCAACCTCTACCTTCATGCTCGATACCCCTATCCAGCTGTCCATTAAGCTCATATTACCCTCTCTTATTCTCCAGCTGCCGCTGTGTGGTGGACCTCAGTTGTGCCTTTGTCCTATATGGACCACCGTTGTGTGTGTTTGTCATACCTGGACACATCCCCTCCCGGTTTGGTTCCTCCCCTCAGCACCTAGTATAAAGGTGGCTGACTCCTCCCCCTTGTTCAGTCCAGGTCGATTATTTGTTGGGATGTGCTCCTGATTCTGTTGTGAATAAAAGCCTACACTTGTATTGGCACACAGGTAGTCTTTCGCCTTATTGATAGCGCATCAATTTTATTCACAACAGTTGACCAACATGGAGCAGTTTCTAAAACCCGACAAGTTAACATTAGAACCTCAAGAGGTCGGAGCCTCTGATAAATTTGACCATTGGCTGGACTGCTTCGAAGCATTCGTCGACACCGCTACGGCCATCGACACCAACTACGCTAAACTCCACGTGCTCCGCGCCCGGGTAAGCGAAGCTGTCTACGGTATCTTCCGGGACGCTGCTACATACGCGGACGCTATCGAACTCCTAAAAGGGCAGTTCCGAAAGAGCCCTAACGTGGTCTACGCCAGACATCTCCTAACTACCTGCAAGCAGCAGCCAGGAGAATCGTGCGCCCAATTTCTGCGCGCCCTGCGGGTCCTAGCTCAAGCTTGCGACTGTAAGGCTGTTACAGCAGCTCAGAACACGGAGGACCTGATCCGCAACGCCTACATTGCGGGCATTGAGTCTACATACATTCGGCAGCGCCTGCTTGAACAAGATGGCCTGGATCTCCAAAGAACGGCCACGATGGCTGAAACGCTAGAAGCGGCCTCTCACAACCTCGGGTCCTACCCTGCATCCCGTTCTATCGACGGCTCCACCGCAACAGCTGTTCCGGCAGGGCCCAAATGTTACTTTTGTGGCCTATCCAAGCACCCTCGGCGTCGCTGCCTGGCAAAGGATGCGATTTGCTCCGGATGCGGTAAGCTAGGCCACTTCATTAAAGTCTGCCGGGCGAAGCCGCTTCCGAAGCCTCGTGGCGCCACGTGTGTTCCGCAGTCGCAGCCTTCTTTAAGGCAGGCGGCGGCTGCGCGCGAATTGCCATCTTTAATGCGGTCACCGCAAGTGCGGGAATCGCCATCTTTGATGCGGTCACCGGATGCGCGGGGATCGCCATCTTTGAGACTGGCATCAAGACGCGCCGAGCCGGAAGCATTATCCGTGACGTCATCAGACGCGGACGAAGATGGATTCTTCTTGGATTCGACGGTGGCATCGATTTGCCTGGACCAGTCGCAGCCTCATCAACTCTCCAAGTCAATAATGGAGATCAAGGTAAATGGTTATGCAGAAAACTGCCTGTTCGACTGTGGGAGCACTGAAAGTTTTATACACCCTCGCACAGTGCGTCAATATGCCCTTCCCGTGCGACCCTGGAGCCAGACCATCTCCATGGCCTCGAATTCCCACTCAGTGGAGGTCCTCGGGTGCTGTTGGGTGACGCTGACGGTACAGGGCACAGTCTACGAGCGTTTTCGGCTCCTCGTGCTGCCGCGACTCTGCGCAGCTGTACTGCTGGGGTTAGATTTCCTCAGCCATCATAGGAGCGTCACCCTGCAGTATGATGGCCCTTATCCCCCGCTCTCCGTCTGCAAGGCGCCGTCATTACAGCGCCCCTCGCACACCACCTGCAGTCTCTCGACCCTCAAGAACACCCCCCCACCCTTATTTGATAACCTCACCCCGGATTGTAGGCCTATAGCCACCAAAAGTAGGCGCTATAGTGCGGATGACCGGGCTTTCATTCGGTCCGAAGTACAACGTTTGCTCCGGGAAGGGATTATCCAGGCCAGCACCAGCCCCTGGAGGGTGCAAGTGGTCGTAGTTAAATCAGGGGAGAAACACTGCATGGTATTGACTATAGCCAGACCATAAACAGGTATACGCAACTAGATGCGTACCCTCTTCCCCGCATCGCGGACATAGTCAACCGCATCGCGCACTATAGGGTTTTCTCTACGA
Source organism: Mustelus asterias (assembly GCF_964213995.1). Taxonomy (NCBI): domain Eukaryota; kingdom Metazoa; phylum Chordata; class Chondrichthyes; order Carcharhiniformes; family Triakidae; genus Mustelus; species Mustelus asterias. The sequence continues at coordinate 97,478,729 of NC_135809.1, read as the reverse complement.
TCGATTTTAAATCGGCTTACCACCAGCTCCCTATCCGCTCGAAGGATCGCCCATATACTGCCTTTGAGGCGGACGGTCGCCTCTACCAGTTCCTCCGAGTCCCTTTTGGTGTCACCAATGGGGTCTCAGTCTTCCAGCGGGCCATGGATCAAATGGTGGACCAGCACGGGCTACAGGCCACTTTCCCGTATCTGGATAACGTCACCATCTGCGGCCATGGCCTGCAGGACCATGATGCCAACCTACAAAAATTCCTCCGTACAGCCACTCTCCTGAACCTCACATATAATGAGACGAAGTGTGTTTTTCGGACACGTCGCCTCGCCATCCTTGGGTACGTGATAGAAAATGGTGTCCTTGGTCCCGACCCAGGCCGTATGCGTCTCCTTATGCAGGTTCCCCTCCCTACTACCCTCAGAGCACTGAGGAGATGCCTGGGCTTCTTCTCCTACTATGCCCAGTGGGTTCCCCATTACGCGGATAAAGCCCGTCCGCTTCTAAAATCGACCTCTTTTCCCCTGGTGGAGGAGTCCCGTCGGGCCTTCGACGACATCAAAGCGGACATCGCGAAGGCCGCGATGCACGCTGTGGACGAATCCATCCCATTCCAAGTGGAAAGTGATGTGTCTGACTTTGCCCTAGCTGCCACCCTTAACCAGAGGGGACGTCCGGTGGCCTTCTTTTCCCGGACCTTACAAGGCCCTGAGATTCGACACTCCTCGGTCGAGAAGGAGGCCCAGGCCATCGTGGAAGCCATCCGGCACTGGCTCCATTATCTTGCGGGCCAACGATTCACCTTAATCACGGACCAGCGGTCAGTTGCCTTCCTGTTTAACACCAGGCAAAAGGGCAAGATTATGAATGACAAGATCTTGCGGTGGAGGATTGAGCTCTCCGCCTACAGATACGACATCATGTACCGGCCTGGGAAGCTTAATGAGCCCCCCAGATGCCCTGTCCCGTGGATCATGTGCCAGCGCCCAACTAGACCGGCTACAGTCCCTCCATAATGACCTCTGTCACCCGGGTGTCACCAGATTTTTCCACTTTGTCAAAGCCCGTAACCTGCCTTACTCCCTCGAGGAAGTCCGGACGATTACCAGGCAATGCAGGGTCTGCGCAGAGTGCAAACCGCAGTTCTACCGGCCAGGTAGGGTGCACCTGGTGAAGGCCACTCGCGCGTTTGAGCGCCTTAGCATTGATTTTAAAGGCCCCCTCCCCTCCTCTAACCGCAATGTTTATTTCCTGAATATCATTGATGAATACTCACGTTTCCCTTTTGCCTTCCCCTGCCCGGACATGACCACGGCTACAGTGATTCGGACCCTGAACACGCTCTTCACCCTGTTCGGCTTCCCAGCCTATGTCCATAGCGATCGTGGGTCCTCTTTCATGAGTGACGAGCTGAGGCAGTACCTGCTCGCCAAAGGCGTTGCCTCCAGCCGCACCACTAGCTATAACCCCAGGGGAAATCGTCAAGTAGAGCGGGAGAACGCAACCGTCTGGAAGGCCGTTCTATTAGCGCTACGGTCTAGGGGCCTTCCAGTCAGCCGTTGGCAAGACGTCCTTCCGGACACATTACATTCGATAAGGTCACTCTTGTGCACAGCGACCAATACGACCCCTCACGAGCGGATGTTTTCGTTTCCCAGGAAGTCCTCTTCGGGTACTTCGCTCCCGGGTTGGCTGATGTCCCTGGGGCCCGTTCTGCTTCAGAAGCATGTCCGGACCCATAAGGCAGATCCCTTGGTCGAGGAGGTCCAATTGCTCCACGCTAATCCTCAATACGCTTATGTAGCGTACCCTGATGGGCGGGAGGACACGGTTTCTGTCCGCGACTTGGCACCCGCGGGTGATCCTGAGGCCACCACGTCCTTCCGCCCCGCAGTTCCCGGTGTTGTCCACTCGGAGACTGCTACGCCTCTTTCTCCTTCAGTCCCTGTCTCCAATGTAGTGCGCCCAGAGCTTGTTGTGGCCCCCCACCCCCCAGCTCCGGTTCCCACTGTTCTCCATACGCCACCAGGGCCACTGCTCACTCCTCTCGCCCCTATGTACAGCTCGCTTGAGTCGCCGGAGCCGTCGCCACGCAGTACCCGACGACTGGACGAGACGACGGATCGGTCCACTTCACACCACCTGGCGCCTTCTCTCGACGCTCACTGTACGGAGCCTGGGCCGACATCGCTCCCGGCTCGGACGACTCTGCGACCTGCACTACGACGATCGCGACGGCGGATCAAGCCACCGGTTCGTCTGGACTTGTAGTATTGTTTCCACTTCACCCCCGTGTTGTTTTTTTTAAAGGAAGGGGTGAATGTGGTGGACCTCAGGTGTGCCTTTGTCCTATATGGACCACCGTTGTGTGTGTTTGTTATACCTGGACACATCCCCTCCCGGTTTGGTTCCTCCCCTCGGCACCTAGTATAAAGGTGGCTGTCTCCTCCCCCTTGTTCAGTCCAGGTCAGTTATTTGTTGGGACCTGCTCCTGATTCTGTTGTGAATAAAAGCCTACACTTGTATTGGCACACAGGTAGTCTTTCGCCTTATTGATAGCGCATCACGCTGGTAATTGTTTCTACTTAACAGTCCCCTTTTTTTCCTTTCAATTCATCAAAATTCTCAGGAATTCTCTTAGAATCACTACTCTCCCAGTACAACACCCAACTGCATGTTACCATATATAAAGGCCACAGGCTTGAACACATATAGCACGCTATCAGCTATCAACAGAACAAGTAACATCCTTCCCTCTCAAAGTCAAATTATCTTACAGCTCCAACGTCTCTTAGGAGGGTAAAGTAATCCTAATTCAATTAAACCAATTCGTTCTTGCTCTCGAGGGAGTGCAGCGAAGGTTCACCAGGCTGATTCCAGGAATGGTGGGACTGATGTATGAGGAGAGATTGAATGGGTTAGGATTGTTTTTGCTGGAGTTCAGACAAATGAGGGAGGATCTCATAGAGACTTATAAAATTCTAACAGGATAGATGCAAGAAGGATGTTCCCAACGGTGGGGGTGTCCAGAACCAGGAGTCACAGTCTGAGGATACAGGGTAGGCCATTTAGGACGGAGATGAGGAGATATTTCTTCACTCAAAGAGTGGTGAGCCTGTGGAATTCATTACCACAGGAAGTAGTTGATACCAAAACATTGAATGTGTTCAAGAGGTGGCTAGATATAGCACTTGGGGGCAGACGAGATCAAAGGTTATGGGGAGAAAGCATGATTAAGCTACTGAATTGGACAATCAGCCATGATTATGATGAATGGTGGAGCAAGCTCGAAAAGCCGAATTGTCTCCTTCTGCTCCTACCTTCTATGTTTCTACGTTTCACAGACTTAGTAGACTAAGCGGTACAGCATAATACAGTAAAAAAATTCAAGTCAGAGGTTTACAGCTTTATTAGGTTTCAGTGGAGTAAGGCAAGGCTCGAGGGCCTCTCCTTTAATGCCAGGAGTATTACAGGTAAAACGGATGAGTTAAAGGCAAGGATTGACACATGGAATCGTGATGTAGTCGCCATCACAGAGACGTGGTTGGGGGTGGGGCAGGATTGGCAGCTCAACATTCCGGGATACAGAATCTTCAGGTGAGACAGGGAGGAGGCAAAAGAGGAGGAGGCATTGCATTATTAGTTAAGGAGTCAATTATTGCAGGAAGAAGAGATAATGGGGGCGATTTTCAAGCTTCGCTGTGCCTGGTGCGGATCACGCCAATCCCGTAAAATTGCATACGGGCCTCAAAATGGGTTTTGTGCCTGGGGCCAAATGTTTTGCAATCATCCTGGTCCCTGTCTACTGGCACAAACCAGATCACACCCAAAAGGGGCACGAGGGCGATTGGCATAGTTAAAGTAGCATTTAAATATGCTCAGCCCATTCAACGCCGGATTCTCCCAGCTCCTGGGATCTACCAGCCCTCGGGCGCAGTGCATGCCTGGCAAGAATCATTACTGCTTTCCACTAGTGGAAACCAAGTGTGATGGCCACACTGGAGGAGCTTAGAGGCCATTGAAGCTCCCCAGGGATTCAGGAACATGGCTGGGCAGTGCCCATCCAGCAGTGCCCTTCTGGACACTGACAGTGCTCGCTTGGTACACCAGGTGTGCCAGTTGGGCACTGCCAGTGTTCCAGGAGCAATGCCAAATGGGTGGGGCCTAAGTGGGGGTAGGGCCTGAGTGGGGGCTGTGACATGGGGGGGCTATGATGGTGGGGGAGTCATGAAGGGGTGGTAAATGCAGATGGGACATGAAGGGTGGTATAAAGTGGGGCATGCCAGGGGTTATGAGGGGGGGGGGCATGTTGGGATCATGAAGTGGGACCCATTGGGAGGGTCGTAATGCCCTGATGCCGATGATCTGTGTCAGGGCAGGGGTGGGGAAACGTGTCTCCAATGAGGGTGGGTGGTCCCATTATCTGTGGGGGGAGGAGGGGGTCTGCCAGTGCACTGACATCAGGGTGCCCTTTTAAAATGGTGCCTGATTACTTTGCAGCTGGGCTCGCCAGGGTGTTTAGGCCCCACCCCCTCCCAGAACCGGCACGAGACTCACCACTTTCCAAAAACAAAATGACTAAGTGAGGGACGATTGCAGTCCGGTCCGTCACTCCTTGAGAAAGCAATCAGGAGAGAAAAGGGGGGACATGAGTAAGTTCTGGCTGGTAAAAATATTGAAAATCCTAATATATTCTATAAATATATCAACTGGAAGAGGATAACCAGGGCACAAGTAGAGCCCACTAGTGACCAAAGGAGTAATCTATGGATGGAGCCAGAGGACATTGGTACAGTGTTGAACGAATACTTCACATCCGTCTTCATCCAAGAGAAGGAGGATGAAGGTATGGAACTCAGGGAGAGAGACTGTGAGGTTTTTGAGCAAATTGATTTAGGGATGACAAGGTATTGGAGGTGTTGTCAGTCTTAAAAGTGGTCAAACCTCCAGGTCTGGATGAATTGTTCCCCAAGCTGCTGAGGGAAGAGATTTCAGGGGCTCTGATGGGGAAGATGCCAGAGGATTGGAGGACAGCTAATGTGGTTCCGCTATTCAAGAAGGGTTGTAGAGTTAAACCAGGGAACTACAGATCAAAGAGCCTCACGTCAGTGGTAGGGAAACTATTGGAGAAAGTTCTGAAGGAGAGAATCTATCTTCACTTGGAGAAGTAAGGTTTGATCAGGGATAGTCAGCATGGCTTTGTCAGAGGGAAGTCGTGCCTAACAAATTTGATTGAAACTTTTGAGGAGGTGACCAGATGTATAGATGAAGCTAATGCAGTTGATGTAGTCTATATGGATTTCAGCAAAGCCTTTGACAAGGTCCCACATGGGAGACTTATAAAGGTGGCAAATGCACATGGGATACAGATAATTTGATAAGGTGGATTCAAAATTGGCTTAGTTGTAGGAGACGGAGTGCGATGACAGGAGGCTGCTTTAGTGACTCGAAGCCAGTGTACAGTGGCATGCCACAGGGACCTATACTCTATGGAGTTTATAAGGCTGTGGGGGGATCTAATTGAAACTTACAAAATATTGAGAGGCCTATATAGAGTGGATGTGGAGAGGATGTTTCCACTAGCAGGAGAGACTAGAACTCGAGGGCACAATGTCAGAGTGAAGGGACACTCCTTTAAAACTGAGATGAAGAGGAATTTCTTCAGCCAGAGGGTGGTGAATCTGTGGAACTCATTGCCACAGAGGGCTGAGGAGGCCAGGTCATTGAGTGTCTTCAAGTGCAACTTGAGATAAACTTCAAATCCACCACCCAAATCCAATCTTGTACAATATCCTCTTTCAATATCTCCCTGGCCCTTGTTAATCGCCATTATCTTCCTGTGTTTCAGTGCATTGATTATAACATCTGCAACTTTACCCAATGTTGCTCCTTACCTTAGCAACCTCTCCACTCCTATCATTCTTTTCAGCGCATTCCCCCAAAATTCTACTCTACCAACAGGTGCAGAGTCCCACACTCTGCAATTGCCTCCCACATGTATTTGTTTTCTTCTGCATCATCAACTTTTACCTTTTCCATTTTGTTTTTTCATTGGTTTGCTAAAAATTCTCTTCTATTCTGGTGCAGGTCTTACATCCAGTGGGAAGAACATAAGAACATAAGAAATAGGAGCAGGAGTAGGCCATCTAGCCCCTCAAGCCTGCTCCGCCATTCAATAAGATCATGGCTGATCTGATAGTGGGTTCAGTTCCACTTACCATAACGCTTAATTCCCTTAATGGTTAAAAATCTATCTATCTGTGACTTAAACACATTTAACGAGGTAGCCTCTACTGCTTCATTGGGCAGAGAATTCCAAAGATTCACTACCCTCTGGGAGAAGAAGTTCCTCCTCAACTCTGTTCTAAATTGACTCCCCCGTATTTTGAGGCTATGCCCCCTCGTTCTTGTTTCCATTGTGAGTGGAAATAACTTCGCTGCTTCTACCCTGTCTAGCCCCTTCATTATCTTATATGTCTCTATAAGATCTCCCCTCAACCTTCTAAACTCCAATGAGTACAGGCCCAGTCTACTCAATCTCTCCTCATAAGCTAACCCCCTCATCTTTGGAATCAACCTGGTGAACCTTCTCTGTACCCCCTCCAAAGCTAATATATCCTTTCTTAAATAAGGGGACCAAAATTGTACACAGTATTCTAGGTGCGGCCTCACCAGTACCCTGTACAGTTGCAGCATGACCTCCCTGCTTTTATACTCCATCCCTCTCGCGATAAAGGCCAACATTCCATTTGCCTTCTTGATTACCTGCTGCACCTGCAAACTGAGTTTTTGTGCAGGTGCAGCAGGTAATCAAGCATCTTGCATCTTGGCAGGTTTAGATGTTACAAATCACTATATAAATACATGTGATTGTTGCTGCCAATTTAACATTTATAAACCATCTTTCACATTTGCAGAATATCCCAAATTATTTCACAGAAATCTCTTTTAAATATTGTCACTGTTACTTTGTAGGCAAACATGACAATTAATTTACAAAGGCTAGGTTCCACAAACAGCAATGAGATGAATAACTGGTCAATCCATTTTGATGGCTTTAAATGAGAAAGGAATGCTTCACAGCACACCAAGACAATTCACAGGAATAAACCACACAGGAGAAGGCCATTTGACCCATTATGCCTGTGTCAGCCCTTTATAAGAGTCATGCAATTAGTCCCCTGTTCTTTCCCCGTAACCCTTCAGTTTTTTATTCCTTTTTCCTCCCTGCTCTTCTTTGAAAAAGCAACATGGGGTCTTTTATGAGAGGTGATAGCTTAACTCTCCATCCAAGAGCTACTCCAATAATGCAGCACTCTGTAAGTACTGTCCTGACACCTTGACTGAGATTTAATGCTCAAACCCATAGAATAGCCTCAACGTGCAACCTTCCATCTCAATTATCCTAAACAAAAGGCATTTATAAAGATATAGAGAACTTTGTTACCCTGGTGAAACAACAATGCAGAACCAGCAAAGTTGCTCAGTTGTGTTCTCACTGTCATGCTTGGCTGGCACTGGGCTCAGACAAGTACCTGTAGTATAATGATGGCTTCTGTCTTGCTGAGAAAATAAATTTGACTTGACATTTGAACCACTTGAGGAAAGACCCATCGACGTCCCCTGCAACAAGTGCATTCTTTACAGCTTATGTTATTGTTCTGTCTCCTGTAGAGAACGGGTAAGATAGCACAATCAAACATAGTGGAGGCTCAATCTAGAAAACAATACTCACAGAATTACAAAAAAATCACACAAGTAAACCAAGTTCACAAATGAAAGCCATTATGAAATGTTTTAAGAGGTATTGATGGATCAGTGAGGTTCAATTGCAAAGACACATTACAGAGGAACTTTTGAGCTCCAAAATACTTCATCTTGATTATTCCCGTCAGCATTTTCTAAACCACAGGCTCCTCAGATCCCAGTTCCTCTGATCTTCAGATCTATTTTAGTGAGCTCATTTAACACATACAGTTTAAAAAAATTAATAGCCCCTACGCACATTACTGCTTACTGAGGTTTCAACTGGTTAAAAATAACAGCTGGAGGTGAGGCGTGCAGTGTGAGGCTGACTGTCAGTGACCCCTGTGGAATACTTTATGCATGGTGCATACTCTGGCTCGCTGATGTTTGTTTTGAAGCTTCAGCAAAAAGAAAATTGTGCAATGATTAAGACAGGATTGCACGCTGCTATTTTTCCATTACACGATGATTCCATTGCTAAGACCTCAACATGTTAAATTTTCTCAATTGTCAACTTCGGGTAAGGTTTATTCCTTTGCATTCAAATTCATTTCAAGTAACCCCTGAATGAAACAATTTCCAGCAAAAAATATTTCATGCAAGTGCCTCAGACTACTTTAGCAGTATCACTGGCACATCAACACCAAAGGTAAAGCTGGCATTCCAAGTTTGATGTGGAGATGCCGGCGTTGGACTGGGGTAAGCACAGTAAGAAGTCTCACAACACCAGGTTAAAGTCCAACAGGTTTATTTGGTAGCAAATACCATTTGCTACCAAATAAACCTGTTGGACTTTAACCTGGTGTTGTGAGACTTCTTACTGTGCTATTCCAAGTTTGGCCAGCATTCACTTCGGTGATGCCAGTTGCGGATATACAGGATAGAGAAATGTGCCGGTGCAATATATTCTGAACCTGGGGGGAGCAAAGGAAAAGCGTTCAGCTGCCCCATAGAAACACATCTTCTGCTAATTTAATGATGCCAGTAACTGTGCTGATTACTGTAGGCCAGACTGTCTAAAGGGGTAACAGCTGGCAGCAGCAGGAGTTACAAAGAATGTATTAAATCTTAGAAAAGTTAAAGAATATTTTTTAAAAAATCAATAATAATAAACGTTTAATCTTGCTGACATGTTGAGGAATTTCATATAATTGTAAACTGAACATAAGATTTCTCATGCCTTGCAATGCATTTGGAATCAATCTGCAATAGACATTAGTTCTATGTGCATGTCACAATATTTTGTAAATTGCAGCAATAACTACTGCAGAATCTTACTTCACAGCATCCTCTGAATGTTTGAGTTAAATTCCAGCCTGTTGCTCCCTCCCAGCTATTTGTTATTCTGCAACTAAATCATAAAAAGAAAGAATTATTTCTGAAGTGTAGTCATCGTTGTAATGTAGGAAACGCAGCAGCTAATTTGCGCAGGGCAAGCTCCTACAAACAGCAAATTGATACTGATCAGAGCATTTGTCTTGGTGATGTTGATTGAGGCTAGTACACTGGGAATTAATCCACTGCTGTTCTTTGAATAGTACCATGGGATCTTTTGTGTTCACCTGAGAGGCAGCCTCAGTCTAATATCTCATCCGAAAGATGGCACCAAAAAAGCGCAGCACTCCCTCAGTGCGACACTGTAGTGTCACATTTTGTTTTTTTATGCTTATTGTTTCTTGGCCTTTTGGTTAAAATCAAGTGTCGGATCAAAGCCCAATATGGGGTGCAATGCCTTACCTTGTCAGCTTGAACCTTGTTTGTCTCCCTTGTGGGGACCATGAATTGAATTCAATTGGATTTTGAATTTGGTTTTTGGAGCAAATTGAATTGGGTTTGCCCGGTCCACTCTGACCATCAGCTTTGTAACTTTAAGGATGAAATTTTTTTTAAAGTCGTGGGGCAAAATTTTCCCATCCTGTCCACCATGGGCTCATAGCAGGCAGGACACAGACCATGCAAAGGTTTGTTGACCACAGGCGAGATTTTCCAGCATTGGGGTGAGCGCAGCCATAAAATCCTGCCCCCAGAGTGGGACTTAGAGTGGCCACTTCTTTGCTTTTTGGCTAAGATCAAGCATTAGATGAAGCCCAAGATCGGGTGCAGTGCTTTATCTTGTCAGCTTGGATCATGTTTGTCTCTCTGTGGGGACCGTGAATTGGATTCAATTGGAATTTGAATTTGGTTTTTGGAGCAAGCAAGGAATAGATTTGCGTTTGCCCGGTTCACTCTGAGCATTGGCTTTGTAATTTTAAGAATGGAGTAAAAAAAATTATTTAAAAAACAGTCCTAGAGTGGGACTTGACCCTAAACTTTGAGACTCAAAGGCAAGAATGCTAGCAGTTGAGCCACAGTTAATACAATCAGCAGAAGCTTTTAGTTGGATTCCAACCCATGTCACCAAAAATCCATTATTCTATATCCACCATCTCAACCTGTCATTTAGATTCTTGTTATTCATCAACTCATACCTTTACTTCATTATTTGTTTCTGCTATGCTTCCTGTTCTCATGAGTATCAAGACTGAGTACCTTTTAAGCCAGTCTGAGGAGCTGCATTTTATGAAGTATGGCCAGCTTAGAGAGGGACGCCCTGCAACAGAAAAATGTTTGTGTCAATGTGAACAGGATAGATAATTTCACTTTCCTGCAATACCAGATCCCATTCAGTGTATCCACAGCTGGATGGGCATGTTATCCTCAACTGATGTTGGTAGCGCAGCATTCATTGATCAGAGCCAGAGGTTTGCTAAAGAAGTAAGTCTTTGTTTCTTTTGTTTCATCATTGTTATTTATACACTAAGCCATCTCAGAGATTCCATATTACTTCTGACTGGCATCATAAGAGCAAGCTGATATATTTAAATGGTTTTCAATAATCAATGTACGACAAATTTGAGGAATTATAGAATCACATAATGATAATGCTATAGCACAGACAGAGGGCATTTGGCTCATCATTCCTGCGCACCAGCTCTCTGAAAGAGCTATCCAATTTTCCAAATAGCCCTGCTTCCTTACCCTTTCTCCATAAACTTGCCAATGTATCAGCTTCACTTACTGATCCAAATCCATTTTGAATTTGCTTGCCTTTCAGGTAGTGCATTCCGGATCATAACGACTTTCTGCTTAAAATACATTTTCAGTTTTGCCTCTGATTCTATTGTCAATTGCTTCAATTCTCTGTCCTCTGATTACTGACAATTCTGTCATTGGAAACAATTACCCACAGCAAAATGCTCATAAACATCTCAATGAAATTTCCCCTTTTACCTTCTCCGGCCTACGAAGGGCAACCCCAGCTTTCCCTTCATCCCTTTAAACTGGAAAGAAATTGTTCATACCAAGCGGGATATGTTAACCACTCTACCGGCTGCCTAAATCTGACCCTCAGTTCAGATGCATATCAGGTATTTCACCAGTAAGCAACATTGTCAGGAGTGATTATTAACCATACAACTGGTTAAATGACTGGAATGTCAGTCTGTTGAGGCTAGCTTTGCAGAAGTCCTGAAGAGAGCATACCACAGACATTCCAAACAGGACAGAATTCCTATCTTTTATCAGCAGATCAGATGATTTCAAGTGCAGCTCCCAAGATATTTCCAAAGACATCAATTTAATTCTTGAAACATGAGATACCTTCATCCAGAATGCTGCTCCCAACTGTTGTTGTTTTGACAGGGTGTGCAATGATAAATGAGAAGCAAAACCTCAGGCAAGAAAGGAATTCAAATTGTTACGATGAACCAAATAATATAAGGAATAATCCTAAAGGCAATTATCCATTACAATTAACCATTTTTGGTATGCACCAGCCATCCTAAATAAATGTACAACTTGTGCACGTGTTGTACAACAGGACTAGTGGGTCAGGAAAAGTGGCCTCAGATGTCAGGCTTGCTGAGCAGATGAATGGTATGAAGATTGGGCCTAACAGTATTCTGAAAATATGAAGCTGGATTAAAATGAATGGTTATCAACATATTCTTTCATATAAAATAAAGGCCATCGAACCAAAAAAGTAACCGAGTTGCTTTCTGCAGATTCTGCCACACTCCTTCATAGAGTCATAGATTTTTACAGCACAGAATGAGGTCCTTTGGCCCATCGTGTCTGTGCCGGCTATCAAACACCTATCTATCCTAATCCCATTTTCCAGCACTTGGTCCATAGCTTTGTATTGCCTGGGCATTTCAAGTGCTCACCTAAATGCTTCTTAAATGTTGTGAGGGTTCCTGCCTCTACCACTCTTTCCGGCAGGGAGTTCCAGATTTCCACCACCCTCTGGGTGGAATAATTTTTCCTCAAATCCCCTCTAAATCCTTTGCCTCTTACCTTAAATCTATGCCCCCTGGTTATTGACCCCTTTACTAAGGGGAAAAGTTTCTTCCGATCTACCCTATCTATGTCCCTCATAATTTTGTGCACCTCGTGAAGTCCCCCTCAGCCTTCCTCGCTCGAAGGAAAACAATTCCAGCCTAACCAGCCTCTCTTCATAGCTGAAATGCTCCAGCACAGGCAACATCCTGGTGAATCTTCTCTGCACCCTTTCTAGAGCAATTATATCCTTCCTATTATGTGGCAACCAGAACTACAGACAGTACTCTAACTGTGGCCTAATGAACGTTTTATGCAGCTCCATCTTAACCTTCTTGCTCTTATATTCTATGTCTCAGCTAATAAAGGCAAGTATCCCATATACTTTCTTAATCAACCTATCTACCTGTCCTGCTGCCTTCAGGGATCTTTGGACATGCATCCCAAGATCCCTCAGGTCCCCCAAATTTCCTAGCATCCTGCCGTTCATCATGTGTTTCCTTGCCTTGTTAGTCCTCCCAAAATGCATCACCTCACACTTTTCAGGGTTAAATTCCATTTGCCACTGTTCTGCCCATCTGACCAGCCCATTTATATCTAAGGCTTTTCTCTTTGCTACTTACCACACCACCAATTTTCGTGTAATCTGTAAACTTAGTGATCATATCCCCCACATGCACATCTAGATCATTAATGTACACTACAAACAGCAAGGGACCCAGCACCGAACCCTGCAGTACACCACTAGACACAGACATCCAGTCATTAAAACAACCTTTTACCATCATTGTCTGCCTCCTGCCACTAAGCTAATTTTGGATCCAACTTGTCAAGTTGTCCTGGATTCTTACCTTCTTGATCAGTCTCTCATGTGGGACCTTGTCAAAATCCTTACTGAATCCACGTGGACTACATCAGCTGCATTGTCCTCATCTACACACCTAATCACCTTCTCGATAAATGTAATCAAATTTGTTAGATGTGATCTCCCCCTGACAAACCCATACTGACTATCCTGATTAATCCTTGCCTCTCCAAGTGGCAATTAATTCTATCCCTTCCACTGATGTTAGACTCACTGGCCTGTAATTATCCGTTGTTTTTCCTACTTCCCTTCTTGAATAATGGTACCACATTATCTGTCCTCCATTCCTCCGGAACCTCTCCTGTGACCAGAGAGAATTTGAAAATTAGCATTAGAGCTTCTACAGTCTCCTCTCTTGCCTCACACAGCATCCTAGCATACATCTTATCTGGGCCTGGGGATTTATCCCCCTTTAAGACCTTTAGAACTGCTAACACCTCCTTCCTCTTAATGCCAATCCAATCAATTGTATCACAGTCCCCCTCTCTGCTTTCTATACCTACATCGCTCTTCTCCATAATGAACACAGATGCAAAATACTCATTTAATACCTTACCTAAGTCTTTCGGCTCCACACAGAGGTTGCCACTTTGGTCTCTAATGGGCCCTATTCTATCCCCGCTTACCCTCTTACACCTTTGGATTTTCCTTTATTTCACCTGGCACTGTTTTTTTCATGCCCGCTCTTCACTCCTCTAATTTCTTTAAGTACCCCCCTGCACATTCTATGCTCCACTAGGGCACCCGCTTAGAACCACCTGAATCTGCTGTAAGCCTCCCTTTTTTTTACCTTATCCAATGCTGCATATCTCTTGACATCCATTAACATGTCTCTCTTTGCACTGCCTTCCAGACTGACTTTGTTTTTCTTCTATATTTGGCTATGCATCACCCCCCACTGTACCTACATTCTGTGATCCACCCTCCTCCCCCAACAGCACTAGCAACCTCCCCACAAAGATGTTGGTCCCATTCCGGTATTCCAATTCATGTGCAATCTGTCTGACTAGTCCAGGTCCCACCCTTCCCAGAAACAGATCCAGTCTATTTCAAAAGATATTCATTGTGTGAAGCACCCTTGAAACACTTTGACAGTCTAAGGCACTGCATAAATCCAAATCTTATTTGGGAGGAATCACTATCGGCACAATTTAAGTACTTTGTAAATTAACCCTGACAAACCCATGTTTTAATTCATCATTAAATTAATCAGGTCTAAGTCAATTCAAGGCATTTGCAAATTAGTTCTGCCTATTTCAAATGAAGGATTCTGAAAATCTGTTAAATCTGCTCACTTCTGGTGCCTGGGGCAAATCAAGATAAATAATCCCCAATATGATGTTTTGTGCTCAGGAACCTATTAAGGTGTGGTCCTGTTACAGAAGCAAAGCTGGTGATGGATTAGCAAACAAAATAGAAATAATCAATGCTTTATTTCTGATGGAACTGAGATTATAAATCCTGATGCTGTCTGCCCTAGTCAGCCCTTAGAAACACAGATTTCTTTTTATAGTGCACATTGCTGTGCTAGTCGGAACTCTTTGCAAAGTCAAAACGAAGCCTTCCCTCAGATATTTGACTCTCTGAGGCTGATGTTGAAGATAGCAGACAGATCGAAAATGCATGGTCACTTATAATCAAAGCTCAAATGGTCAGCTTGGAGTGCACCAATGAACCGTGCCACGAGACCACCTTGAAATAATCTTATCGAAGATCATAAAAGTAGCTATGCAACATTCCAACACATTAACTGTTCAAAATGTACAATCAATTTCTCCATTTCAAACAACTGTCCAAGTTTATTCAGCTGGTAACTGCCATTGAAGGACAGCAGATGCACAAACAATCCTAAAACCCATTGTGTGTCTGGCAGAGTGCATAGATTTTTTTAAAAATTTGTGGCATAAGTTCATGCATTTACACGTTTTACATTTTATTTACACTCCTTTTACAGTTGTATCACATTGTGCTGTTAAGAGTGGTGTACCTGGATTTTTCTATTTTTTGAGAAATCAAGGCTAAGAACCAATGTCTTCAAAACCCTAGGGCACCGTTGAAATTGGAAAGCATAAAAGAGATGAGATAAATCAAAAAATGGCATTTAGCAATAGCTAGTTTGTGTTGTAAAAGCTTAAAGACTACAGAAGGCAACACCAAAGGTGATCAGTATTTCCACGGTTCTAGGTGCTGGGGAAGACATAAGTACCATATTTTACAACGCAATTATTACTCAGAGATGGGTTTGGCCCCCAATATTTATCAAGGCACATTCTCCAGTATTGGGGAGAAGTTATAATTGTGAGGCCTGGAAGTATACACAGCCTCCCTCTGAGGATTATTGTTTCTCCTCCATTAAAATTGGAAGCGAGTCGGTTCAAGGCAACTTGTGTTCAGATTTCAAATTAATGTTTTAACTTCCCGCACAACCCAAGCCCATTCAACTTTGGAAATGGGGGAGATGGGGTGCGGTGCAAGCCAGTATTGGTTTTCTTTCTCTATTAGAAATCCAATTTCATTTTGTTTCAGCAGATATGAAACTGAAAGTTTTATGAAAGGGCACTTACAATACTCTTTAAATATTAATGATTCAAACATGGAGGCCAGAATTTTATAGTCCCGCCTGTCATGGGAATTGGAGCAAGCGAGGGGCAGACCATGGAAAGGTCCGTTGACCTCAGGGGAGGTTTTACGGTTTTGAGGCGAACGAGGCCGTAAACTCCCACCTGGAGAGAATTAATGCTGTCAGCTCCAAATCTGATCGGCACAAATATTTCAGTTAATTTGACCAGATGCCAGGCTTAAGGTTAATTGTCTCGTCATCAAAGCTCAGTTCTGGCAGATAAACATAGAAAGTAGGAGCAGAAGGAGGCCATTCAGCCCTTCAAGGTAAGGAGCACTTACAAGATTTCGAGATCTGGCTCATGTGCACCACTAAATGCTGATAGACAGCATCTTGAATATTTTCATGGTCTGTGAATGTGGAGTAAAAGAGGATACTGTAAAATAGTAAGCATCAGATAGTTTATTTTAAAAAAACTTTTGCCAATTGCACTTTTACTGTCAGCCTGATTTGAAGAGTCAGCATTAACTTTGTACCCTATTTCTATGACCTTCCCAACACAAAACATATATGCTTCCATATGAAGCACGTGGTTGTTAGCGGCTCGGTGGCACAGTGGTTAGCACTGCTGCCCCACAGCGCCAGGGATCTGGGTTCAATTCCAGCCTTGGGTGACTGTCTGTGTGGAGTTTGTATATTCTCCCCGTGTCTGCGCGTATTTCCTCCGGGTGTTCCAGTTTCCTCTAATACTCCAAAGATGTGAGTGTTAGGTTGATTGGCCATGCTAAATTGTCCCCTAGTGACGGGGGGATTAGCAGTGTAAATGTGTGGGTTGCGGGGAGAGGGCCTGGGTGGGATTGTTGTCGGTGCAGGCTCGATAGGCCAAGTGGTCTCCTTCTGCACTGTAGGGATTCTATGAAGGTAATGAGTGTAATAAAGAGATGCCACAAGTGCCAGAACATTTTAAGTCCTTTTCTTTCACAAGATAATAATACATGCTTTTTGTAGGTGTTCTAATATGCTGGTTAACTGCATTGTACACCCTATTCTAAGCATGGTCTAACCAACATTGTACAAAAACAACGCATTTTTTGATTTGAATCATCGTTCCAGCATTCCTCCAAATTAAAATTGTCACAGAATTTCACCTCAGTATAGAATAAAAATTATTAGCCAATCTAAATCCCTCAAGTGAAGATAAAATATCCCATAGCACAATTGAAAGAAAGGCAGAAGAGTTTTCCTGCTGACCTGGCCAATATTTATCTTTCAACAAATACAATAAAACTTATTGTTTTGTCATTTATTTCATCAGTGATTTTGGATCATGTGATGCATAAATTGGCTGCCAGCATTGCCTACATTAAAACAGTGACTACGCTTCAAATAGCAAGACAACTCCAATCAACTCTTGATCATCAGCAAAGTGATAGAAGTATTATTGTCAGTGCTTTGGAGTGGCACCCATGCAGTAATAACCTGCTCATCAATGCTTGGTTTTAGCTCCACAAGAACTACTCAGCTCCAGACTCATTACAAGGACAAAACAGCTGAGTTCAAGAGGTGAGATGGAAGCGACTGCCCTTGACATCAAGGCAGCATTTGACTGAATGTAGCATCAAGAAACCTGAGTAAAACTGAAGTCACTGGGCAGCAGGGGGAAAGTTTCCAATGGCTGGAGTAATATTGAGTACAAATAAAGTTGGGTGTGGTTGTTGGAGGTCAATCACCTCAGCCACAGGAGATCACTGCAGGAATTCCTCAGGGTAGTGTCTTGGGCATGCCCTTCCTCAGCTGCCCTTCCTCAGCTGCCCTTCCTTCCATCATAAGGTTAGAAATATGATGCTTATTAACGATTGCACAGTGTTCAATTCCATTCCCAACTCCTCACATAGTGAGGACATGCCAACATTCAAAAAGACCTGGACACTGTTTGAGCTTAGGTTGATAAGGGGCAAGTATCATTTGATTCGTACAAGTAACAATCAATTAAATCACAAAAACGAAAGACATTGAATCGCATTGTCATCGCCAAATTCCACACCATCAACATCTGAGGAGGGGGGTGTTGGATATGATTGACCAGAAACTTAACTGAGCGAGCAACATAAATACTGTGGTTACAAGAGCAGGTCAGGTGAGTGACTCACTTTTTTATTTACCTAGATATACACAGGAAGTAGAAACATGGGAACACCATCATCTCTATGTATCTCTGCAAGTTACACATCATCCTTGGTTGAAAGTATATCACCATTTCTTTATTGTTGCTAGGTCAAAAGCTTGGAATCTTCTAACCAACAGCACTGCGAGAGTACATTCACCACAAGGACTGCAAGTTTTCCCTTGTACCTGCTTCCCTTGTCCTTCTAAGTCAGTGTTTTCCAAACTTTTTTTCCCGGGACCCACTTTTGCCAACTGGCCGATCTTCAGGACCCAAGCCATTTTCACTCATTCACCAGTATTTCCCCACATGTAACACACGTTTGGATTTTGCATTCTGATTTGCATTGGCACAGTTAATAAAACCATACCTCAAGAAATCATCTTTTTACGGTTTTGATCCCGATTTTAGTTTCTTCTTTGTTGGCTGTTGACTGGAGGTCCTGGTGCTCTGTACAGAGCTAACAGTAGCGCTGCTCTGTTCTGTCGTGGACTCTCAAGCAGATTCCAATGTGAGATTCTGGCCAGTAGGTACACTGCTTGTTAATGTCTCTGGCCATCTCTTGTAACAAAATGATCCATATCCACTTGTCCTCTTGTTTTGCTCTCAAGTGAAAGAATCATAGAATCCCTACAGTACAGAAGGAGGCCATTTAGCCCATTGGGTTTGTACCGACCACAATCCCACCCCCCTAGTCCTATAACCCCACGCATTTACCCTGCTAATCCCCCTGACACTAGGGTCAATTTAGCAAGGCCAATCAGCCTACTCCACACAAAGAGTGACCCAAGTCTGGAATTGAACCTGGGACCCCGGCACTGTGAGGTAGCAGTGCTAACTACTGTGCCACCGTGCCGCCCCAAGATTGCCTCCAAGTGAATTCACACCAAGAGCGCGCTGACCTGCTCAATGCTGCCTCTTATTGTTGAAGACTACCATCCCAAGTGAGTATACATTGAGGCAGAGGTGTTTGGCCACATTTAGAGTAGTGTGTGCACTTCTTGGCAGCTAAGTCAAAAGTGATCTTTGGGGAACACCGAGATCCTTTTTACAGCTGCCTGTGACCCATCCACAGGTCACAACCCCCACTTTGAAAAAGCCTGTTTCAAGTGATGGAGGTTATGGGTTTAAGAGGTGCTGTTGTAGATATTCTTGCAGTGCATATTGTAGATGGCACACACTGTAGCCACTGTGCGTCGCTTGTGGAGGGAGTGGATGGTTAAGGTAGTGAATGGAGTGCCAATCAAGTGGGCTATTTTGTCCTGGATGGTGTGGAGCTTCCTGAGTGTTGTTGGAGCTGCACTCATCCAGGCAAGAGGAAAATATTCCATCTCATTCCTGAATTGTACTTTCTAGATGGTGGAAAGTCTTTGGCGATGATAAAATTGGCTCAGCATCACTTTCTCAGGATTAGTTAGAGATGGACAGTGAGACCCACACCCTGTGAAAGAATATGCTTCATTGGTTGTAAAACAGTTTGGGACATCCTGGGGCTATGGAAATGCAAGTTCATTTGTTCTTTTGTGGCAACCAACACAACCGCTGCAGAGTAGGAAAGATAAAAAGTACAAGAGGATGATAGGACACAGTATCACTGCTCCAAGCAGTTTGAGAAGAGGGGGGGGGGGTCAATCCTATAGCACCACACATAAGATAGGACATTTGGTTTGTCTATTACCCAAAATGACCCTGATTGTAAAGCATATCACTCTTCTCTCCCACCATTTATAATTAAACAGATAGAATTACTATATCAATATAGCATTCTGTAAATGCCAAGTGAACATCTACAAGTGTAGCTGAATGTACAAGATTGCCTTTTTTAAAACCTAAAGGTTCAAAATTGTTCATAAATAAAATGAATTTTATAGATTTATGTACAAGTCCTTGTTCACCTTCAACACTATGTTACATTTCAGCTATTTTGTCACACTTATAAGCTGATTTGTTCTTGTGTGTGCCATGTTTATTGCACATTAAGCAGCTCAGATTCTTGAGAGGTCAATTTAAGTTGGACGGACTGACTCTCATATCAAGTCCAAAGAGGCTGGGGTTGGGATTGAGAGTTTTCATGTTATGCCCACAGGACTTCATGTCATGTCAGACAACAATTTGTCTGATTGCAGAGCAGAATTGTCACCCATTTTTACAGTTTGTGTTTTTGATACTGGCTCCTTTCTGTCTATTCATACTCCTCACAACTGCCACCGACCTTTCTCCAGGGAAGAATCTGTGCCAGACTCTCACCGGCTTTTTCAAAGTGCAGTCGAACACCAATGCAAAATCAGCTGAGGAAAATTGGCCCGAGATGTGTCGGTCTGGATTCCCCTCTGCTGCACAATCTTCCTGTAACTCCTTCACAGAAATCTGACTGCATTAAAGTTTCATCAGCCTGTGTAAACTGGACCATAAACTCACAAAGAAAAGCAAAGCTTGATGATAGACTGCGCGCCCCTGCCTTGAGAAGCAAACAAAGCACACATCATTTGTCTTTTGCATAAAGCAAGTTTTTAGATAAAATGAGAAATATAGTATACTGAACTACCTCACTATTCTCAATGGAAATATTGATACAACAATTTAAATCCCTCACTCGCACACTTGATAATTATTTTTAAAGTTAAAATGCTGATTAAAAGGCAACTGGGAATAGTTTAAAGCTTTAAGGTATGTTTATTAGTGTCACAGGTAGGCTTACATTAACACTGCAATGAAGTTACTGCGGAAAAACCCCCAGTCGCCACACTCTAGCGCCTGTTCGGGTACACTGAGGGAGAATTTAGCATGGCCAATGTACCTAACCAGCACATCTTTCAGACTGTGGGAGGAAACCCACACAGACACCGCGAGAACATGCAAATTCCACACAGACAGCGACCCATGCCGGGAATCGAACCCAGGTCCCTGGTGCCGTGAGGGCAGCAGTGCTAACTACTGTACCACCGTGACATTAAAACTGTCAACTGCACACATTCAGAGACAACACTGATCCCCTTGACCTCACCAAAGTAAAAGTCAATAAGAAACTTGAACCATTTTGAATCACTTTAAGAACAATTTGGGCTGTTTAATGCCTGGTGCAAATGAACATAACTTGAGGACTGTAGTCGGAGTCCAACCTATGCCATAGGACTCCTATTTACATCTTTCAAATAGCATCCTATCTGAAACAAGTGGTCACTCCATCTGCCCATCTTGAGATGATGGTGGTCAGAACACCAACATGAACAGGCAATAAATGACTCAGTGTCATTTTCAGGCTGTGTTTGGAGATGAGGGGGAGGAGGGGATGTTGGTAGCCTTAGTATCAGCCCTATGATAATCTTGACATTTATTTGTTGCAACAAATCACTAAGCAACTTGAAGTGATCCCTGCTGGACACCAGACAACTACAGCAGCAAATAACAACAAATGGTCACCAACCTGAGAAAAACTGTCATAAAGTACTCCTCCACAGAGATACAAACTTGAATGTTGGAGTGGTCTGTAGTAATAAAAATCTGGACACAAAATTAGCGATCTGGCAAACAGATTAAAATGAAAACCAGCTGGAAAATCATATTTAGAATCTAATTAAATCTTTAAAAATAACTAATTTTGGGTTGAGGAATTTAAGCAAGTAGGGTTTCTTTTATTGAATCTAAAATCCCAATGGTAAAATTCCCGAGGTCTTCAAAATGTATGAAAGTGCCAAAACTATATTTCCTGCTGGGATGTTTACCCTTTTGGAAATTTATAAATTTGCCACTGAAATATCTAGATTTCCGAGTGCTTTCATTTTTCCCCCTTTATAACAGCATTTATGGAATATTCTCAAGTTCATATTTCACTGTCCACTTGTTAATGGAAATAAAAACCAAAGGTGTAAAAACACTATTAATCTGCCAATGTTTTTCACTGCCGACCAAGTCAAAATCTACCCCTCTAATTGCAACCTGCTCATGATTTTAGTGTTTAGTGAATGAATGGTCAAGGGAGCCTCCCCAGACAAACACACCAGTAAGGTTCCTATTATGTCGCCAGTGACTTACGTGTTGAAAACTAATTAACATATTTCTGTCATCCAGTCTGCAATTCTCCTGTTGCTGAGCTATTTGAGTTTGAGACTTCACTTCTCTGGTATCAGGCCCTGTTCCCTAAAATAGTGTCAACCCCCTAAGAGCTTAACTAATGTGAAGGCTTGTCTTACAACCACAGCCAGTGGCTGCCTAGGGGGAAGGATGGACCAGAGATTCCTGGGGATTAGGGGCCTCATTCTGAAATGAAATATCTTGGGTTGCAAATAAATGAACAGATTATAAGACAACAAGCCTGCCAAGTCAAATGAAACAGAGGCTCAAGCGCACTCTCTCAACTGGTATAAAATGGCTTGATGGAAGTTAAATGCTGCAACACCTGATCCATACAGACAGCTCAGACTATAACAGCCTTAACACTAAATACAACATTGTTACTGTCTGCAGGTTCATGGACGTGGGTTGATAATCGTAAAGTGAAGCTCAGTTCAGTCACTCCTTACAGTGGCACATTGATTCAGACCCATTATCACTGTAACAGCTTCTTCTGAAGTTACAGCAGTCTCCATGTCACATGCCATAAATCACTGACCATGCTGCCTGTTTAAACCTGAAAAACACAAGTTCTTTTCTCTGCTTCCCATCTTGTCCTCGATTAATATAGTCAGTCTTGAATTTTCCAAGTTTTGTTTATATGAGGATTAAACATCTCTGATGAGGCCAGCACCTCACAATGGACTGAATTGCTTTCACCACATATGTCAGCACAGTTTAACATACTGAAAGAAATTAGATAATAATCTTCAGGAGCTAGCCTCAGGGAAGTGACATTACATAAATACGGAGGTATACGCAACAATTCTCCAGGAGGTTCCAGAACCTGTGGTCTAGTTGACGACATGAATTTTTCTTTTATTTGTTCATTGAACATGAGTGTCACTGGCAAGGCTAGCATTTATTGTTCATCCTTAATTGAAGAAGGTACTGGTGAGTGCTGTTAGGAAGGACATTTCAGGTTTTTGACCCAATGACAATGAAATAACAGTGTCATTACACCAAGTCAGAGTGATGTGGGACTTGGAGGGTAACTTTGAGATGGTGGTGTCCCCATGGGCCTGATACTGCTCTGAGGAACTCCTGCAGTAAAATTCTAGAGCTGAATGATTGGCCTCCAACAACCACAACCATCATCCTTTGTGCTAGGTAGAACTCCAAGCAATAGAGAGTTTTCCTCTTGATTCCAAATGACTTCAGTTCTGCTAGGGGTCCTTGATGTCACACTTGGTCAAATGCTGCTTTGATGCAAGGGCAGTCACACTCAACTTACATCCTGAATATAGCTCTTTTGTCCATAATTGGACCAGGACTATGATGAGGTTGGGAGCCAAGTGAGCATGGCACAACATAAACTCAGCATTGGTTAGCAGATTATTGCTGAGGAAGTGCCATTTGACAGCATTATTGTTGATGATTGAGAGGAGACTGATGGGAGGGTAATTAGATGGACTGAATTTGTTCTGCTTTGTGTGGATAGGGCATACCTACACAAATGTCCATATTGTGTTCGAACTGCAGTGGAATATTTTGGTGAAGAGCACAGCTCGTCCTGAAGCACCTAGTCTGTCCAATGGCCAGGTGAAACCTGCTTTAACATGTTTCTGTTATAGGATATAGGAGTAATGGCCCTGACATTTGGTATGTGTATGATTATTAGTATGTGATCACTATGCAAATGAGATTAGAAACTGAATAGAATCAACAACTTGAACAATTCAGATGAATTTTCTAGTTCCAAGTCACTTTAACAAAATCCCTCATCCTGATTGACTATCTGGAGTGCATGAATTGAATCTTGGATCTTTGTGGTCTGTTGGCTCAGAACCATAGTAAGAAGTTTAACAACACCAGGTTAAAGTCTAACAGGTTTATACAGGTTTATCAAATAAACCTGTTGGACTTTAACCTGGTGTTGTTAAACTTCTTACTGTGTTTACCCCAGTCCAACGCCAGCATCTCCACATCATGGCTCAGTACCATAACATGGTACACAGACAAAAAATATTTCAATTTCAAATGGTTCAACTGCTTCAGCCACTGCGCTAGTTAGAGAAAAGAAACAAAATATAGTCATGGGTCACACTTTTGATATGCTTCCATTGAGTTTTTCTGGAAAGTGGACCTCTCAGGTACGGGAAAGCAGGACAAAGGGAAGGCTTTCTTTGCACCGCGTGCAACCAAATCATAAGCTGGTTTATGAAATAGGTTTATACATTTGTGTTACATAGTACACAGAGAAAGCCTGCTCCAGCCCTGATGCGCGATTGATTCACACGGGAGACAAGGTCGTACCCGGGAATAAAGGCTTTTATTCACAACAAGAATAGAGCACACTGCTTAACAATACTATCCCAGACTAAAGGCTACTAGGAAGTAGCAGTGACCTTTATACCCCTGTAAGAAGGCGGAGCCAAATGGAGTGTACCACAGAACAATGCTAACAGGTGGAACACCCCAACCCTAACCCCAACAGCAACAAGAGTAACATATGTACAAGTACCCAGAGTGGTAACCATCTATGGTTCACCACAAGCCCCAAGGGTAAACAGGGCCAGGCCCTGCTCCACCCACTATCTCCACCACCATGGTTGATTCAGGTCAGATGCTAAATCTTAATATACAAATGTATGCAGTGAGAAATTAGGAAGGTGACTTACATAAAATACTCAAATAAAAACTACACAGTACTGTCAGAAAACCCTGTTCGTAATCAGATAGAGCAGATAACTGATGTGCTTATGTTAAATATTAAACTCACTGGAAACAGTTTGAGCAATACAATGTGAACATTAACAACAATGAAAATTTGTCACTGTGCAGCACAGGACGCTGACTTTAATCCAGCCTAAGGTTTATACTGAGACACACTGTATAGCCATTTCTACTGCCAATTGTGCCAACTCTTGTCTTTGGTCTGGATAAGTTTTACAAGATAAGTTTGAAATGACACTTTAGACCCATTTCACCCTCAGGAATGTGCAGACTGAAACCTGATAATGTCATTTGCAAACGTCATCATTCTGAGAATTAATGGAAGTACATTAAAGAGGACCGTCATCTCTATTCTGGAAATGTACTGTGTGTGCTAACACTGAAGGTTATTAAGGTCAGTCCTACGTCACTACTGAGATAACAGGAAGTGTCACTATTATACAACACTGTCAGCTTACAATCTAATCCTTAAGTAGACAAGTTTTTCAGTCAGTAAACACAAGAATATAATAAATTCATTTTGTTTCCAAAAAATTGACATCAAAGATAAACAGTTTTGCTTTGTTTGCTATAATGGTTACATTTTAAAGGAAGGAGATTGGTTGTCTCATTCATTTCTGATGAAGAACGTAGGCAAGGCATCATCATGACATGTTTTGTTCACTCAGAGCTTATCATTATTGCCTCGTTGTTTTGTGCTGCAGATCTTTAAAGTTTAAGTTTATTTATTAGTGCCAGAGTCCCAGCTGTGGTCCTCACCAGTGAGAACCTCCACTGGTGTGGTCAGAAAGGCATGTGAGCCCGGACAATAGTATCCGGAGCTCACTAAACAAATTTAAATCAGGTGATACATATTTAAATCAACTTCGCACCCTTCCTCGGCGTGAGGCTGATCACATCATAAAAAATGGCCTCGGGAAGATTCAGATTTTTAGACCTCCCGCTGAATTTTCCCAAAGATGGTGGTCTTCTTAAACCACTGTTGGCCATGAGTTACCGAAACACCCACAGTGCTGTTAGGAAGGGAGTTGCAGGATTTGACCCAGTGACAGTAGTGAAGGAATAGCGATATATTTGCAAGTCAGAATAGTGAGTGACTTGGAAGGTAACTTCCAGGTGGTGGTGTAGAAGGTAAATATATTCACACAACAGGCCCTGATCTTTGTCAGGATGGTGTGCGGCTTGGAGGGGAACTTGCAGATGATGATGTTCCCAAGTATCGGCTGCATTTGTCCTTCTAGGTAGTAGAGATTGTGGGTTGGAAAGGAGTTATGGGGAGTTCCTGCAGTGCATTTTGTAGATAATGCACGCTGCTGTGACTGTGTGCCCGTGGTGGAGGGAGTGAATGTTCACTGTGATGGATGGGGTGCCAATCAAGCTGGCTGCTTTGTCCTGGATGGTGCTGAGCTCCTTGAATGTTGTTGGAATTGCACTCATCCAGGCAAATGGAGAGTATTCCATCACACTCTTGACCTATGCCTTGTAGATGGTGTAAGAAGTTTAACAACACCAGGTTAAAGTCCAACAGGTTTATTTGGTAGCAAAAGCCACACAAGCTTTCGGAGCTCTTAGCCCCTTCTTCAGGTGAGTGGGAATTCTGTTCACAAACAGAGCTTATAAAGACACAGACTCAATTTACATGAATAATGGTTGGAATACGAATACTTACAACTAATCAAGTCTTTAAGAAATGAAACAATGTGAGTGGAGAGAGCATCAAGACAGGCTAAAAAGATGTGTATTGTCTCCAGACAAGACAGCCAGTGAAACTCTGCAGGTCCACGCAACTGTGGGAGTTACAAATAGTGTGACATGAACCCAATATCCCGGTTGAGGCCGTCCTCGTGTGTGCGGAACTTGGCTATCAGTTTCTGCTCAGCGACTCTGCGCTGTCGTGTGTCGCGAAGGCCGCCTTGGAGAACGCTTACCCGAATATCAGAGGCCGAATGCCCGTGACCGCTGAAGTGCTCCCCAACAGGAAGAGAACAGTCTTGCCTGGTGATTGTCGAGCGGTGTTCATTCATCCGTTGTCGCAGCGTCTGCATAGTTTCCCCAATGTACCATGCCTCGGGACATCCTTTCTTGCAGCGTATCAGGTAGACAACGTTGGCCGAATTGCAAGAGTATGTACCGTGCAGAATTCCCAGCCTCTGACCTGCTCTTGTAGCTGCAGTGTTAATATGGCTGGTCCAGTTCAGTATCTGGTCAATGGTAACCACTCCCTCCACCACATCCCCCCCCCCCCCCCCCCCCCCCCGGCCACTCTCCCACCAAATGTTGATAGTGGATGATTCAAAGATAGCAATTTCATTGAATGTCAAGGGGAAATGGTTAGGATCTCTCTTATTGGAGATGGATGGTCACTGCTTGGCACTTGTGTGGTGTGAATGTTACTTGCCACTTACCAACCCAAGCCTGATTGTTGTCCAGGTCTTGCTGCATATGGACATGGACTGCTTCAGTATTTGAGGAGTTGCAAATGGTGCTGAACATTGTGCAATTATCTGCGAACATCCCCACTTCTGACCTTATGATGGAGGGAAGGTATGATTGCTGAAACAGCTGAAAATGGTTGAACTTTGGACACTACCCTGAGGAACCCCTACAGTGATGTCCAGGACTGAGATGGTCGACCTCCATCAATTGCAACAATCTTCTTTTGTGGCAGGTATGACCTCAACCAGTGATTTGTTACATCAACCAGTTAAAGTTATTTTTTAGTAATCTGTGTAGCTCAGTGGACCCCGAAATCTCTTTGGATTGCTACTGCTCCTAGCTTTTCATCACTGGAAAGAATTCAGATCAAGTCATGGTCCAAAATGGATGACCACACATTTACCTGCATTGAAATCCAGCTGTTACAGTTTAGTTCACTCACTTATCTATCAATGTTACTTTGCAATTTTATAACCCGGCCTGCACTGTTTACTATGCCACCAATCTCTAGCTTGTCAGTATTTATTAGGTAAATAATACCTATTATCATTAGACATTAATAATATTATATTATTAATAATTATACCTAATAATAGTTGGCTCTAAACTATATAATAGATTTATTAATAAGTATGTGAGTATTACTTATAATGATTAACACATTAAAGCAAGAAAAAATAAATTTAATCTCACATAGTTGCTGAAATCTACTTTCTTGCAGAACTAAACATTCAAGGTTTTTTTTGGATCTAAACCTTTTTATTAATATAACAATTGATTTCTGAACCTGTGGTGGTTGTGGCGATTATCCCTCTAAGGGCAACACAGCAGAAGAGGATCACCTGGCTGGAAGGAACAATCAGGACTGAAAATGGGAAATTACCCCAGGGGTGGAGCTCTCTAATAAAAGCAAAATACTGCGGATGCTGGAATCTGAAACAAAAACAGAAAATGCTGGAAAATCTCAGCAGGTTTGACAGCAACTGTGGGGAGAGAATAGAGCTAATATTTCGAGTCTGGATGAGCCTTTGTCAGAGCACTATGAAGGGTCATCCAAACTCAAAACATTGACTCTATCCTTTCTCCACAGATGCTGTCAGACCTGCTGAGATTTTCCAGCATTTTCTGATTGATTGTGTGGATGGAGCTCTCTCTGAGGCAGAAGTCAGTCTGAAGCCATGTAGTCAACATGCAGATACTGGGACATCCAATGGGCAGTCAGGGGGCTGCCAGCCTCCGTACAATTTCCCTTGTTAAAGTCTGTAGCCTGCATCATTACCAAATCTATTGGAAGTATTTCTAAACTGTCTCAAAATAATTCTTGATACGGGTCCTGCTCCAATTCTGGGCTTATGCCAACTGTCATTAGTGCTAAACTCAGGAGAAAACAAGAAGAAACTATCATCAAACACACAAGTCTGTTCAGAGATTCTAAACTATAGAGCTGAAATCTCTAATACATTTGCTGTGTAGCGGCATACTCATTAGGTGATTTATTACACAAGCGCTTTCACTGTAGCTGCCATCCATTTATTTGTTCCCCAATTACTGTCTGTCTCACCTTGCACTCTACCTAAAATAGCAGTACTGAATTGTAGAGTTTAAGAGACGAATAGTTTGCAATGTTTGATTTTATTCAGTGTATGAGTTGGCTGAGAAGTCAGATTGTTGCAGGCAGAATAGACTGCATATATGATTCTAATAGCTATTACCATCAGATACTCATAAGTACACACATCAAAACCAAACAGCATTCAGGAAAACCATTCACAGAGTTGGTGTGGCTCGTACATCATGTGACAGTCAAATATTCGGATCTATTCCACTGAGATGACAAATTGGACAGATGGCTACCGAGGGATTCTGAATCGTACCAAAAACAGGGTGGTGGCTGAGCAATATTTGTATTTAAAAGAAAGATCCCATATCTAAATCACTCAGGGAGAAGGTACATGTGATATCACACCTTAGAGGAGGTATGCAAGATGGCTGTGATGGTGTAAGCCACCAGTCAGACAGCTGGTAGCTGCCAATCCAGTTTGTAAGTCCTGAAATGGAGTTAAAAGATAATTTAGGTTTCCTGCTATCAGTTGCAAGAACCATAATTTCAAATTATAGTAACAATCAAACAGCTGCTTCTTACTTAGAATTCCTGCAGTGCAGAAAGGGCCATTCGGCCTATTGAGTCTACACCAACTCTCTGATAGAGTATCTTACCCAGGCTCTTTTCCCCGCCCTATCCCTGTAATCCCACACATTTTACCATGGCTAATTCCACCTAACCTGCACATCTTTGGACTATGGGAGGAAACCAGAGCACCTGGAGGAAACCCACGCAGACACAGGGAGAAGGTGCAAACTCCACACAGACAGTGATCCAAGGCCTGAATTCAACCTGGGTCTCTGTTAGGCAACCGTGCTAACCATTGTGCCACCATGCCGTTTGTTGATGTTCAAGCTAATATCAGTCACAGGAACATTTTCAGGGGTCACTGGATACACTGATCAGGAGAGTATGGTGCCAACTTTATTTATTATTAATGACATGAGCAGTGATCATACCTAATGGAGAGACCATTGTCCAAATTACTGAGTAATGCTGTTACAATTTTTGTCAAAGAACCACTTTCTCCAATCAGTTTCATGCCTGCAAATTTGAATATCTAAAGTACAGCTTTCAGTTTATGATATCATTGGAAGACTTCAATTAGATTACAGACTTATTTCTTGTTCCCTACTATCTCTTGCTTCTTGTTTTCAGAACAGGTAACACTGTAACTCCTTCACAATCCACCCTATAGACTAATAATTAAATTATTCATTGAATTCAACATCTCATGCAGCATTTGCTATGTCAGTTTGGAGAGCTAGATTTTTGTTAAAAATTCATTTGTAGGACATGGGCGTTGCTGGCTGGCCAGCATTTATTGCCCATCCCTAGTTGCCCTTGTTCAGAGGGCAGTTGAGAGTCAATCACATTGCTGTGGCTCTGGTGGCCAGACCAGGTAAGGATGGCAGATTTCCTTCCCTAAGGGACATTAGTGAGCCAGATGGATTTTTCCGATAATTGACAACGGTTTCGTGGTCATCAGGAAATTCTTAATTCCAGATATTTTTTACTAAATTCAAATTCCACCAGCTGCCGTGGTGGGATTCAAACCCCGGTCCCCAGAACATTATTTGAGTTTCTGGATTAACAGTCTAGTGATAATGCCACTAAGCCACCATCACCTCCCCAAACATAGTTAGGTCTTGCAAACAGCAGTAACTTATTTATTTACAATTACATGAGCAAACATACAATAAATATTAGAAGTGTAATAAATGGATATACAGCCACAGAAGAAAGTCAGTAATTGTTTATACACTACATAAGAACATCTCTAGTTGATGAGCAACAGTTGGAGAGGCCGAGTCCTGATTTTGACAAGGTACATTCAGAAAAGCTCATTTTCCTTTGTTAGAAACATAGAAACATAGAAAAACTACAGCACAAACAGGCCCTTCGGCCCACAAGTTGTGCCGAACACATCCCTACCTTCTAGACCTACCTATAACCCTCCATCCTATTAAGTTCCATGAGTCTCTTAAAAGACACTATTGAGTTCGCCTCCACCACCCCTGACGGCAGCTGATTCCACTCGCCCACCACCCTCTGTGTGAAAAACTTACCCCTAACATCTCCCCTGTACCTACCCCCCAGCACCTTAAACCTGTGTCCTCTCATAGCAGACATTTCCACCCTGGGAAAAAGCCTCTGAGAGTCCACCCGATCTATCAATGTGTTATCATGCATCTCAGCTTACTGTACTGCAACACATCAAGCCGTCTGGCAAAGGTTATTATTTCTGGCCCGTAGTATTGGCCTGTCTTTGTTCTCCTATGGATTGATTGAAGTATTGTAGTTTGGTCAAAAGCTTTGTTTACATCCCAGACCTCCCGAATTTCCATACTTTTCCCTTTTTTTCTCTCTCTCTAATTTTCATCGTTTTGTCCTCTATGGGCTTCTCCCATATCTTTTACAAGTTCTTTGGTCTATTAATGTGTTATGGATCCTGAGTATGGTTTGCTTCACTCATGCAAAGACTTCATTTTAAGATATTTCTGCCTATACAATTACATTTAAATGCTAAGCTTTTAAAGTTAACTTGATCACATTTTAAACTCAGCAGGCATGCTGGGATTACCTTGAGAAATTGACTGCATTCTTGGAAAGTACAATGCTAATAGGAACGGCTTTCTCATAAGCCAAAACAAAGCTTATCATGGCCACAGCTACAAATTGTTTATGCAAGTTAGAGACAGCTCGTACCAAACAATTTCAATACTTGAAAACTTATAATTCTGCATTCAGTGATATGTTTTTCAGTTAGTTTGGATCAAGTCTGTTTTCAAGACCAGTACAATACTGGCTTTTGCTAGTATCTGTCTCTCTCCCAGTTTTCTCGCTCTCTGCAATGTGTTCATTTTAAATTCTGCTGAATAAAAGAAACTCTATCAGTGCTGCCTCCACCTATTCTGAGGAATGAATGGACCTCACATAATGCTTTTCCAATGCCTCATTAGCATCTCATTTCTTTTATTGAGAGTGCCGGTGGCAAGGCCAGCATTTACCACCCATTACTAACCGCACTCGAGAAGATAAAGGTGAGATGCCTTTTTGAATTTCTGCAGGCCATTCTGGTGTAGGTAGTGATGCGCGATATAACACACGAGAGGCTGGATGTACTCGGGAAATAAAGGCTTTTATTGCCAACAATAACAGAGCTACTATATACAGTATACGATCCCAGACTAAAGGGTCACCAGGCAGAGCAGTGACCTTTATACCTCTCCCAGGAGGCGGAGCCGACTGGGGTGTACCATAAGGACTATATTAACAGGTAGAACAGCCCAACCCTAACCCCAACAGTAACATATCTACAGACTCATAGTACTGGCCAGACCATGGCTCAGCACTCCCTGGTGGGAACCAACAATGGTTCACCACAGGTAGCGCACATACTGCTGTTGAGGACAAAGTCCAGGATGTTGACCCAATGACAGTGAAGGAGCAGCAAAATAGTTCCAGGTCAGGATTTGGAGAAAATTTGCAAATTGTGGTGTTATCATGTGTCTGCTGCCCTTTTCATTCTGTCCTGGAACTGAGTAAGAGTTTTGGAGCCAAGTGGCCCTGGCAGAATGTAAACAGAGCACCAATGAGCGGATTATTGCTGAGTAGATGCTGCTTGATGACAGTGTCAACAACACTTCCAACATTGAGACTTAAAACTGAGTAATTGGTTGGATTGCCCTGATTTCTGTGGACACCTGGGCAATTTTCTGCATTGCCGAGTAAATACCAGAGTTGTGGCTGTACTGGAACAACTTTGCCATGGTTACAACTAG
The DNA here is from genome assembly GCF_964213995.1 of Mustelus asterias. NCBI lineage: Eukaryota > Metazoa > Chordata > Chondrichthyes > Carcharhiniformes > Triakidae > Mustelus > Mustelus asterias. The sequence goes on along the minus strand of NC_135809.1, from coordinate 97,446,473 downwards.
TTCTGAAACACAAATCTTCAGTACTATTCAGTACTACAGCTTTGGTACAAACATGGATAAAAGAGTTGAACTCAAGAGGTGAAGTGAGAGTCACTGCCCTAGATATCAAGGCAGCATTTGACTGAGTGTGTCATCAATGACTCCTAGTAAAATCAAAGTCAATGGGAATCAGGAGGACAAGGCTCCACTGGTAGGAGTCATACCTAGCACAAAGGAAGATGGTTGCGGCTATTGGAGGCCAATCATCTCAGCTCCAGGACTTTGTTGCAGGAGTTCCTCAGGGCAGTGTTCTAGATCCAGCCGTCATCAGCTGCTTCCATGGTGATCTTCCCTCCATCACGAGATCAGAAGTGGGGATGTGTGCTGATGAGTACAGTGTCCAGCGCCCTTCATACTACTCAGATACTGATGCTGTCCGTGGGAAGTTGTTGTGCCCCTTAGCTTTTGCTACATCCAGTGTGCCCAACATGTGCAGTGATTTGAATTGGCCATGTACTAGCATCTGCAATAGTGGGGTGCTCAGGGGGAAGCCAAGACAGATCATCCACTCGATAATCCTGGCTGAAGCTGGTTGCCTGGTCTTTTGAGCTCAGGTGCTGTGCTGCTGTGAGTATTAGCTGTATATAAAATGAATTTACTACACAATACATCAGGACTGTAACTCATATAGTGCATACAGTTTGTATACTGTACATTATAATGGGGCTAGTTAGATAGGTGCATACATAGTCTGCATATTACATATTGTGTTGTGAATACTGCATAGTATCATGAGATTATGTTTCATGCTCATGTAGACTGTACATTATGTGACTGGGCTATGTGTACAATCTTTATATAGTATATTATAATGAGACTGTGAGTACTAGCTCTGAATTCTAGTGTTCAAATATTTTTTGTGTTTCCAGATGCCCTAAAACAAATTGAAGATGTTCTCCATTTGGTATTAGTGCTCCCTCTGCTGGTAGAAATCCCTTCCTGGTTGGCATGCCAACCACATGCGTCTTTTTAAATTCCAAATCAACACACATATATTTAATAATATTAGACTTGGGCTGAGAAGTAGAAAATAAAATTGGCACCTTCAATAGGAGGGAATCTAACCATCTCCTCTTATCATTCAATGATATTATCATTGCTAATCCACCATCCTGGGTGTTGCCATGACCAGAATCTTAACTGGACCAGCCATATAAATGTGATGGCTACAAGAGCAGGTCCGAGTCTGGGAATTTTGCAAGGAGTAACTCACCTCCTGTCTCCCTAAACCCTGTCCACAATCTATCAGGCACAATTCAGAAGCGTGATAGTAAATTCTTCACTTGCCTGGATGAGTGCAACTCCAACAACATTCAAGAAGCTTGACGGAAACCAGGACAAAGCAGCCCACTTGATCAGCAACCATCTACCATCTCAAACATTCACTCACTTCATGACCAGTGAAGAGTGGCAGCAGTGTGTGCCATATACAAGATGCAATGCAGCAAATTACCCAAGCCTCATTTTAAATCTGTGACCTCTATACCCAGAGGAAAAGGGTAGCAGACACATGGGAAAACCACCACCTGTAAGTTCCCCTCCAAGTCACACACTATCCTGATTTAGAAATATACCGTCATTCCCTCTCTGTCTTTCAGTCAAAATCCTGGAACTCCCTCCCTAATAACACTGTGGGTTGTACCTACATTAAATGGAGTGCAGCACTTCAAGGTGATGGTTTACCACCAGTGTCTCAAGGGCAATTAGGGATGAGCAATAAATGCTGGCTTTGTCTGCAATACTCACATCCCAAGAATTATTGTTTTTTTAAATTGTGGAAATAAGTGGACTTCATAACTCAAAGTGCTCTGAGTTCATTATATCAATAATTCTCAACTCAATTGTTGCCTTAGAACAACTCATGTGAACAATTGCTCCACAAATCCTTCTTAGCTGAACGGAAATATGCCCTATTATACATCTTCTATAATCTGGACTCAACATCAAGAAACATTCCCATTTGCTGTGAAAAACTGTTTTCAGAGAGTGTGAGCTATGAAAGCAGTTGCTGAACAATGCTTGCCAAATTCAGTAATCATGTTATGCCCAAACACAAGAGTCCGGAACAATCTAATCAAGGGCAACAGTTCTCCAAATGGAATATATCCCCGCAGTGCACATATTGTTCCTGTTAAGAATACAGAGATATGGATAATACTGGTGCAATTCTCAGATGTGAAACTCAAGGGAGTTAAATTGTTTTTATAAAGTGGAGAAATCCGGATTTTTAAAAAAACAAGAACTGCAGTGCAGAACTACAGCAAAGCTAAAATGGGTGAAACGAAAACTAGGCAAATTAGGATGTACTGAATAGAAGGAAAGAATAAAGGATATTAAGGGGTTCCATAGTATTTAACATCTCAAAGAATTAAATAGACCATAGCTTGATGTGGAGTCATAATTTCAACACTGCATTGATGTCGTGGGTGAGATCACCTAGAATTTGTAGATTAGAGATTCATCAAGGCAAAAGCACTGATTACAATGGTATCGCTAAAATGGATACATAGCACACTATATTAAAGGTCACCAGACATGTAACACGTGTGATGGAGTAAGGAAATGTTACATCCTCAGTCTACTTCCGCTCTTCATGGTCAAGTTTAAAACTATCTATAGACTTGGCTTATTGGTCTTGATGACTCAAGCACAGTGGCTCAGACTAATAAACCATAAGTTCTAGTATCCGGTCACAGATCTACTCAATTCCGTCACTTTGACAAAGCTTAGTGCTGATCAGCGATTCTCAAGTTGATGGTTACCGAACCTCGTAGGTGATAGTAAAAAAATCTCTATCTCAAAAGGAACAGGAAAACCAGACAGTTACACTATAATTCTTAAACGTGTCTCCTGTTGCATAAGGCAGCAGTTGTGAAGAAGTTGGCACTTCTTAATGACTTCATGATTAACCAAGACTTAATGATATTCTGTATCATGCCTCTTACTAACAGGCTAGAATAGTTATATAACTCAGAAAAAGTCATTAGCATGGCAAGATGCAATCTCTTTACTGAAGGAGGATGTATATAAACTCAGCCCTTGAGGTGAAAAAGTAGAGGAGAGACAAAACATTTCAAGAGACTCCCTAACTAATGGCTCAATGACAACTTAACAACTTGACTTACAATTCAGATTCAGGACACACAGGCAAGTAGTTATTACTGCACAATTACAATAAGTCTGTATAAGAGGGTGAAATATTTCTGCCCTCATTGCAATGAGGCATGACAGTCTGAAACATGCTTTCTCCTATTGCACCCATTGACATTGATTTCAGTGAAGAGAAAACTCAGGAGAGATGTAAAATAGGCTGTCGATTCGCTATCACACAAGGTCAACATCTACCTCATGCAGTTGCAGATTGTAGTGCATTTAGAGTACGAACACCTCTTATCACAAGTGTAGGCTGTATAAAGCTTGAGATCCTCAGCTCTGAATTGGGAAGGGTGGAGAGAGTGTTCAAATGTAGCTCTCAGAATGTTGCAACTAAATTTTTTTTTAAATGCTTCAGTCACATGTGCTTTGCATTAGGAACATAGGGACAGGAGAAGGCTACTCAGCCCCTCCATCCTGTGGTCACATTCAATTACATCATGGTTGCACTCATCTTGATTCCATACCCATAATAACCTTGTTTGAAAAATGTAACGGTCTCTGTTTTGAAATTTTCAGTTGAACTAACAGCTCTTTGGGGACTGGGGAGAGAGTTCCAGATTTCCACTACACTGTTAGTGTTTGCACTGTCGTGAGCAAATGGAATGTCTTGTGTTGGGTTTATTTTGCTTTGCTCCGAAGTGCTATAAGGTTCTGCTCAGTACTTTGTTTATCCTTCCACAAAGCCTTTGACTAAAGCATTGCTTTAGTTTGCTGATCGCCTGTACTTGCTGTAACTAAACAGATTAAGAAAGATTTGGCTCTCTTTACACAGAATTCTAACTGATTGATGCACCTCATGAACAGGGAGAGAAATAAATAACCAATCCCAGTTCAAAGTCCTCATCACTGCCCAGTAACCTCTGGTAGAATGCACATGAACATTGGATGAAGAAATGCAGAGTTTCGCTGTGATGCTCCATATAGTTGAAAGGCCTGCTGACAATCACTCTCAGCTTGCATGAAGAAAATTCAGTTTTCTTTATCCGGGAGACATGGACATCATTTATTGCCCATCCCTAGTTGCCCTTGAACTGGATGGCTTGCTCGGCCATTTCAGAGGGCAGTTGAGAGTCAACCACATTGCTGTGGCTCTGGACCAGACCAGACAAGGACAGCAGATTTCTTTTCCTAAAGGACATTAATGAGCCAGATGGGTTTTTCCGACAATGGCTTCATGGTCATCAGCAGGCTCATAATTTCAGATTTTTTTTATTGAATTCAAATTCCATCATCTGCCGTACAGGGATTTGAACCCCTGTCACCAGAATATTGGCTGAGTTTCTGGATAAATAGTTCAGTGATAATACCACTAGGCCATTGCCTCCCCCTATCTTGGACAAGCTATAATACTGCTGGGATGTTTAGCACAATTACACAGCGAGGGCCAGTGCCTGCAGTGGAGAATAAAATTGAATCAGAGGAAAAAAAAGTTTGAATAATTAGTCCCACACTGAACACCCTGGGAATAACTAGTTACTAACACAGCACAGCCCAGAAACCTGTGCAGAAAAGCTTGGGTTAACACGGTTTTGGAGTCCTTCATACAATAGCAGATCTTTAAACATCAAATCAAATTCAATCCCGGATGAATTCACATCTATGAATGGAAATTGACACCGTCTTAACTTCAGAATTTACCTGCGCCATTAAAATAATGTAGGTTAATGAGAATTAGATCTGTTTATTTTGATTGTATCTGAATTACCAACTTCTGTGTAAATAAGGATTAAGCACTGAGAGAACAAACCTTGAAATAAAGCTTTTCAGAACTTAACAGGATAATGCACTTAGGCAGAAGAATCTGTGGGAAATGTAAGTGATACATGAAGCTGGATAAAAGAAAAACACACCAGAATTCATTCTCATGAAATAAAAAGCCAGTTATAACTGATAATTAATTGTAAATATAGTACCAATGGGTAATCACAGATGTAGAGGCTTAACGTCTTGAAAAAAATCATTATTAGTCACATCCTTTCCTAAATCTCATTATTACTCTTTAATCCCATCGGGGGATCATTTTCAAAATTGAATACACAGTTTGCCAATAGGTTTATTAATATATTCCTTTATATTGCCAAGAAAAATCTTCCGTTTTCACAGATAAAAGGAAGCTCATTATTAAAATAACTTCTTTCTTTTAATTCTCCTGAAACCAATTATTGAAAAAATACACATGGGTATTCTCTGAGGTGCAACACAACTCATGTGTCACTCGAACCTCTCTTTGAAATTGACCCTGATGGAAATCTAACGTGTACGGTTGCGTTAAGAATCTGAGGGACTTTCATTTGCTTAAGATTATGAATGAGCACTCTCAGGCAGCTTGCAAAGATTAAGGGAAAGTGTGGCTTGGGGCCATGGGTAGTGAGGAAAATTACCCCTTTATTACCAACTGTGATGAACAGATAAGGCTTGCAAGCTTTGTGTGCCCACTCCAAATCAACAAGCAGTGTACCGGTGAATCGCAACAGTGGCACCTTAATTCATGTTACACGTTCTGCAATTTTTTTCAAGCAAACCACACAGAAACAGCTTTTTAAATTTTTCACTTATTGCTCGTCAGCTTTTGGGGTTGCTTTGTATATAACAAAAAACATCAACAGATGCACCTACCTGTTGACCTCCATTCTAAGCCTGTACCTAACTTATACTTGTAGCGGGACTGAACAAAGTCTCAATCACAGTGAGAATGAGAATTCCATTCAAGATAACAGTGATTGGAAAAATATGAATTAGACTCAATGGTTTCCATAAAATATGGTTTACAATTTGTGTGTAACAGGATTCCTTCAATATTCAGAATGAGTGTTTCTCTCAACACTTCAAAGAGGATCCAAAATTTAACTCAACAAGGGCAGTGTTCACTTTGACTCTTTCAGCAAACTGCAAGTTAAACCCACATAAACCTTTTAGGCCAGAGCTTAGGCACACAGTTTTCTGAAGACAATTCTGTTGTATGATGGTTGTGACCGACTAAGGAATGATTAGACACAGCAACAGTGAAAGGACAGCAATATATTTTCAAGTGAGGGTGGTATGTGACTTGGAAGGAACGTTGCAGTGGTGGGGTTCCTATGCACTTGCTGGCTTTTCACTTCTAGTTGGCAATAATCACAGGTGATGTCAAAGGAGCCCTTGACAAGATGCTTCCTTATGGAAGTTATATACTGTGCATCAATGGCGGAAGGTGTGAATGTTTGAAGAGGTGGATGGGGTGCATTAAGAGCCACACACCTTTTCCCAAGATAACTTGAAGCCCTCGGGGTCTCACTGGTTACTGCAAACCTGATGGCAATAGCCAGGAAAACAGCTGCATGTTTTGACTATAAAACTTCACCATTCCCGGCTAGGAAAGGAAAACTTGTTCACAAATGTGTGCACATCAAGTATGCTTAGAAAAGAACATTGCTGATATCAACTTTACAGTAGAAATTTCTAACAACACCAGAACGAATGGCCAGAATTTTGCATCCCCTCGGAGGGAGGCATAAAATGGGCTCCATGGTGGCAGTGGGGTTGTGCCCATCATTTACCCATTGATGCCAGGACTTTATCTTGGGTAGGGAGGCAAGAGAAGGCCCCCTCGTCCATGGGGCTCTATAGGGTCTCCTGCCACAGCTGCTGGGATCTTACCTCTGCTGGGAGGTATCCACACCATGTACCAAGGCTACCAGTTTTCACCCTGTGTCCAAACAAAAAGGGTGGCGGGGATGGTGGGGTGGGGTCTCAGCCTAAAATTTCAGTGTTGCAATCATACCTTGGCTTGACTCAGTTACATCAAGGAAGCCGAAAACCGGGAGTGTGGCAAATACAAACATTAACTTAAGCAGCATCACAATTTTGTTGTTTCAATTATAAAGCTGCAGAGCTTTAATTCATGAATGATCGCATTAAAATAAAATAAAAGCTGGTAGATTGTACATTTTGCATGGATTTTACAGGATAAGAGAAGCACTCTGACAACCAATTCCCCTAATTCTCCATTTGGGCTATTTTTACTCATTTCACAGCTGGGGGAATGGCTACAATTGTAGCAATAGTATTTTAACATGGACTACTCTCACATTTACACAAGAATTGATCGCTCTTTCAAAGCTGATGAGCCAAATGTCCACCTGTATGATTTGGAGATGTATAAACCACTTTGTGACTCCACCTATAATTCATATGAAATTTCTAAGTTTGCCCTGCCATCTTGCCTATGTTAACTTCAAATATTTAAAATAATTTTGTGGTCTGCAGAAACTTACATACTCGTTACTTAGAATGTTACAGTACATATCCTTGCCCGCCTCAAGTTCCGTGTTTCCACAAACTGCCTTTGTCAATCTTCACTGGTCCCCGATGCTGAAACAAATAAACTTTATTTATTAGTATCGCATGTTGGCTTACATTAACACTGCAATGAAGTCACTGTCGCTACACTCCGGTATCCGTTCAGGTAAACTGAGGGAGAATTTAGCATGACCAATGCACTTAACCAGCACATCTTTTGGACTGTGGGAGGAAACCAGAGCACCCGGTGGAAACCCATGTAGACATGGGGAGAACGTGCAGACTCCACACACACAGTGACCCAAGCAGGGAATCGAACCCGGGTCCCTGGCGCTGTGAGGCAGCAGTGCTAGCCACTGTGTCACCGTGTATCCTTAAACTAAAGCAAAGGGCAGAAAATGTTGTGCTTTGATAACTTGCTCATGATTCAACTTTAAAGACAACAGTTAATTGGGAAGGATTTCAACCCTTTTAAATACTGAAGGTAAGTCACTGTTGCTAACTTTGAATAGCTTGAGTTTGGATCCAAAATTTGATGTGGCTTTTGACTAGGAAGAGGCAAAACTCTTTCCTGTCTGTGGATTGTGAGTTCAAAATAGTGTAGAATAACATAAAATGTATTTCTCTTACCAGCCTGCCTTTGGCTGATCACAAGCTAGCTTGGGCCCTGTGTCCACACAGATCCATTTATGTCGAGCCTCCACAAAGTGTTGTTTCTTCCAGGAATGCGCACAGCTGTTCCAATTGTGAGCATGTGCACAGGTGTTCAAATTTAATCCAGGCACCCAACTCTTTGCACATGTACAGGCATTTTCAGGGAAGTCTGGAATGATTAGTGAAGAAATTAGTTGAGGCAGTAAAGAATACTAATTTCTGTCAGGAAAGCTGATAGGTAAGACATGGGAATTGTTGAAACACTGATTAAATACTGATAGTTGCCATCTGTAGAAGAAAGACTTGTGCATGGTGACTGTTAAGAGTACTGAGGAGGCAGCAGGCCTTGTGTGAGACATTTTCTGAATTCAATGATCAGACGAGTCTGTATAATTGTGAACAGGACCCTTCATCTGCCTTAAGTCATCAGTTGATCCACCGTTGAAGGGTTTTGTTGTGGTTGGACTGATGTGCCAGCCTTTGTCGCCATGTCACAAGATGGTGTAAGGTAGGTCTGTGGAGGTTTTGAATAATGTAGAGCTACCACACTTTACCCCATCCAACCCCAAACACCCTGCTACTACAATCCATGATTGCTTATTCCTCAGGAGAAGCCCACTTTATTTCAGAGACAGCTTCCATATTAGCAGGTTGTCCTGGATATCCACATTGGTCGATGTGGTTCATAGCTGCAGCTCACCCCAACAGTTGGCATGTATAATTTTTAGAAAAATATCAAACATTGCCCATTATATTATTGACGATATGTGCATTCCTTCTTCCGACACAAGTGATAAGTGTTCAGAGCAGGGTTTTAACTATGTGGTAGAATGGGCCTTATTAGTAGAAGTGGCATCTCTAGAGTTTAGAGGTTGGGCTTAAAGGGAAAGACTCCATCCTTGTTTTCTTTCTGATCTCTGTCTTGTGTATTATAACAGTGGCATGTGTTGGGAAGGCAAGTACCAATCACCATCAATGTTGTTGTGAAACCATTACTGCATCACCAGTATCCTGGTTGCATGGCCTATTTTATCTTGATTAAAGGTAAAATCGCCAGAGTCCCCAATGACCATAGGCTGTTCTTCCCCTCAAACCATGGTGATTTAACCTGGTATCACCACACCTCAGGTGAGGGGCAAGGTTGAGAAGGTGGGCCCACATGAATAACCTCAACCAGTATGGGAATTGAACCCACACTGTTGGTGTCACTCTATATCACTAACCAGCTGTCTAGCTAACAGAGCTAGCTGGTTCCCTGCTCCTCTGATCTGACCCAGGTAGTTACTTCAAACTGCGTTATTAACACCATATACAAGATAGGCTGGAGAGTCGGGTTTGTCTCTCATGAGTGAAAAATGTTTCATTTACTCTCCTAGTACATGACTGCTCATATCACTGTTACATCATGATTTATATCAGTAATTCATTGCCATATCTAACTACACATCCCCCTCAAGTAGAATATCAACTTCTTTAATACCCAATTCCTATGGCATGGTGGCACAGTGGTTGGCACTGCTGCCTCACAGCACCAGCGACTTAGGTTTGATTCCCGGCTTGGGTCACTGTCTGTGCGGAGTCTGCTTGTTGTCTGCGTGGGTTTCCTCTGGGTGCTCTGTTTTCCTCCCACAGTCCAAAAGATGTGCTGGTTAGGTATGTTGGCCATGCTAAATTCTCCCTCAGTGTACCCAAACAGGTGCCAGAATTTGGCGACTAGGGGGTTTTCACAGTAACTTCATTGCAGTGTAAATGTAAGCCTACGTGTGGCACTAATAATTAAACTTTACATTGCATTTCTGTAACTTCTTTTAACTGTTACAGATTCTCGATGGGCCGAATGGCCTCCTTCTGCACTGTAGGGTTTCTATGATTCTATGATTCTATGATTCTATCTAATTCCTAATCTTACTCTCCATGTGTCCATAGACAGTAGTAACATTGCCATTCTTCTCTGTGTGTGAAGCTGCTCCACTGTGGTCAATGGGAAGACTGTGAGGGCAAGAAGGTGAAACAACGCCAGGTCCAGCAGTGGAATGAATCTCTAGAATGATATCAAGGCTAAATTCGAAAGCTGTAGGAGCTCTGATGGTTTGGCCTTGGCTTCCGCACAGAAGGAAAGGAAATTTTCAGATGAGTTCGGAGCGCGGGTGCCAATTTACTTTCACCCAAGTTAATAGACTCTACCAATGCTCTGCCCATGTGATCTTCTGTGGAATCAAGCATACCTCTGGATAACTCTTCGTGGTCAATCAGCAATATACAAGGTATTGCACTGGTGTGTTCAGTGGGACAAAGATACGGGCCAAAGTTTTACATTGCACGCTCCAGCCAAAAGTGCAGCAGAAGATGTTGGGCACATCTCAACATCAGGGACTTGTGCAATAATTTGGTTGGTGGGAGCATGTGCTCGAGAGTCAGAAGCATGCCTTCAACAATCAAGCAGGCAATTTAGCCCATTAAGTGGCACATTGAATGCAATTTTACCTGGCTCGTCTACTTTTATGGTTGGTGGGTGGCCGATTGGTCAGGTGGCCTTTACATTTTAGCTTCAATCTCAATCCGGAGTGGGATGAAATGTCTGGGCTGAAATAAAATGTAAAATGTTTCCTGGGGGCTGAGGTTGTGCTTGAATGTGCTTCCTGGACAGGCTTTGCAGAATTTTTCAATAGCAATTTATTTTTCACAGGTCAGAGGCTCCCTGATACAGCTCAGCAGTGGCTGTTTCCCTAGGGGAGCACATCAGAAGCACCATCCCGCACCATCCCTTTTCTTGGTGCTCTCTCTCCTCCCACCCTTCCCAACAGTGCTAAACGTTTCCCATAATGCATTTCACACTGGTTGCCCATTAATTGGCCAGTTCGTGTGAAATCGCGTTCCGGGGCTACCGCGACCGGAAGCACATTTTGCACCTGCTTGTGGGCCTGCCAAGTGCGTGCGAGATCTACAATCACAATCTCTGCCCATGGTCCAGCATAATGTGTCTGTGATGTAGAGTGAACCGTGGGTTTCCTCCGGTTGCTCCAGTTTCCTCCCACAGTCCAAAGATGTGTGGGTTTGGTTGATTGGCCATGCTAACTTACCCCTTAGTGTCAAGGGGACTAGGAAGGTAAATATGTGGGGTTACGGGGATAGGACCTGGGTGGAATTGTTGTCGGTGCAGGCTCGATGGGTCAAAAGGCCTCCTTCTGCACTGCAGATTCTATGATTAATTTAGGATAACTGCCTACTGCTTGACATATAAACCTTACCAACTGCTGTAGAATGAAAATCTACCGGTTCTATACAAGACTTTGGAAATTCCTTTATGGGTGGTATTCTGTTGACCTGCTGTAGGTTGTCACCTGCTTTTTCCAGAATTTTTCTAGTCACGGGCATTCAGCCTTGGATCTTCAGGTAAGCGTTCTCCAAGGCGGCCTTCACGACACACGACCGCGCAGAGTCACTGAGCAGAAACTGATAGCCAAGTTCCGCACACATGAGGACGGCCTAAACCGGGATGTTGGATTTATGTCACATTATCAGTAACCCCCACAGCTTTCCCCCTGATCTTGCAGAATCTTACTAGCTGTTCTGTCTGGAGACAATACACATCTCTTTAACCTGTGTTTAATGTTCCCTCCACCCACATTATCTGTACCTTTAAGACCTGGCTGGCTGTAGAGATTTGCATTCTAATTAGTATTCTGTAACTTGATTTCTGTGTCTCTGTGCACTGTTGGAGAACAGATTTTCACTCCATCTGACGAAGGGGCAGCGCTCCGAAAGCTTATGGTATTTGCTACCAAATAAACCTGTTGGACTTTAACTTGGTGTTGTGAGACTTCTTACTGTGCTTTTCCAGAATGCCCAGTTGTATACAGACATCTCTACTCATTAAGGATGTGCATTGATTGTAGATAACATAGAAGGTATCAATGATTTGGTACCCCTTGTAGCAAAGGGTGATAAATAGTCAACTTTTTATTGGAAGATTTGTTCCACCTAGACCTTGTATTTTAATATTTGATGGATAGAGGGGTATTGTTTGGAGCCAGCCCAGATAATCAGCTGATAATGTAATGTCAGCTCTGGTGTCAATTTTAAAGTCAGTGTCTGACTTCCTCTGTGGCTGACCAATGGTCTTAATCTGGACCATTAACTTCTCCTAGGAATTCTGTAATTTTGTGTCTCATTATTTCCAATATCTTGGATAGCTTGCATATCATAAATACTCTCCTGTCTTTTTTCTCCCATTAAAGTTGTCCGAGTCACCGAAGGACTTGAAATGTTCTGTCTTCGTACACTGGAAACACTCTGTGCTCCTTACTGGGCAACCGTGGCATCTGTGATGCTTCTTTTTGAATTGAATTGAATCTCTACAGTGCAGAAGAGGCCATTCCTGACTTTTTGCCCATTTTGGTGGGTTTTTAAGTGGGTGGGGCTGCTGCCCTTGGGCTTACCCAACTAACAGAATCATCTAGAGCCTCAGGATTGAGATGGTTTACAACCTAAATTATCGCTCTGTGTTTGGTCTATCTGTCCAACAGGTTTGGTCTATCTAGCACACTGAACCACCTGATCGAGAGTGAGGTCATCTTTCACGGGTAAAATATCCATCAGCTTTTCATCGCAGACTCCGACAACAATGCGGTCACGAATAAATTCATCTTTCAAAGCACCATACCCTCAAGACTTGGCTTGGTGATATAGATCAGCAAGGAATAATTCAACTGATGCCCCTGGTCTTGGGGTCTTTGATTAAATCGTGCTTGTTCAATCATGAGGTTTCATTTCAGATTAAAGTACGTGTCAAATGCTTTTAGGATAGTTTCAAAAATTGCCAAAGTCTCTTCTACTCACTATCTCAACTAGTCCAATGGCATAAACAAATGAATCAACCTCGTGCTTATGCTGTTTAGCATGCAAGCCCAATGCTGCTCAATAGCAGAGGAAATGTTTCTTCCATAACTCCCACTTTTGGCATCTCTACAGACGCTTGAGACTTTCGAATGGACAGGGTGGGGGCAGTGATGCCTAGATGTTACTAACAATGTTACTGCTTTGCAGTTTGCCTTGTTCTTCGGCACGTTTGCAGAGTTTTGCTTCTAACAGGTTTTCTACAGTTCTGCACCATTTGTGTTGATGACACCAACCAATCATTAGATTGGTTTTACCAGCACTGCTGCAAAGATTTGTACATTGGTTGTGTAGCCTATCTTAACGAAAGTAATTCTGATCTGACTCAAGTAATTACTTCAAACCACTTTATTGACACTCTGTACAAGATAGTCTACAGAGTAAGTATGTCTCTCCTGAGTACAGAATGTTTCATCTTCTCTGCCTGCAATGTCTCCAGCACATGAATGTTGATGCCCCATTTGACAGCAGCTTCAAACAACAGGGGCATTTCAGGACTTTTGAACCAATCACTACCTGAATGTATAATTAATGAGTAATCTTAGCCAGTTGTCTGAAGTGGAAGCTACATGGTCCATGTAAAATGGATTTTTGTGATGGCGTTAGGTACTGAACCACATCTTAACTGCTGAGGGAGTGATGCGCCTGCCCTACTCCGTGAAATCAGAACTGCAGAAACAAGACACTCTACAGTGCTCCTCAGGTTCCACATGGAAAATCCAGGCCTGTGTTGCCCTGGGCTTTCCGAAATCGACTTCAACCCCACAACACACCTAAATGCTGCTGGGTGATCTCTGGGTCAGCAGTTATCAGCAGTCAACATCAGGTCAGCAGCCTCTTTTCACCCATTTATTGCGAACAACTGGTTGGCGTCATGTAAATGAGACTTGAGGTAAAATCATTGAAGCCTCAAATTGGTGACCTGGGTGGAGTGGGTAGAGTCGTTGTCACTTGCCTTTCCCTTACTTCCAACACTGCCCCAACTAAAACCCCACACCAAGTTGCAAGTTGGAAAGTGTATAATAGTTTATCTGAGATTTGGCAATTAAATCTCATAGGATGAGTGCAGAAGGAGGCCATTTGGCCTGTCAAGCCTGTACCACAATAATCCCACCCAGGCCTTATCCCTATATATTTACCTTGCTAATCCCCCTGACACTAAGGGGCAATTTAGCATTGCCAATCATCCTGACCTGCTCATCTTTGGACTGTGCGAGGAAACCGGAGCACCCGAGGAAACCCATGCAGACATGGGAAGGACGTGCAAACTCTACACAGACAAGGTTGGAATTGAGCCCAAGTCCCCGGTGCTGTGAGGCTAACCACTGTGCCACTATGCTGCCCAAAATATGCTTTTAAAGTAGCACAAAGCAATAAGAACAATTGAAAGTCGAGATGAGTATACGATTGAATTACCAGCAGCAGAGTACCACAGTTGAATAGGCAAGAGAAAGATCTCCATCCAATTTCTAGTGAAACCCTATGCATGTATTTGGTGAAACTGCTGTGATTAGGTATTATGGTCCGACTGAAAGAAAGGCCAGCAGTTTGGTGTGTTGTAGCTAAAAGTAAAAGAGTGGAACATGTGCAGTTTGAGAAAGAGAATAAGGAATAAGAGATGACACTGGGAGGGGTTGCTGTTTAAAATAGGTATGACGTGAGAGATGCAAATGAGGAAGGGATCATCTGAAAGAGAAAAAATTGTAAAAAAGAGCAAGAGCAACTGTAACAACTCGGAAGAAAGCTTGTTAGTGATGACATAAACACACAACAAGACAAGGTTGTCAATCAGCCCCATTTCACAATGATATTGAACATTTCGAAATCGATGAAATGTGGGAAAATGAACATATGAATTAGGAGCTGGAATCGGGCCCTTTGAGTTTCCTAAACTATTAAATCAGTCCTGGACTGATCTACTTCAACCCCACTTTCTCACACTATTCTCATAGCCCTTACTTTTCCTTGTACTGAAGCTTGACTGAGCTCTGTCCTCAACATACTCAATGGCTGATCATCTACAGTTCTCAAGGTAGAGAATACCACAGATTCATAACCATTTGAGTGAAGGATTTTCTCTTCATCTCAGACCTAAATGACCATCCTTTATTCTGAGACTGACTATATACTCAGTTTCTGAGGCCAGGGAAACATTTTCTCAGCATCTACCATGCGAAACACTTTAAGAATATTATATAGTTCAATTGGATCACCTCTCCTTGAAAATGCCAAAGAATATCGACCTGGTCCAATCATTCTCTCCTCAAAATTCACCCAACTTGTCTATATCCCACTAAGTCTCTTTATATTTTCTTTCCCAGCTAACTTTGTACCATGAGCAAACTTGGGTACATTGCACACAGTGAGCTCATTTAAATCAACACATAGATTATAAAGATTGATTCTTGTAACATCCTGCCAACTACACCCATCAACTCAAAAATATCCCATTCGTTTCTACTGTTTTGTGTCCATTAACCAAATCTCAGTGTATGCGAATATATTACGTCCAATTTCACGAGTCCTAATTTTGTGTATTAACCTCTTGTTGACACTTTATCAAGTGCTTTTAGAAATCCAAGTACACAACATCGACTGTTTCCCTGAGCCATTCTATTAGTTACACCTCAAAAAACTCGAACAGATTTTTCAAACATGACTTCCCTTTCATAAATTTGTGCTGACTCTGCTTAATCATATCATGATTTTCTAAATGCCCTGTTACTATGTCCCTAATAATAATTTCTATCATTTTGTTTACTACTGATGTTAGGCTAACTGTCCTGTACTTTCCCATATTCTCCCTTCCTTTTTAAATAGTGGAGTTAGTTACATTTGCTACCTTCCAATCATTGGGAACTGTTCTGGAATCTAAGGAATTCTGGAAGATCAGAACCAATGCATCCACTATCTCTGCAGCAAGCTCTTTTGAAACCCTGAGATACAGGTTGCCAGATTGAGGGGTTTTGTTGTCACTTAGTACCATTAACTTCTCCAGTCCTAATTAAGTTCCCCATTTTCGCTAAATTCTTGGTTCCCCGTTATTTCTGGAATTTTTATGTCTCCTACTGTGAAGACAAATACAACATATTTATTTACTGTTTCTGCTATTTCTTTATTCCCTTTTTTAAATGTTCATCTGTCTCTACTGCAAATGGGCCCCCATTTTCTGTCTTTAATCTTTTCCCATTGACATACCTATAGAAACATTTCATTGCCTCTTTACAGTTTGTTTTCTTTCCTTATCAATTTCTTGGTCCTCTTTTGCTGAATTCTAAAATCTTCCCTATTGTCAGGCTTATTAATGTTTATGGCAACACTGTCTCTTCCTTTAATTTAGTATTATTTTTAACTCAACTTGTTGGCTATTGTTAGATCACTTTTTCTGTAGAGTCTGTGTTTCAAAGGGATTTATATTATTTTGAAAATTATGCATTGATTCTTTAAATGTTGGCCACTTCATGTCTTCTATCATATCTTTTAATGTAGAGGGGGACTCAGCGGCCTCTTCACCGCTGGCGGGAATCCTGAAATCCCGCTGAATCGGGCGTCGGGGCTAAAACTGAGCAGAAAACCCTTCGCAATTCACCCGGCCAGCCCTGATTGGCTTACAGCCAGAGTGGGTGGGAACCCGATAATTATGCAAATCTACTGATTTGCATGTCATTAACAGGCCAGAAGCCCAATTTAGTGGCCTCTGACAACACACCCACCTCTCCAATGGGATCTGCATCTTCATTGCAGAAACTGGTCTACTGAATCTTTGAACACTCCCTTTAGGGTAAGTGTGTCCTTTCTTGGATAAGGAGACCAACACTACACATAGTGCTCCAGGTGTGACCTCATCAATAACCTATACAATTTATCATAGTGAAAGTCTTTACTCTTATCCTCCACTCCTTTTGTAACAAAAACAAATATATACCATTGACCTTCCTAATTGCTTGCTGTGCTTGCATGTTAACTTTCTATGATTCAAGTACAAGGTCATCCAGGCCTCTCCAAATGCAAACATTTCCCTGTCACTCACCATTTTCTGTTTTTCCTATTCTAAAGTGGATAACTTCACACTTTGCCACATTATATTCCATCTGCGTATTCTTGCCCATTCACCCAACTTGTCTATATTCTATTGCAGTCTCCTCATATTCCCAGCTAACTTTCTCAATTTGCTGTATTAGATGCAAAATAGTTAGCTCCTTGGCATAGTAAGCTAAAAAAAAACTATTTTGTGTACATTCTATGAACTCATTCTCCACACTTTAAATATAAATATAATTTGTCCAAACATATAAATATGACAGTATTCCTCATTTTTAATAATTCATGGAGTGTGGGTATCCTTGGCGAGGCCAGCATTTATTACCCATGATTAAATAAACCTCTCTTTTGTTCCGTGTGCCCCTCCCCTCTTTTGCTAAAGCATTAAACCCATTGCGCTCCTACCTTCCTTCACTTCAGAAAAAAAACCATATTGGACTCAAATGTTTTTTTCTCCACAGATGCTGCCAAATCTGAGTTTTCCCAGTACTTTCTATTTTGATTTCAGATCTCCAGTATCTGCAGTATTTTGCTTTAAACTATTGTTTGTATTATTGCTTTCACAGGTTTTCAAGT
The DNA here is from genome assembly GCF_964213995.1 of Mustelus asterias. Classification (NCBI taxonomy): domain Eukaryota; kingdom Metazoa; phylum Chordata; class Chondrichthyes; order Carcharhiniformes; family Triakidae; genus Mustelus; species Mustelus asterias. The sequence goes on along the minus strand of NC_135809.1, from coordinate 97,428,833 downwards.
TCCATATAATTGTGTGACATTTGCTTTTAAAGAAAAAGCTATAAAATTATACCAAAGGTGTATGGAATTCATTCCCATATTCTCAACATACTGATACTCGGGAACAGAGTTTTGAGGCTTGACTCAACTTCCATTGTGCCCCCCACCTCAGCTTGAAAAGAATTAATTTAACATCTGCATCAAATGAACCTTGGCTGCATAAATTTGCTTCTGGTATGAAAATATGCAAAGGTCAATGGTCGAGAATATCGCCAAGGTTGAAAGAGCAGCTTGTAACAGTTGCTGGCAATATTTTTACTCGTAGGTTCCAGGCAAAGATTATCACCAACAAGAGAGAGCCTAACCATCTGCCCTTGACATTCAATGACATTGCTATTGCTGATGACACACCATCAACATTCAGGGATCACCACTGACTAGAAACTGACTGGATGAACCATATGAATCCCAAGACTACTAAAGCAGGTCAGAGGCTTGGTATTCTGTGACAAGTAGCTCATCCCATCTTCTCCCAAAATCATTCCACTGCCAAAAAGACAGTTATGGAATGCTCTCCACTTGTCTTCATGGGTATAGCAGCAACAACACTCAAGAAGCACACCACCACCCAAAACAACCGAGTCTACTTGGTCAACACCTCATCCACTTGCCTGGATATTAACCCCTTCACCATCAGAGTACCATGACTGCAATGCCTACTATTTACAAGATATACTTCAGAATCTTTCCAATGTTTTTTTCAACAGCATCTCCCAAACCTACAGCCTGTGCCACCAGGAAGGACAAGTGCAACAGCTGTACAGGAACATCACTATCGCCAAGTCACATACCTTCCTGACTTGGCCATTTATCGCCATCCTTAATTGTCACTAGAAAACTGGAACAAGCAGATTGGGGGTGCACTTTCACCATATGGACAAGAAGGTGATTAACCACAGCCTTCTCAATTGGAGATGTGCAATAAACTCTGACCATGCTAGAAACACCCACATCCTGAAACTGAAGTTTAAAGTGCAGATAAATCTGGAAGTACTGGTTGTGTCAATTCGACATTCTAAAAGTCTTGAGATAACAGATGGAAAAGAAGAGCGATAAAGACAAGGAAATCCACATGTTTGAGGCCTTGGAATAAAATTAGAGGCAGACACAGTAAGATAATCTAAACTTGCAGGAAGAAAAGATGAGCATTGGATGGTGCATTAGAAACGCAAAAGGAACAACATCTTCTCAGACAGAAGAATCTTACATACTGCTCCCTCTCTACCATATTTCTATTCAGTGACATGCAATGGCATCCTCAGAGACAAAACAAAGATTGCTTACTGGATAATTTCATCATTTTGCGAGATATATGGAATGACTTGAGGTCAGGAGGGTGGTTGGCACGTGTGGGCTGAATGCAGATCAAAACACTTTAACAGCCAACTATTTGTCACTTTAAAGGACCCCTTAAAATGTTTACAAAAGGAAAAGGGGAAGATGAAGAATTCTGCTAGCCTGGCTACCATTAGTCCAGCGAAACTGCTGCTTCATTAATTAGGGCTGTCTGTTACACCATAAGGCACTTGCTGCGAGTATGCCAACAGGCCTGCAGCATGCTCAGATTTCAAAGGTGGCCCTTTGTGCCAGCTGCATCTGAAGATTCTGACAAATTTTAGGGATATAATTCTGGGCCCTTTTGAAATAAAAGCTGAGCTTGACTAGAGGAGATCAATGTACCAAAAAAAATGTTGGTTGTTTGATACGCAGCAGATGTCAGCTCAGGTTTTTTGGAAGGCTGTTGACAGTTCCTGACGTATGACATCTTGACTTTTTCACAGCTAATCCCCCATCAGTGAGGCTTTAAAACAACAAGACTTAAACAAATTTTGATAGTTTGAAATTTAGTTTTGCGTAGAAGGAAAGCCAGATGGAGCAAAATACTACACTGAGGAAAAACTCACACAGCATGATCCTTTCAAGGGCACTAAAGTCTGGGATTTCAAGACTTTCCCATTGTCCTTTTAGTTCAGGTCCATTAAATTCCCTGTTTTTTTGGATACAAAACCACATTATTTGTACAGTCTGTGCTAGATTTGCTTGACTCAATTATCCTCTTAATGCCATGGTTGAAAACTAAAGGCAATACAATGATTGTACTTGCATCAAACACTTCAGGCAATAGCCTCTCCCATCTCACTGTGATTGTCCATTGTTCTGCGATTTATTTTATGTTGACTATGGTGCACGGGTACATATCTTTCTCATTACGTTGTTTACTACTGAGGATATCTAGCCTCCTTTTCATGAATGTTTTGCGACATGCATCTTCGGATGGTGGTCCTTTAGCACCAGGACAGTTTCGTAACTCAGGATTTACATAGGTTACACATTTATTCATTTTCATTTCTGAAAAATTGTTTGTTTTAAAAGAAAAAAATTATATATATAAATGTATCAAAAACTCTAATTAAACGAGGCCTAGGAATTTATCGCAATGTATTTTGACAAAAGAGGTCCATCAAAAAAATAACATTTTTGAGAAATAATTAGATAAAACAAAACATGTTTTCTAATTGCCCTACGCTCGCATTAACATTACTGTTAACCTTGTGAATTTGTGATAAGTGAACATGCTTCTCTCTAGTTCAAATTTTACTGCACTAAAGCCCAAACCTTGTCACCTTCTCTATCTAATCCTATGTCTGCTTAATTAATTAACGTAATGTCCAGTATCCATAGCAAAAAGGCTGTAATAAAAAAAATGGTTCTATTAGCCTGAAAAAATATATATTTTTTTGAAACAGCATATATTTAATCACAGATAAGCAACACTTAGGACAGATCCCCAGGAAAGCTGGTTAAAACCAAATCATGGGCTTATTCATAAACAGCTACATGCTGCATTAGAAAAAGGTGACATTTCTACTTTGAAAGGTGAGATTAAATGGACAGGTGGGCTTTCTTCCTCTGAATTAGTCTTGTACTTCAAGCAAAAACACAGATTGTTATTGTGAAAGAACATTATTGCAATCCCTATCTGACACTGCTGTGGCACTTTAGATATTTAATCACATGAGCCAGCAGACAATTATATTAATGTTGAAAAAGGTAATCAAAATGTTGTATAACACAAGCAATGTGCAGGTTGGTTCTCATTTTTACTCCTCAGAACTTTTGAATTCAGAAAAGTGATGATTGCTGGCTACAATCCATCTGCAGTCAGCAGCTCTCGCTCAGTTAGTAACACTCTTGCACTTAGTTCGAAGACTGGGGATTCAAGGTCCAATCCAGACCTAGAGCACAAAGATCTAGGTTGACACTCCAGTGCAGTACAAGGAGTGTTGCACTGTCAAAGATGGTATCCTTTGGATGAGACATTAAACCCAGGCTTCGTCTGCCTTCTCAGGTGAACATAAGGAATCTCTTAGCGCTACTTCAAAGAACAGGTGAGGTGTTCTCCCTGGTGTTCTGGATAACATTTATTCCTCAATCAACAACACAAAGACAGATTGGTTGAGTCATTGTCACATTAATGTTTGGAGGAGCTTGCCATGTACAAATTGGCTGCTGTGTTTCCGACATTATAACAGTAATTACACTTCAAAAAGTATTTAATTGGCTATAAAACACTTCGAGATGTCCTGTAGTCATGGAACATGCACAAGTATTTCTCTTTATCTGACTTTCAAGTGCGAGACCAGAATCTAGACACCAGTTACAATTGGCAATCATTCCATGCTTTCTCCATCTGGGGAGGGGTGTAGGGAAGCAGGAGATATCATCATGTGTTCTGGAAGATTTACGTAGCTTGGACCAGACAAAGGAATTGGAAGCAAATCAAATCTAACACCTGATGAGTCAACCAAGCACAGCATGAAGTAGAGACATGAGAGAGCTGTATCACTCTTCTGACTCAGTCATTGCCCGAAGATGTGAATAGCATCAACCTGGGATAAATAAAAAGTGTAAAAGGCAGTTCCAATAATAGCTCAGTAAATTTACCCATCTGTATAGAACAGGACATATGAGAAGGCAGCTATTATAAAAGATACATGTCAGCTTGAATGAGAACAGGATTGGGTTTGACCCTGTTCTGAAGAAAAGTCAAACGCACTCAAAACATTGGCCGGGATTTTACCGGCTTGCCCCGCACATCGATGGGCGGAGCGAACCAGTAAAATCGCACGAGAGTAAGAATTCAGGATCACACCCAATATCTCGGCTCTCGGGATCTTACAAGAGCCGGATTTCTGGTGTGGTCAGCCTCTCACCGGAAATGGGTGAGAGGCTGAATAAATTATTCAAATTTATAGTAATGCAACTTTACATGTGATTAGCGAGCCCAGTGCTGAATCGTCCACGTACACTTGCCTTTATGGCCTCACTAGGAAAGGTTCTCTCCAGCCAGGAAAACACCATCTCCCCAAGAACGGGGAACAGCCTGTGGGCCTTGGAGGTGGAACCAGGGGTCAGTGAGGCCCCCCCGGAGAGGTCAACAGCAAGGGGGAATGCCCCTTGGGCAGTGCCAGCCTGACAGTGCCACCCTGGCACCTTGGTACTGCCAGCCGGGCACTTTGGTAATGCCCACCGGGCACTTGCCAGGACAGAGCCTGTGGGGGCAGGGCCTATGGGTGTTGGGACAATGGGGGCTATGGAGGAGACCTGAAGGAGGCAGGACTTATAGGGGGCAGGGCCTGAAGGGGCAGCGTCATCGCAGAGGAAGAGGGCCCATTGCCACTCTGCATTGCGATCAGATAAGTGGAGAAGGGACTGCAGCTATTCTGCATCATGATGGGATCGAGGGGGAGGGGACACAATTGGTCTGGGCAGCAGAGAAGTGGCGGGGACTGCACTTTGAATGGTGTGGGGCTCGCAATCGGCCACGGGCCCCCACGATTGCAGGGAGGGGGGGGCGGGAGTTTTTGAGGCTGCCTGCAACAGCAGAGGCCTGACAGCTCTCTCTCTCTCTGCTGTCAGACCCCTGCTGTTGGAATTGCACAATCAGAGGTCTGCACATGCACAAAAGCTCCCTCTCCCCCTTGGGGTGGCACGGTGACACAGTGGTTAGCACTGCTGCCTCACTGCACCAGGGACCCTGGTTCAATTCCGAGCTTAGGTCACTGTATGTGCGAAGTTTGCACCTTCTCCCTGTGTCTGCATGGGTTTCCTCCAGCTGCTCTGGTTTCCTCCCACAGTCCAAAGACATGCTGGTTAGGTTCATTGGCCATACTAAATACTCCCTCAGTGTACCCAAACAGCGCTGGAGTGTGGCGACTAGGGGAATTTCACAGTACTTTCATTGCAGCATTAATGTAAGCCTACTTGTGACTAATAAATAAACTTTACAGGCTGGCTGGCGAATCAAACCCAACCCACTGCCTGCAGCAGCTGGAAACAGTCTAGCCCATATTTTCAATGTCTGGGTCCGTAAGATTGGGTGTGAAATCTCGCCCAAAAACAGATCAGTACCTCTCCCATTTTCATGCTAGCTGGACACTTAGAATTATTCTCATAGAATTCCACCCATAAACTTTGTTTCTCTTTCCACAGATGCCACAGCTCTGCTGAGTCTTTCCAACGTTTTCTGTTTTTGACCATGACGTCTAATATTATACAGCTTGCAGATACCTGCAGCATAGACCATCACCTTGAGTAAGGTACCAGAGAGCCCTAACACCTAAGAAACTGTACTCTATCAAGGATTTAATGTCATTAGAAGAAAAACAATCTTTAGCACTTCATAAAAGAACTACATGTATTTCTAGGAGTTAAATCGATTAAAAATTACTTTTAGAAAGGACGCTTGCATTGTTGGACTCAGAGGGATAGTAGAACCAATCACTGCAATATCCACTGACCTGTTGCTTTAAGCACTCTGCAAACATCATCATGGTTGAAGCCACTTGTCAGTTATGTTTTAATCATCTCAGTTCTCAGGTGGTTCATTTTTCCCGAGAAACTTCCTCTTTTCTAACTAGTTAAAGATGATTGTTTGTAACATGAGCAAGCTCAGTGTTGAACACAGCAAGATTTTTGCAAGGCTTCACGTTAATTAAGCGTGTTGCTTTCAGCAGGTCCTCCCTATGGTGCACTAGGAAAGCACAAATATATCTGTGCACATTCCAATCTCCACACTGCTCCATGGCCAGGTGACAAGGTTGCTATCAGGCATTTGTTAGGAATTCATAAATGACACAAATTGCTTTACTTATCCATGTTTTCAAGGGGCCCTGATACGTCAACTGGGGAGGAGCAAAGCAGCCAGACAGTAAATGCCTTGGGAAGTTCCTAGAATCTAGGGTCTTTACATATTTTCCCCCCATCCCCTATTCATTTCATCAACAGTTTGTTTAATAGTAAACCTTAATAACAATAATGCAGAACCCGGATGACTTTAGCAATGTGCAGAAGGTGAACTGACTTCTAAAGTTAAAAATCACAACACTTCTAATATCCTTTAACACTTGAGTCTTTAAATTCCCATTCCTCACTGATGATTACAATGTGACAAAAAAACTTGTTTGGATTGACTTCAATTAATTCCATTAATCCCAAAAGTCATATCCAACTTTGCATAAATACAGTTGGGCTCGGTTTTCATGCATCTGTGCCTGATCTCTGGCGTAGCCTCTCAATTCACATACAAGTACCTGTAGAATATGCTCGGATACGTGCTGGATTGGCAGTTTTATTAATTTAACGGTTAGTTAAATTTGCTTACTCAAACTCATTTTCTTCAATAGTATACACATCTGTTTAAATTATTGATGCATTCTATAGCCTACAAAAAGAAATAGTTTGTGCAGATAACGTCGGAAAAAGAGGCAAAAAAGCTACATTCGAATATTACTTATATCATTGCTTAACACATTAGTTACATTATTTTATCTTTTATTTTCTAACTAATCAAAGACCTGCATTTCATCTTCAGGATGATCCAAACTAAGCTTAATAACTACTGTAAAAACTGTATATATAGCTTTTCTTATATTTGTTAAAACATATGTTTGACAGTTAAAGCCTAATTCAAAGTTTGTTATTCAATGAAGTCTGGGAGAATCACATGAAACATGTAGGTCTTGTGGGGCAGTGGTTGCGTCCCTACCTATGGACCAGAAGCTCCAGGTTCAAGTCCAATGCCAGGACTTGTTGGCCATGGAAGGAACATTCAGAATATGGTTCAATGGGCTGATAATCAGCTAGAGAATCCATCCCCACTATTCCCCAAAGGGAAAAGAAAGTGTGTGTGAAGATACACTTAAAAAAATCTGAATAAGTAAAAACAATCTGAGTAGGATTCTGTTTGTTCCCTGGGCACATGACAACTTTACCTCAATATGTGGAAATACTATCTGTGGGCCTACAGTCACTCACTTGTTAGAGTTATCTGAAATATGGAAGACATAAAAGTGTGAGTAACAATGGATAAAGAAACAAACCTTACTTAATGTTTGCTTTACATTTATGCTCAATACTTCAAGACTTCATTAGACCATTCCACCAAGCTAAAAACATAGGGTGGGATTTTCCAGCCACACTCACCCCAAAACTGGAAAATCCCACCCAAGGTCAACGGATCTTTCCCCCCCCCCACTCCCCCCCCCCTGCTCCCCCCCTCCCCCCCCCACCCCCCCCCCCCCCCCCCGCTCCCCCCCCCCCCCCCGCTCCCCCCCCCCCCCCCACCCCCCCCCACCCCCCCCCCGCCGCTCCCCCCCCCCACTACTAAAATTCCTGTGGCAGACGGGACAGGAAATTTCTCCCCATAGGAAACAACTGAGAGTTAGGAAAAAGGCATACATTAAATACATAGGTAGCAGAGGCGTGCATGATAAGAGAATGCAAAGAGATTGGGAAAGGAGTCAAAAAACAACTTGGAAGGCAAAGGGGAACTATGAAATTAAATTATCAAGAACAAAAATAATTGTAAAATATTTTACCAGGACACATCAATAAAAAAGGAAGACTAACATGCAGACGAAATAACACCATAGCTAATGATAGATGGATGGTAGAAATATTAAACAGTTATTTTCCTTTGGTATATAGCAGGGAGGTAGGACAAGTACACATCGAATGATGAAATGAGCAATGAGATAAATGTATTTTAAAATTAAAAAATGGAATGTATTTAACAAATTAAACAAACTCAGGACGAACAAAGTCCCTGCTTCAGATAAATTTCAGACATGTATTTTAAAAAATCTGGGGAAGAAATAGCAGAGGCGTCACTATTCATATTTAATAATTAGTTAGAAAAATATATAGTGCCAGAGGGACTGGTGAATAGATAATGTAATTCTTATTTTTAAGATGGGCCACAGAGCATGTCTAGGGAATTATGGACTATAGTCAGTTTAGCATCAGTGGTAAGAAAATGAATGAAATCCTTAGTAGAGAGAGTATAAGGATATCTGGAAATGAGAAATATAGTAATCAATAGCATGGATTTCAAAAGGAAAGATCTTGCTGGTATTGATATACTTGTAATCTAACGTGGAGATGAAGTGAATCACTAGAAGTGATGGTGGCCTCTTCATCTTACTGGGAGCATTTTTGTGGTTGCGAAAATCTTGTGCAGGCTACTTCAAAGGATGGGGTTAAGCGTAAAGTATTTAAGATACAAGAAACAGCAACACATCGCACTGCTGCTGCCTGCAGTCAGGCACAAGGAGTTCAATACAAGCTCTTCTGGGAGTCCAATTACTTTATCCCTTGGTTGAGACAACAAAAGGGACACTGATGAACACTGGCAGAGAATAAGCTGAATGGTCAAAAAAATTAGAGCTTTGCGAGTGCTGTTTGTGTGACCTTAAACCCAATGAGCAAAACAAACCCATCCCAGAGGAGCAGCTAACCTGTTATTGTTGCATCTTCAAAACTGTGATGTCAATCACCAGCTGGAATGAACCCATTAATTAAACCTTTCCAAACAAAGCATTAATTAGTTCATTAATACCTTTACTTTGGAAAAAACTGCTTCAGCTTGATCATTCTAAATGTTGATAGCAATTACATTTTCTACCACTAATAAAACAACCAGCATCTCGAAAACTATTTGTTGAAATTGGAAATCTTTACCTTCAGTGATGATAAAGTACGATTTAAAAGTAAGTGTAATCCATTATTCCATTAATAGAAGAAGCCCCTCACAATCAATGGAAATGGCCACTTTAAACTTTATGTAAATTTCATTGCTTTATTTGGCAAAACATATAGTCTGTTCTGTCAATTCCAACTTGTATAGATGTTATTAAAATTAATCTCTAAAACATAAAAAAACTGCTCCATTCAAATAAGAATCAAACTTACTATAAATATCAACACAAATCCACTTATAGCATAGTGTTAGATGTACTTAGTGTGGTGATGAGCAACAGAAGCAGGAAGGTCCTATGTTATCATCATTCTATACTGCGTTGATCTCAGCAATTTGTGCTATAACGCTTCTCGGCCTTTTGGCTAAGATCAAGTGTAGTATGGATTGGATGCTGCGCTTGGTCGAGGTCATTGGGTTGCATTTAGGCTTCATATTCATATGAAGCAATTTTTAAGGGCGGCATCTTGGCCTTTTGGCTAAGATGCAAAGGGATCAAGCCTTGGAGGAGGAAGCCTTCCCCCTCCTCCAATCAGCTTGGCTCATGCACATCATGCTTAAGACAGGTGTGAAGGCCCTGTCTTGTCAGCTTGGATTGGAGATGTCTCGACTTGTTGAGACTCTGAATTGGACTTGGTTTGATTGAATTGGAAAAGTATTTTTAAAAAGTGTGGTCTGCTGATGCTGCACTTGGTTGGGGTCATTGGGTTGTATTTGGGCTTCATTTTCATATGAAGCAATTTTTAAAAGCGGCATCTTGGCCTTTTGGCTGGGATGCAGATGAGATCGAGCCTTGGAGGAGGAAACCTCCCCCTCCTCCAATCAGCTTGGCTCATGTAGATCAGGCCCAAGACAGGGTAAAGGGTCGCATGCCCTGTCTTGTCAGCCTGGATCGGAAATGTCTCAACTTGTTGAGACTCTGAATTGGACTTGATTTGATTGAATTGGAAAAGTATTTAAAAAAAATTCTTCTTGGCCTTTTGGCTAAGATCAAGTGTAGTATGGATAGAATGCTGTGCTTGGTTGAGGTCATTGGGTTACATTTAAGCTTCATTTGAAGCAATTTTTAAAAGTGGCATCTCGGCCTTTTGGCTAAGATGCAAATGAGATCAAGCCTTGGAGGAGGAGGACCTGCACCTACTCCAATCAGCTTGGCTCATGTAGATCAGGCCCAAGACAGGAGTGGAGGCCCTGTCTTGTCAGCTTGGATCGGAAATGTCTCAACTTGTTGAGACTCTGAATTGGACTTGATTTGATTGAATTGGAATAAAACAAAAAAAAATTTCAACTTCCCAGATTACATTCAATTAAGTTCATACAGGAAGGCAGTTTTTTTGCTCAAAATGGACCAGGCAAACCCAAATTCATTCCCCACTCACTCCAAAAACCAAATTCAAAATCCAATTGAATCCAATTCAAGGTCCCCACAAAAGAGACATACAAGATCCAGGCTGACAAGACGAGGCACTGCACCCATCCTGAGCCTGACTCAACATCTGAAGGCAGTTAAAGTATAGAAAATAGTGCAGGTAGGATAACTCCTGAATCATCCAGTATAATTGGATGAGAACAAGATCAGTTTTGGCTCTTTCAGTAAAACTTTCCATTCACAAAAGTTTTGCATGAATTCTACTCCTGGCCCCAGACAAACTTTCCACCTAGTACTCATCTATCTGCTTCTCAGTCATTGTTGGGCATTGGCAACTCACCAATTAAATTAAAATGGGACCTGTTAAAGAAAATTGATTGGGTTCATGCCAGGACTACCAGTTGAGCAGCTAGGAGATCTTCCTGAGGACTTCTAAAGGTATAAACGTTGACTCAATTACTGGCATTCTCGCCTTTGAGTCAGAAGATTAAGGGTGTAATTCCTTATCCTAGAGACTTTACAGCCATTGCATTACTGAAGGAATGCTACCCTATCTTTTAGTTAAGACATTGAATAAAGGCCACATTTTTCTCTTGCTCAAGTAGATGTAAAAGATAGCAAGGCACTATTCAAAGAAGAGCAGCACAGGTCCTTGTCAACATTTATCCCTCAAACAACAGCACTGAAAAGATTTCCTGGCCCCAGCCCTACCTCCTTCTGTAACCACCCCTGGAAAAAAAACTATCCTCAATTCACTTACAGGTTTGCTTTCAAAATCCTAACCTTCTAACTTTTGGCCCTCCATTTGCCACAACATTTCTGGAACTATTGATTTGCTCAACCATATCTTCATCTCCAAATTTGGCTGGAAGGCCTTTGGCTCCTTGTAGCTAAAATGTGTCTGTCCCATTCTGGATCTCCCTGACCAATGCCTCCAGTGCAGTGACAGGAAATCTTGCAGCTTGCTCTCTCCCATGTGTCATTTCTCTCTCTCTTCAGGTCAATTCTGGTCTTGCATGACTTCCAGCACCATTTGAAGTCATAATGTAACTCTCCTTTATAAGGTTCAGGTTAGCTTTAACAGGATGCTCTCCTGTCTTGAACCCACACCTGAGACATGTACTCTACAGCACAGTTAAGGCTGACTGCACATTATTAATCATGTTAATCAATAGGCAGCTAACCAACATGTAGCATGGCACTACCAATATGAGATTGTACAAAATTAACATAAGTAGGATAGATCTAGCAGCCTAAAAGTGGACATCCATGAAGGATTGTGAGCAATGAGCAGCAAAATTGTACATCACAGGAACCTTCATTCTTATAGTCTGATAGATCGCTCACTCATTAATTTCCAATAAGTTAATGGAGAAAACAGTGACACCACAGTGTCAGCAAATGAGTCGGAGCATGGTGGAACATATAGAAACTATTGTTAACATAGACTGCTGAGTAATGGAGGATTATTTGGCAAGCAAAATGCAATGAGTGAAGGATAATTACATGTTACATATTTATTATTTCTACATTCAAAATACAGTGAATATTTGTTAGTTACACTCAAGTTCAACATCTAAAATCAATCCCACTTACTTATAGCAGTGTTGTCTCTAGGCGTGATTAACTGGGATGTTGTCCAATCATCTCAATTCTGGTTAGGGGTTTTGGTGTCACTATATGGAGCCATAAATTACTGCATGTATGCCAGTTCCAATACTGTGCATGGTGGATGCTTTACATTTATCTAAACTTTCAGCCTCTGAATTATGCTTGCTGCTGTGCCTGGCATGTTTGGCAGCTACATCTTAAACAACAGTCTGCACACTTCAACTATCTATCTTGGAAAAAAGTAAGAAAAACATAAGATATTGACTGAGTGTATGAAGAATGATTCTGCATGGGGGATTCTGGATTGACAGCAAGGCTCCTCTTTTAATTCAAACTGTCAAGGAATAAGTGTCCACCCAGAGAAAGTTGGGGGCAGGGGCAGTGGCAGTGTGGTGGGAGGGGTGGATTGTTGTGGAAAGATGGGGAGCAGGTCTACTCTCTGTGGCTCAAGAGATGGCCGTATTAATGACTTCAGCAGCTGTCAAAAGGAATTGCTTCCTTTCAATCTGTCTCAATATAAACCATACTGCAAAAGGACAGGTGGCACAGGACTAAACACTTGCCTCCATCACTAAGTGTAAAATACAGATCACATTCTGCAACAAGTACAGGAGCTGCAAACCATTTTTTTATTCAAATGAAGACCATTTACAGCAATAATAACCTGTCTCTTTAGATGGATAGCAGCAGCAACTCTACTGTCAATACAAGCAGGGTTTTTTCAGGGAGTCATTGTCACTTAATGGCACTCAGTGCTAAGAAAGGTTTGAAGGCAGAATTCTCCAAATTCTGCTTCATTGACCTGAGCCTCTTATGCGCCACCCTCTTTCTGCCCTACCATTGATGATTGTGTCTTCAGCTGTCTGGATTCCATCGTCTGAAATTTCCTCCTGAAACCCATCTACTTGGCTCTTATGTTTTAAGCTCACCCCTAAAATCCACCCTGTATGTCCAAGATTATGGCCAGCCCTCTCAATAATCTCTTTCTTTTTGATTGCATCTCAGGACATTTTTGTACTTTAAAGGTGCTATGATAAAACATGTTGTTAACATTGATGAACAACATGTCAAAATTCCTCTATTATTTAGTCCTAATTTTATCCAATACTTCCTGTGCCTTGATATGTCTTCCAGGTCAATTTATTTCCAGTTGCTTCAAATATTATCAATTTCTTCTTTGGTAAATCCATCAGCTGTGCAGCAGTAGAGTAAAACATTGGAATGCACAGGGTCTAAATCTGAACAAAGTATGCAATTCTACTATTTCAGGACTAACTTTACAGGGTTTTAGTCTGTCTCAGACTTACCTTCCTTCTTCATCACCTTACACTTCATACAAACATACAAAATAGGCGTAGAAGTAGAAAATTTGGCCCCTCGAGCTTGCTCTGCCATTCAATAAGATCATGTGTTTGTGCTTTGAATTCCAAATTCCCATCTACCCCGGATAACCTTCGATCCCCATCCCTAACAAGAATCTATCTACCTCCACCTTCAAAAAACCTCCACCTTGTGAGTCAGAGAGTTCTAAAGGCGCACAACCGTCTAAGAGAAAACATTTCTCTTCATCTCTGTCATTTTAAAGCAGTGCCCCCTAGTTCTGGACTCACCCACAAGAAGAAATATCCTTTCCATGCCCACTTTGTCAAAAATATTCAGAATCTTATATGCTTCAATGAAGTCACCCCTTGCTCTTTGAAACTCCAGTGGAAGTAAGACCAATATATTCAATCTTTCTTCATGAAACCTGCTCCTTCCAGATATCAATCTATTAAACCTCTTCTGAACCATCTCCGTGGAATTTACATCCTTCCTTAAATAAGGTGACCAAAACTGCATACAGTATGTCCTCATAAAGGATAGCATTCTATTAGCTTTCTTAATTACTTGTTGTACCTGCATACTAACTTTTGGTGGCTCATGCATGAAAATGCCGAGTTCGTTCTGCAACTTGGAATTCTGCAGCCATTCTCCTACTAAGTAATATTCTGCCTTTGCCTTCTTCCTGCCAAAGTGAACTTCACATTTTCCCACATTATACTCCATCTGCCAGATTTTTACCCACTCACTCAAACTATCTATATCCATAGTATCCATAGGCAACCTCCTTACCTCCTCTGCACAACATACTTCCCTACCTATCTTTGGGTCGTCTGCAAATTTACCTGCTATGCCTTTGCTCCCCTCATCTAAGTCATTGATATAAATATTAAAAGTTGAGGCCCCAGCACAGGCCCTTGCGAGACTTCACTGGTCACACTCTGCCAATCAGACAGAAATCCATTTATGCCAACTCTCTGTTTCCTATTAGCTAGCCAATCTTCTATCCATGCTAATAAGTTATCCCCGACACCATAAACTTTTATTTTCCACAATAACCTCTAACGTGGCACCTTATTAAATGCCTTCTGGAAATCTAAGTACAGTACATCTACAGATTCCTCTCTATCCGCAGCGTATGTTATTCCATCAAAGAACTCCAGTTAATTGGTTAAAACATGATTTCCCTTTCACAAAACTGTGCTGACGCTTCCCAAATATCTTGTGTTTTTTCTAAGTGCTCAACTAGAGCCCCCTTAATGATCAATTTTAACACCTTCCCCATGACAGACATCAAGCTAACTGGCCTATTGTTTCCTGTTTCCTGCTTCCCTCCCTTCTTCAATAGAGGGGTCATATCTGCTACTTTCCTGTCTGATGGACCCTTTGCAGAATTTAGTGAAATTAACACCAATGCGTCTACCATCAGCCACTTCTTTTAAGATCCTAGGATGACGTCCATCAGGACTGTGGAGACTTATCATTTCTGTCAAGAAAAGACAACAAGAAATTATAATATTTTTATTTTGGTACTACCACCATCATGTTGCCTATATACTGGAAAACAGGCTGGCGTAATTGAAGGAAGAGACGGAGAGACTACAAGGGGTCTAAACAACTGTAAGAAGAAGTAGTTACAGAGTCATACAGTACAGAAGAAGTCTTTTGGCCCATCGAGTCTGCGCTGACAAAGCTACATTAAATCTATACTAATCATGCCTTCCAGCACTTGGCCCATAGCCTTGAATGTTATGACATTTCAAGAGCTCATCCACATACCTTTAAAAATTGTGCAATTTCCCGCCTCTACTACCCTCCCAGGCAGTGCATTCCAGCTTCTTGGGATTAATTTTTTTCCCATAAATCCACCCTCAAAATCATCTGCCCTCACCTTAAAATTATGCCCCTTCATTATTAACCCTTCAACTAAGGAGAACAGCTGCTTCCTATCCACATTGTCCATACTCCTCATAATCTTATACACCGCAATCAGGTGTCAAACTGTTTCAAGAGCCTCACAGTTCTCTCCCCAAATTCTGTACCTACATCCTCCTCCTCCTGAGTAAAGACAGATATGAAGTATTCATATAACACTGTTAAGACCCAGGCCAGAAACCCCAATGTGTTTTAGACACTAAGTTTTACACGTGATTTTGGCATGGGTGAGCATAAGGTGTTTCACTCCAGGTATAATTCAAGTGACCCACTAGAAAGCTTTTATCAAATAAAGTTTATTTAAGAACACATTTAAATATAACAAAAAGTTAGCATAACTTTTACCAGTTATGAAACTTAAACATGACACAGTATAACGCCTAACAATTAGCTATCTCTGCTGTTCTAAGTCAAACACCATCCCACAGATATACACCCTTCTCCAGGCTTAGCATGAAAAGCAAGTATGTTCATGTGATGCTGGATTTGCAGCTTTTTAACATCTGCTGTGAATTAGTCCTTTGAATATTGGATCAATTCTCTGAGGCTCCCCAGGCAGCAACTGAAATGAAATTAACAACTTGGAATGCTCTGTTAAAAAAAAAGCTGTCCCCAGGCTTATCACCAGATCTGTCAATCATCAAGCTCCACTCAGCAATTCCAAGGGACACCAAAAATCACAGGACCCTGCATTAGTTCAGATTAAAATCAGCATGATGCCTACTATATTGCTTCAGTAACAATTAGAGGACACCGGCTGCAGACAACACGGTGCCGACAAAATCCTGCAAAGAAATATGATTGAAATACATTTCTTAACGCCACAGTATCCTCACAAAACCCTATCAATTCCCCATTATGGGCCCTACTCTTTCCCTGATTATCCCCTTCCCTTAACTTACCTATAAAATACCTTGGGATTCTCCATAATCTTACCCTTCAGAGCTTTTTCATGCCCTTTCTTTGCTCTCCTAATTGCTTTCTTGAGTTCCCTCCTGCACATTCTAAGCTCCACTAACGATTCGACTGACTTGCTCCCTTTATACCTGCTAAAAGCCTCTTTTCTTTCTTATCCAGTCTTGACTATTTCTAGACATCTAATGTTCTCTGGATTTGTTGCTCCAACATTTCACCCTAAAGGGAGCGTGTTGAGCCGGTACACTCCCCATTTCTTTTTCAAAAACCCTCCACTCCTCTGATGTAGATTTTCCCACAAGAAGCTATTTCCAGTCTACCTTGGCTAGATCTTGCCTTATTTAAATAAATCTGCTTCCCCCAATTCAAAAACATTTTTTGCAGACCACAATTTTACTTTTGATTTGTTAATGAACCAAGGGGAACCTCAATATGAATTTACATGAGGCAATAAAAGAAGTAGTTTTGAAGTGTGTTGTTTTAATTTAAAGGGAAACTTACCATGTACAAGTTGTAAAAGTGTAAGTAAATGAGACAAATATAGGAAACCAAAAGAGAAAACACTGGAAAATCTCAGCAGGTCTGGCAGCATCTGTAAGGAGAGAAAAGAGCTGACGTTTCGAGTCCAGATGACCATTTCTCAATGGTAAAAGGCATAGAAAGTGGGAGATATTTATACTGCAGGGGGAGGAAATGAAAGATGAGTCATAGCCGTGGAAACCAGGAGAAAAGACTGCTAATAGCTGTCCACAGAAAGAATAAGAGGTGTGAATGGCCAAACGGTAGAGAAGCTGTAAACTGTGACAGATGAAGATGTTGGGGGAGGAGGGGAAATGGGACAGAGGTAGAATGTAGAGACAACATTTTAAAATATAGGAGCTATGAAATAAAGAAAGATGTTTGATCAATTCTGAGAGATTGTGTGAAATAATAGAGGATAGAGAGATCAAAGGGAAGTAACACATTTAAGAAAACACTGACGCCTGTGTGAGGGGACAGCTGCTTAGATCTTTCAGAAGACAGTGTGGTAACTGGTCAGATCTCCCAGAAGACAGTATAGACAAGGTCAGACCTGGAGAACCTAGTTACTGTCAGCCTCAGAGGACATCCCAAGAGTGAAAAGGCATTGCGTGGTAAAATTATTAGAAATCTATAGATTTAAAAGTCTGTAAGGACTGTTGCCTAGCAGAAAAGGGAAGGTTAGCTCTGAGTGTACTTTAAATTAAGATATTTTGGAACTGTTTTAAAGAACTGTTACTTTGAAGGCATTCTTGTTTTTAAGTGTAATGTTTTAATTTTATTTATTTTAATAAACATCTATTGAAATATGAAATCATCATAACTGGTTGGAGACATCATTTCCTGATTTCAGAACACCTCCTCATAATATACAAATTACAAAAATCATTTAGCAGCAGCTGTTTCAAGTTTCCATCTGGGATTCGGCCTTTACCATCAGCCATACTTCAAGAGCTGCTATCTCCATCAGTTTGCTTCGTACCGCTTCCCTCGTGATTGTAATTTCACCAAATTCCTCTCTCCCCTCCACCTCCTTATTTACAGCTATTACTGGAATGTTTTTGTATCTTCTACAGTGAAGAAAGAAGCAAAATACTTTTCAATTTCATCTGCCATTCCCGTATTATCTCATACCTCCTCATTCTCACTCTCCAGAGGAACAACGCTCACTTTAATTACTTTCTACCTTTTCAAATACCTGTAGGATCTCTTGCTCTCCTTACATGCTTGCTAACATTTCTAGCTAGCTTCCTGTCATGCACCAATTTCAATCTACTGATTAACCTGTCGTCATTCTCTACTTGTTCTTTGTATTCTGACCAATCCTCTGACCTGCATCGAGATTCTGCATCTATTTTGTCTGTGCTTGCACTACCATGCCTTCTCAACCCTGAGTCAGTAGGTTGTGGGTTCAAGTGCCACTTGAAACTTGAGAACATAATCTGGGCTGACACTTCAGTGGAATATTTAGGGAGAGTTACACTGTCAGAGGTGTTTCTGATGGAAGTTTAAATTGAAGTTCCTTAGGTGAATGTAAAGGAGTCCATGGCACCAGTTAAAAACAATTTATTTTCCCAATATCTGGCCCTTAATAATACCACTAGAACAGATTATCTAGTCATTTATCATATTGTTATTTGTAAGATTTACCTCTTCACAAATTGGCTGCCATGTTTCCTTACATTACAGTATTGACTACATTTCAAATGTGCTTCATTGACTGTAAATTATTTTTAGAAGGAATTGAACATATGTAAAGGCATTATTTAAATATAACTTCTCTCTTATTTGTATATACCTGCTTTCTGCTATGTTTTCCTATATTAGGAGTGCTGTTCTGACTCTAATGTGGGTTATAACTGCTCCAACCTATGCCCTCTGCCTTCTGCCAGCAAGGGTAATCCTCCAAACCTCCTGATATTTTGTCAGCCTGGAGGTGGTGAAGAGTAATGGGACACGCATTTGAGATATGGAACTCGCTAGATATATGTCAAGGATTGTTCATCTGATTGACCTGATCTTGATCAGTCAATCCTCATATTCCAGCAGTCTGATTGGAGGCTGGCAGTTGAATTCCTCCTTTTTGCATTCTGATTTGTTTTTTTCTATTGATCTGAACTCCATTTAAGATGTTAATATTTTAAATATTTTATTTGTATTTTTCCTCTGAGCTCAATGTACCTTTTTTTAAAAGCAAAGATTTTCAAAGAAAAGTGTAATTTCATACAAACATAGAAACTAGAAGCAGGAGTGGGCCATTCGGCCCTTCAAGCCTGCTCCGTCATTCATTTTGATTATCAAATTCAATATTGTGATCCCACCTTCCCCCCATTTCCCGAGACCCTTTTAGCCTCAAGACCTATATCTAATTTCTTCTTGAAATCAGACATTTTGGTCTCATCTACCTTCTGTGGTAGTGAATTCCACACATTCACCACGCTTGGTGAAGAAATTTCTCCTCACCTCAGTTCTAAAAGGTTTACCCCTTATCCTCAAACTATGACTCCTAATTCTGGACTCCCCCATCATCAGGAACATTCTTTCTGAATCCACCCTGTCTAATCCTGTTAGAATTTTATAAGTTTCTATGAGAACCCCTCTCTCTCTTCTAAACTCCAATGAATACAATCCTAACCGCTTTAGTCTCTCCTCATATGACAGACCTGCCATCCCAAGAATCAGCCTGGGAAACCTTCGCTGTGCTCCCTCTATAGCCAGGACATCCTTCCTCAGATAAGGACACAAAAACTGCATTCAATACTCCAGGTATGGCCTCACCAGCACCCTATACAATTGCAATAAAACATCCTTATTCCTATACTCAAATCCTCTCACTGTGAAGGCCAACATACCATTTGCCTTCTTTACTGTTGCTGTACCTGCACGCTTACTTTCAGCGACTGATGCGCAAGGACACCAAGGTCCCGCTGAGTATCCATCTCTCTCAATTTACACCCATTCAATAATAATCTGCCTTCAACAGCGTTGCTTCCATACTGCTATGCTATTCCCCCAGAAATTCTTTTTCTGCTCCTTTCAAGTTCATAAGAAACAAATCAGGACAAAAGGATGCAGGTATTCTGTTCACACAATGTACAAGCAATAGGATTCAATCTGTGATCCTGTTTTCACACTGACAAAGGGGAGGGGAATGACTATGGCACTTGTGTGTTGCAAGAAAAAGAAACTGAGAAGTTCCTCTTAATTATTCAAAGTAGCGTTATCCCAACCTCATCTCACAACCAAACAACCACTTCTCCATTGTTCCCAGAGCTCAACTCCTTTTTCATTGCTCCCAAACAACATTTTTAACCCATCATTAATCCCAGATGTGAGATACTTCTGTCCCAATGCCCCATGACCCCAGAATCTTGGTTTCTTGAAGGGTACAGATCTCTAGAAGGGTTATATGGACTCAAAACGTTAACTGTTGTCCTCTCTCCATGGATACTGCCAGACCTACTGACTTTATCCAGCATTTTTTGATGTTATCCTGGTTTCATAGTTCCCTTATCTAGAGATGCTGCTTCTGGTATTCCTGCAAGCACCAACAAAGCCTCCCCTCCCCTCCAATGCTCTCACAATTCGCTATCTGTAACTGAATATCCCTAGAAACTCCCTCTCATTGGTCGGGATTTTCTGCCCACCTTGCCAATCCATTGATATCCTTCTACAGTCTATAGCTATCCTCCTCAATATTTTCCACCCCACCAATTTTCATGTCTTCCGCGAACTTCTTGATCATACCCCCTACATTTAAGTCCAAATTATTAATGCACACCACAAATAGCAAGGGCCCCAGCACCAAGCCCTACAGAACCCCACTGTGAACAAACCTCCAGTTACAGAAACTTCCCTCTACAATTATCCTCTGCTCCCTGCCTCTCAAACAATTTGGATTCAATGTGCCTCTCTGCCTTGGATCTCATGAGCCCTTACTTTCTTGCAGTGTTAATGTAAGCCTACTTGTGACACTAATGAATAAACGTTAAACTTTAGTCTGCTGGAGGGACCTTATCAAAAACCTTGCTAAAGTCTAAGTAGACTACATCAAATGTATTAGCCTCATCAACACTCTTGGTTACTTCCTCAAAAAATGTAATTAAATTTGTCAAATGATCTTTCCTTAACAAATCTAAGTTGACTATCACTGATTAATCCGTGACTATCCACATGCAGATGTAGTCTGTCCCTTAGAATTCTTTCTTGAAACTTCTCCACCACTGGGGTTAGGCTGACTGGTCTATAATTTCCTGGTTTATCTCTACCTCCTGTTTTTAGTTTAAAAGCAAAATACTGTGGATGCTAGAATCTGAAACAGAAACAGAAATGGAAACAAAAACAGAAAATGTTGGAAAATCTCAGCATCTGTGGAAAGAGAATAGAGCCAATGAAGGGTAATCCAGAATCCAGACTCGAAACATTGGCTCTATTCTCTCTCCACAGATGCTGTCAGGCCTGCTGAGATTTTCCAGCATTTTCTGTTTTTGCTCCTGTTTTTAGTAATGGGACAATGTGAGCAGTCCTCCAGTCCACTGGCACCTCACCTGTGGCCAGAGAGGATTTCAAAATTACTGCCAGTGCCCCTGATGTCTCCTCTCCTGCCTCCCTCAATAGCTCTTCTCATCCAGGCCTGTGGATTTAATCACTTTTACGACTACTAAACCTGCTAGCACCTCCTCTTTCTCTATGTTAATTTCCTCTAATATTTCATCATCCTCCAGCCTGACGTCTACACCTGTGTCATCCTTTTCCACTGTGAAGACCAATGCAAAGTATTCACTGAAGACTGTACTCACATCTTCCAGGTCTGCACACAGATTATCTATGTGATCCCTAACTGTTAAGTTTTAAGTTTAAGTTTATTTATTAGTGTCACATGTAGACTTACATTAATACTGCAATGAAATTACTGTGAAAATCCCCGAGTCACCACACTCTGAGTACACTGAGGAAGAATTTAGTATGGCCAATGCACCTAACCAGCATGTCTTTCAGACTGTGGGAAGAAACCAGAGCACCCGGAGGAAACCCATGCAGACACCACTGTGATACCACTGTGCCACCATGCCAACCCTTCTCTTTCATTCTCTTTTCCTAGTTATTCTCTTGCTCTTTATATATTTTTAAAAACTCCTTTAGATTTTCCTTTATTTTATCCGCCAAAGCTTTATCATGTACCCTCATGGCTTTTCAAATTTCCTTTTTAAGTTACTCCTTGCACTTTTAATATTCCTCTCGGGACTCTGCTGTAGTGAGTTCGCGGTAACTGCCATAAGCTTCTTTTTATCTTCATCCTGACCGCTTGTCCTGATGACTGCAGGCTGAAAGATGGAATGGCATATCTCTTTCCTAAGCAAATTTAAAGCAACTCACCTAATCCATAAAACCACCCAATACTTATGCAAATTTCAAGTTTCACCCCACAAAGCTTAAATCTGGGGTTTGAGTTTGGCAGTTTGGGACACGTGGGTGGGATTTTATGGCCTCGCCTGTCCCGAAACCGTAAAATCCCGACTGAGGTCAACGGACATTTCCATTGTCTGCCCCTCGCCCGCTCTGATTCCATGGCGCGCGGGACGGTAAAATTCTGGCCTGTATGTATTTTTGTATCAGCCCCTATTTACTATATCACTAACGCCATGGGGAGTACAGCATTTTTTAAAAGTCCCCATCCCCCCAGAGCTCTGTACATCTGTCCAGTTTCCCTAAATCTGACATTTATTTGTCCATCCCATGCCACCCACTCCAAACTATTTCCAGCTCGTAATGTTCTGTTCCTGATCAACCATAATGTTGACTTGTTCTTGATTGGCATTGCATTCCAACCTGTTTGGCCATGACTAATTCCTGGTGCATTTGGCACACCACTCACTTATGCCCTGGCCTTGTTTCTTAGAAATACTGCCAGCCTGAAGCTACTTTTAATACTGCAAACACTTCATGCTATTTGATTATTGTATTCATAACTTCAGTCAATAAAAGTAGTATAATATAGTTCAGTAAGGCATTGCAAGCTGGTTTCAGCAGCCTGAGAGGTTAGAGGCAGGTCAGAGATTAGCTTAGCTGTAGAGAATAGCAAAGGGGAATGTTACAGGTGAAAGCAGTGGTAGTTCAGGGCAGTGGTCTTAGTTAGTTTCCCCTGTAGTTTTTCCAGAATCTGTTAACTGCCTATCCACAACACTGCAATATTCAGGACTGCCAGATCACTGGATCTTCTCTCCCAGTTGCAAATTCCCAATGCCATGATATCCAACGATTCTGCATCATCCTCTTCCCCATTCCACCTCTACCTCGTCCCATCCCCTCCCCACCCACCCCTGTACTGCCAGTTGTCAACAGGGATAAAACCATTAAAATGATAATGAACAAGTGGTGGAAACTCTCAAAAGTGAGGTGGAAAAAAGGTATTATAAATTTTTCAGATTGTTGATGTTTTGTTGACAGTTCTGTCCAAAGGTCATTGACCTGAAATGTTAACCCCCCCTTCCTCTGTCCACAATTGCTGCCTGACCTGTCAAGTGTTTGCAACATTTTCCGTTTTTATTTCAAGTTTCCAGTTCTATTATTTGCATAGATTAAATGAGTTGTTTGTTTAAGCAATTTATTTCTCTTAAAGCTCAACATGATCTCACACTCATTCTCTTCATTCTTTCTCAGAAATACACACTGCGCTGATTTGTTCTTGAGGGTAAAGACCAAATGTGCAGGCTCAGGTTTAGATTTTAGTAGGTTCTAGATCTTTTGCTTCCTTTTCCAAGCTGCATCAGCAATTGAGCACATTGCCACTTTGCTCCCCATCCCAAATACAGCTCGACTTGGCAAAACCATTATGTAGCTGAGGCAGCTTTCTCCCTTTCTGTTATATTTACCTCGCATTTACATAAGCCTGGCATCTGAGGGGGACATATTTATTTTTATCTAGCTACCTGCACTGTGTAACAAGAACACTTTTATTTTCAAAGTAGGTGTCCTTTGAAAGATGTTTTCAAAGGACACCTCTTTTTTTTGTACTTTTCCAATTCAATCAATTCAAATCCAATTCAGAGTCTCAACAAGTTGAGACATTTCCGATCCAGGCTGACAAGACAGGGCGAGCGACCAAATCACCCTGTCCTGGGCCTGATCTACATGAGCCAAGCTGATTGGAGGAGGGAAAGTAATACCTCGTCCAAGACTTGAGCTCATTTGCATCTTAGCCAAAAGGCCAAGATGCCGCTTTTAAAAATTGCTTCATATGAAACATATGAAGCTTCAGTGTAACCTAATGACCTCAACCAAGTGCAGCATCCAATCCATACTACACTTGATCTTAGCCAAAAGGCCGAGAAGCAACACCTTTTTTTTTATACTTTTCCAATTCAATCAAATCAAATCCAATTCAGAGTCTCAACAAGTTGAGACATTTCAGATCCAGGCTGACAAGACAGGGCGAGCGACCAAACCACCCTGTCCTGGGTCTGATCTACATGAGCCAAGCTGATTGGAGAAGGGGGAGGTTCCTCCTCCAAGAGTTGAGCTCATTTGCATCTTAGCCAAAAGGCCGAGATGCCGCTTTTAAAAATTGCTTCATATGAAACATATGAAGCCTCAGCGTAACCCAGTGACCTCGACCAAGTGCGGTAGACAATGGGGTGCCGACCATACACTTGATCTTAGCCAAAAGGCCGAGAAGCAACACCTACTTCACTGTCACTAAAAATAGTTCACAATTGTATTCAAATCTTATTAGCAGCAGTGTGCAACCTTCCCTGTCTCACACCACTTTAAGGTGCATAATCCCCAGGTTACCATGAACAACTGATGTCACTGAAATGGTGAAAGTCACATTATGGTGAAAGCCATGGTGAAAGTCATATGGATATACCTGTACGACATGATTTATATATCTGCTTACAGTGACCCAGGGAGAATAGACACACTCCACTAATATTAAAACGATTAAAATGAAGTTTCAAAGGTTCTCGGGCTATTGGATGGATTTCCAGTGAATGTAGATTGCTGTTTGTGCACCACGTTTCCAAAAAATTATTCTACAAAGTGAAAGTAGAGTTAATTTGAAGCTGTCATCTCGTGACAGCAGGGCAACAACTGTACTGAGGAGGAAAGGACCCCTTGTTTACAATAGCATAAAACTTGATGAAAGATCAGCTTTTGACATTCGGGACATAGAATTGTGTGTGTTAACTGTGTTTCTTAACGATACCCTTTTATTAAATGCCATCCCTGATTTCTTCCTGATAACTAGTTGAAAGAAAGATTAAAAGCACAGACAGCTCAGAGGTGGTCAATGTGAGCGTTAACAGCAAAAGGCAGAGTGTTAAAATTGGTTGGATAGCCCACAAATGTATGAAGTAAGGATGAAGTGTCATTTTGGCTCCTGTTTCAGTTTGCTCTCACAAAATTTAGGAGATTTGGCAATGCTTCCACTAAACAGGGATTTTCAGAACTGGGCTGATTGGATAACACTAGATTCCTTGTTTAGTATCACATTGCTCATGGATTACAGAATTGGCCACAGAAAGTCATGCTGCTTAAATGACAGATTCATCCAACCTGTGTTGGTTAGCAGCAAGACTGTGCCATGTTTTATTCAGCAGAGCTAATATTTTCCATCTGGTAATTGCATGCAAAATGTTAGAGGGCAGAGGAGTGCAACTCAGAGCAATGGGCATCTGAAAACGCTACTCCACATTTAAAAGGGGCAATGAGAAAAAAGTGTGAGTGCAGTCAAACCCATCGTGTGGCCTGCAAGATATTGCTCATTAATCCGATAGACTGAAAATGTTGCAGTTTGTCCAGCACTCATCATTCAGTGAGATATGCAGGTTCAATTATTGTAGAAAAGGGAAAGATATGACATAGTTTTTTGTGTTTTACTTTTTTGTAAAATGAGCTCAGATCCAAGTTAAAGTTTGATGGTCAGTGTACAACCCAATGCAACTATTTACTCTCCCTGAGATGAGATGCAAAAGGATCTCATCCTTTTTATAGCTAACTTCAAAATAGCATGTATGATTGGAACCAAGCTTGTCCAAGACTTGGTAATCCACAATCAGAGCCCAGCAGGTGTGCAATACTCCAGGGTGCTTTTGATAAATAAATGCTCAACTTAGATCCCCGATGACAATGAGGGTTGTCTCTAGATAGCACTGTAAGCCAGTGTTCCAGTGAGCAAGGTCCATCAGGCAGTATAGCAGTACTTTGCAGTGTTTTCTCAGCAATTTGATTGGATTGGCTGATTAAAATGGTTCAGACACAAGGGTAACCCAAAAGAATGCAACAGAAGCAGAAAACGCTGATAAAACATTGAGTGAGGCAGGCAGTATTAGTCAATAGAATAGAAATATTGATATTAGAAAAAAAAACCTCTTACAAGAACTAAAAATTATTATAGAGGAACAGCTTATAAGAATGACCAGAATGAGGGAAAGGAGGAAAACATTTACCCCACTAAAAGAGACTGACATGTAAAGTGATTAGGTGAAGAACAGGTGATGGCTAAATGTTAAAGTCCACGCTGATGTTACCCACGAGAGTGCCCAAAACCCCAAAGGATAACTTGAAACACTGGTTTTAGTGGTGTATATTTGTTTGGAATAATGTGAGGAACAATGTACAACCCAATGAGGAACCAGTCGAGTCGTTGTGTAAACAATTAATAAAGAGTATTTATTAATGTCAAAGAAATGAAAAACACACAAGAAAGACTAAATTACATTATGACACTGAAGTATATTAATAACTAAATGCACCGTTTTATCTGAAATTACCTCTTGTTCCCAAAATATGCGCATGAACCCTGAACTCACTAAGACAACCCTTTTTCCAAGCAACATCTGCCTTAGTAACTTTAGAAGTCAAATCCAGCTCATAGTTACCACACAATACAGCTTAGATGACCAAGTCTGGGAAACTTTTGCTGGTTCAGTGAAGGCACGAAACTGTGTCTTTTAGAGGAGAATATTTGCAATGTTCCATGGTTCTAAATGTTCTAAATGAGGATGCTGAAAGTCTGCAAAGGGATATAGATAGTCTAAGTGAGTGGGCGAGGGTCTGGCAGATGAAGTACAATGTTGGTAAATGTGAAGTCATCCATTTTGGTTGGATTAACAGCAAAATGGACTATTATTTAAATGGTAAAAAATTGCGGCATGCTGCTGTGCAGAGGAACCTGGGTGTCCTTGTGTAAGAATAACAAGGAGCTGGTTTGTAGGTGCAGCAGGTAATTAAGAAGGCAAATGGAATTTTGTCCTTCATTGTTGGAGTTTAAAAACAGCGAGGTTATGTTGCAGCTGTATAAGATGCTAGTGAGGCCACACCTGGAGTACTGTGTACAGTTTTGGTCTCCTTGCTTGAGAAAGGATATACTGGCATTGGAGGAGGTACAGAGGAGATTCACTAGGTTGATTCCAGAGTTGAGAGAATTGGCTTATGAGGAGAGACTGAATAGACTGGGGCTATACTCATTGGAATTCAGAAGAATGAAGGGAGATTTTACAGAAACATATAAGATTATGAAGGGAATAGATAAGATAGAAGCATGGAAGTTGTTTCCACTGGCGGGTGAAACTAGAACTAGGGGGCATGGCCTCAAAATAAGGGGGAGCAGATTTAGGACTGAGTTGAGGAGGAACTTCTTCACACAAAGGATTGTGAATCTGTGGAATTCCCTGCCCAGTGAAGCAGTTGAGGCTACCTCATTGAATGTTTTTAAGGCTAGGATAGATACATTTTTGAACAGTAAAGGAATTACGGATTATGGTGAGCGGGCGGGTAAGTGGAGCTGAGTCCACAAAAAGGTCAGCCATGATCTTATTGAATGGCAGAGCAGGCTCGAGGGGCAGATGGCCTACTCCTACTCCTAGTTCTTATGTTCTGATGGAACAGGCCTCAGTGGCTTTGATCATAGATGAAACTGGCTTTTCTGAAGATTTTGTCCTGCCTGGTTGTTGGATGGAAAATTAGTCAGGGTGCTAGCAGTTACACTATTCAGCTGCTTTGATATCCCATCCTGTGAATTCAGCTATCTCCCAAATTCTGTGCCTTTAGAAGTTATCATTTGGTATAGCCCCACTGACATCTGGTAAACAATGTTTCTGATATGGAAATCCACACTTCAATTTTTCCAGTTGTCTGTCTGTGTGGAGTTTGCATGTTCTCCTCGTATCTGCATGGGTTTCCTCCAGGTGCTCTGGTTTCATCCCACAGTCCAAAGATGTGCAGGATTGGCCATGATAAATCACCCCTTAGTGTCCCAAGACATGTAGATTAGGGGAATTAGCGGGGTAAATACATAGGGTTATGGAGATAGGGCAGGGGAGAGAGCCTGGGTAAGATACTCTCAAAGAGTCGGTGCAGACTTGATGGGCCAAATGGCCACTTTCTGCACTGTAGGGGTTCTATGATAATTGTGTTACTGGGCAAATTGTGTCTCAGTATTCCTCTAGATGTCTGCTAATCATGTTATTTGTCTGTTATTTTTGTTTTCATCTCCAGTTCACTGTTAACCTCATCAATTTCCAAATTGCTGACACTAAATAACAGAAGTTAAAACAGAGGCATGATCGGAGAAATTATAGAAATGAAACACATGAGTAACGACAGAGAATGTTTGAATAACTAGTACAGGATAAGTAATTTGAAGAAAAGATGCATAAAACTCTGTCAAAGTGGAACAGGGTCTAATGGACCAGGAATCTTCTGGAGGAAACAGACAGGCCAGTAGGAGTCCTCATGCTAATTTCCCCCACATAAAGCAATGACTAGAAACTTTCGACCTCTGCCAAACAGGAAGTATGTATTGTGGGATGACGTTGTCTCCTGTATGTGGTATCTGAATGGATATATGAGTCACCACACAAGATTTTACAACAAACTGCAACCCTCGTTCTGCTGCTGTGAAAAATGGAAATGTCTTGTACAGGAAGGGTGTTCTTCTACGTACCACCCCATGGCCAGAGCCATAGAAGTACTTTACGAAATCCCAGAAGAAGGTGTGCACATAATGGCCACCACATTCTGATGCCTAATACCAATTTTCCCTCAAAACGGGATATGCATCGGCACCCTGGTGCTGGCGACACTGGACACTGTTTTGGTGAGAGTGTAGGCACACATGCAGGAAATATCCATCAGAAGATTGCAGAGTAGGCAGATAGTGACTTAAATCAGAGTGTTATACTGACTTGACACCAACACTGCCATTTTGAGGCTCAATGCTCCAGCCAAACATTCTATCTTCAGCTTGCCCAACGGAACCTGCTCCAGCAACAGAAAGGATCCCCCAGCAACAGCATTTAAAAGGAAACATCCAATGCTTTCAGGCCCATTGCTGATGACTGTCTCCTGGCTCCTGCCATGACTGTAGACAGTTTTGTTATTCCCAGAGTGGTGTGGGATGTGGTGTGGGAAGCTGTTTTGACTTCAATGATTCTGCACAGGCCTCTTGCTCCCAGACATGGGTGTAGTAGTTTGTATCGCCCTTGGTTTACAGCATGATTGGTAGAAATAGCTGAGGTGACACAGAGCAAGACAAACTGCTGGAAAAGAGAGGAGGAGGGGGAAGACGGAGAAGGGCTCTTGTCAGGAGGGCACATCTGTACTCGGAGTGTTCAGGAAGCAATTTCCCTACCTGGTCCTCAGTAAGGAACAGTGTGACAGATGTCTTTGTCAAACCAAGGACATTCTCACTGAATTCTGCCAGTTGTTGCAGCCTCAGAGTGGGGCAAGGATCAAATTGCTAATGGTTGTAGTCATGAACTTTTGACTGTCTTATTTTTCCCAAGCTGAAGCAGGAAATATTCACAACAATTCCCTGTTTGCTGTCCCTTTTGCACAAGGAAGCTCACTGAGGTTCTGACCAAGACAGCTGAATACGTTTTATTCTCTCCTGCCAGAGTGAAGCAGGTGGAGCGTGCATGTGGTTTCGAGAGGAATGCAAGCTGCCCCCATGGTGCAGGGTATCACTGAACGTACGGGCATTATCTTATAGGCAGCACATGTCAATTCTGAAGGAATTTCACTCATTCAACATCCAGCCAGTTGGGTGCCATACACTGTGAATGAAGTAGATCAATATCTGGTACTCTGGCAGCAGTCATGGTGCCTACGTTCTGTGGCATTTCATCAGCATTTGAGCCACAACAGCAAATCAGAGGATGGCTACTGGATGGCAAAGATTATCTGCTGATAATATGTCTCAAGACTCCAGTTTGCCATTCTCTGGCATACGGGGCAGCATGCATATAACAAAAGCCATGCTGCCACATACAATGGGATCAAGCAGCCTATTGGGATGCTTAAACAATCCTTTCACTACCTCAATTGCTTTGAAGAAGCCGGGCTGTATCAGCAGAATGTACGTCAAGAATTATAGTGGTCAGTTGTATGCTGCGTTACTTTGCCAACATCGTGAGCACAGTCCTTACCACCAGATAAACAATGACAAATAGAGGAAGAAGGGATCACGAGGAAGAGGGTGAGAGAAAGAGTAAATGGGGGAACAAAGAAGAAGTAGAAAAGGAGGTAGAAGAGGAAGGGGAAATGTAGGAGGGGTGGAGGAGGAAGAGGGAGGAGGGACAAAGTAGGTAACCAGCAGAGTTCACTCT
Source organism: Mustelus asterias (assembly GCF_964213995.1). Lineage (NCBI taxonomy): Eukaryota > Metazoa > Chordata > Chondrichthyes > Carcharhiniformes > Triakidae > Mustelus > Mustelus asterias. The sequence goes on along the minus strand of NC_135809.1, from coordinate 97,398,478 downwards.
GCCTGTTTTGTCTATGGTAGACTTGGCCTACTGCCATATTGATGCACTCAACTCCAATTTGCTAGTCACACAATTCCACACCTTACCTTCCCTCTGTTATTGACAAACAGAGCATCCTGTTGGCTACAGAGCTAAAATAAAAAGGCAGATAGATTTGCAAGTTGACCTTGATAACCCTGGACCTGGAAGGTGCAGCTTTGCACTGCACCCCATCAGCCATTGGATGCCATTTCATGGGTTGGTCCACAAATTGTCACATGAAGTTGTTCACCACTTCAACACTGGTAAGGATAGTGTGTATTTGGAGACATGGCATTTGGAAGTATTGGGTTTAAAATGAACATTGTCTTTACTTATGGTGTGTGATCTCTTCCATGGCTGTTGCTTCTCTCTCTGTTGCCCACACTACATCTTATGACATCACTGCCATTTGCATACATTACTACAGCAGGGCTCCACAATGAGCCAATAGGAACAAATACAAATATATAACGGATGGCTTCCAATCTTCACACAAAGTCACATACCAAATTGGTGCCAGGATCCTTAAAAGTGACTGCATGCTTTCAGGCAGGTTTGCCAATGTATAGACATTTAAGTGCGTAAAAACACCAATCTGGAGGCCACTCAACAAAATTCTCATCTGAGTCCTCTGCAATAGAACTTGTGGGTGACCTCACCCTCCAGAAAGCTGCACCTACCCTGGCTGCAGGCTAATAATACCTGGAGTCTCTCACCACGTGGAGATCCAGCCTATAAGTGATCCCCTAAAGAACATACTGCATCAGCTTGCGAGCTAATAGTTATGAGTGAGAGAATGGGTAATGGTGTTTCTTCATCATCAATGTCTTCCTGCTTTTCTATCTCTTACTCCTCCTCCACCACTGCCCAGCCATGTTGCAGTTTTTGGGGTATTTGGAAGGAGAAGGGCGCAAGGCATTGGTGGTGTGATGGGAGAAAGTATGATCGGTATACTTACACCATTTGCATGCAAGTCAGAAGAGATTTTGGGATGAAGGTGATAGTGGAAAGTGGGAAGGAGAATTAGGTCTGAGCATACCATCATCGTTGATGGTTTTAGCCCTGCTGTTGGGAACTGCCTCAGACATGGTCACTCCAATGTTAACAAGTTGGAAACACCCACATGAGGGTGTTTGACATTGATTGCATTGCTACAATCATTAAAATAGCAGTCAACATGAAGTTTAGATACTGCCTGCATCAGACACAACCAAACATCCATTTGCATTTTATCAATTTGGTAGCCAATGACTCATGAGCAACCCATTCTGCTGCTGTCACACTACAAACCAAAACAGGCACTAATACAATTGCAATTCATAATAGCCATATTAATAACTATAATGATTTAAAAAGTCATCTAAATAGTTGGGAAATTATATCTTATTTTAGCATTGGCAAATCATTCAAACTATCTTGTTTAATTCTATAAAGTCTCCTTAACAACCCAGCAGATGTATGTTTTATGCTGTCATTTCTTTTTGTATTAACTTGCTACTGTTAACTTGAGAATGCCAACCCCATGGCAAAGTGTAACTGCTGTGGCTTCAGTGGCATTTTTTGGTCACAACCATACTTTAATCATGCTGTCACTTTACTATTTGTACCCAGATTAAAACATAATTGCATTTATAATTAAATCGATCATCCTTTTGGATTCTTTCATATAACAAGAAATGTTTATAATAGGATGCTGATGGCCTCAGATGTCAGGTAGAGAAATGAGGTGTTCCTGCAACAGATCTTAGCATGCATGTCAATGGTCCTTTGCATGGTCATTGTCGAGCCTGCTACAATTCCTGTGGCGGGCGGGATGGTAAAATTCCACCCGATGTGTTCCATGGTCAGAAACTTATGGCCACTATCGCACGTTAGGTTATCTCTCATCTCCCACTTATGGACCAGATGGCTGTATTAGCCATAACCAGTTCACACTTGGTTGCGTTCTGTCCACTCTTTAGGATGAAGCCAGCAACCTCTGCTGTTGGGTCAGTGATGAGGTGTTGGTTTTTATTTTGCTGATTAATGTACAAGTGTTAATATCACCTCAGTTGTTGCTGGGTCAGATTCCCGGCATTCCATAGCAAACAACATTGTGGGAGCAGCTTCACCACACATGCTGTTCCAGTTCAAGAAGACACCTTCTCAAGGGCAACAAATGTTGGCCTTGTCAACAATACCCATATCCTCAGAATTTAAAAAAAACTAATGGAAATAGCTTGAAGGAGCTTCTGAACCTAATATTATAAGTAGAGACAGACAAGAGACAAAGTACTTCAAAGGTTTTCTCTGTCCAATTCTTTCAGTTAATTTGGTTCCTTCATGCTTTCAAACCATTGACCTCCTGATTGATTTCATAAGAATGCCTTATTTAGAAAGCAAAATAAAAATGGAAACAATGTCAAATTCTTATCAGAACTCCAAGTTTACCATGTCAATTCCCATCTCCTCCTTTTCTGATAGCACAGACATAGAGTCATAGAGTCATAGAGGTTTACAGCACGGAAACAGGCCCTTTGGCCCAACTTGTCCATGCCGCCTTTTTCTTTAAACCCCTAAGCTAATCCCAATTGCCTGCATTTGGCCTATATCCCTCTATATCCACCTTATCCATGTAACTGTCTAAATGCTTTTTAAAAGACAAAATTGTACCCGCTTCTACTACTACCTCTGGCAGCTTGTTCCAGACACTCACCACCCTCTGTGAAAATATTGCCCCTCTGGACACTTTTGTATCTGTTCCCTCTCACCTTAAACCTGTGCCCTCTAGTTTTAGACTCCACTACCTTTGGGAAAAGATATTGACTATCTAGCTGATCTATGCCCCTCATTATTTTATAGACCTCTATAAGATCACCCCTCAGCCTTCTACACTCCAGAGAAAAAAGTCCCAGTCTATCCAGCCTCTCCTTATAATTCAAACCATCAAGTCCTGGTAGCATCCTAATAAATCTTTTCTGCAATCTTTCTAGTTTAATAATATCCTTTCTATAATAGGGTGACCAGAACTGTACACAGTACTCCAAGTGTGGCCTTACAAATGTCTTGTACAACTTCAACAAGACGTCCCAACTCCTGTATTCAATGTTCTGACCAATGAAACCAAGCATGCTGAATGCCTTCTTCACCACTCTGTCCACTTGTGACTCCACTTTCAAGGAGCTATGAACATGGACCCCTCGATCTCTTTGTTCTGTAACTCTCCCCAACACCCTACCATTAACTGAGTAAGTCCCTGCCCTGGTTCAATCTACCAAAATGTATCACCTCGCATTTATCTAAATTAAACTCCATCTGCCATTTGTCAGCCCACTGGCCCAATTGATCAAGATCCCGTTGCAATCGGAGATAACTTTCTTCACTATCCACTACACCACCAATCTTGGTGTTTTTTGCAAACTTACTAACCATGCCTCCTATATTCTCATCCAAATCATTAATATAAATGACAAATAACAGTGGACCCAGCACTGATCCCTGAGGCACACTGCTGGTCACAGGCCTCCAGTTTGAAAAACAACTATCCTTTGGCTTCTGTCAAGAAGCCAAGTTTGTATCCATTTAGATACCTCACCCTAGATCCCGTGAGATTTAACCTCATGCAACAACCTACCATGCGGTACCTTGTCAAAGGCCTTGCTAAAGTCCATATAGACAACATCAACTGCACTACCCTCATCTACCTTCTTGGTTACTCCTTCAAAAATTTCAATCAGATTTGTGAGACATGATTTTCCACTCACATAGCCATGCTGATTGTCCCTAATCAGTCCTTGCATCTCTAAATGCCTGTAGAGCCTGTCTCTCAAAATACCTTCCAACAACTTACCCACCACAGAGGTGAGGCTCACTGGCCTGTAGTTCCCAGGCTTTTCCCTGCAGCCCTTTTTAAACAAAGGCACAACATTTGCCACCCTCCAATATTCAGGCACCTCACCCTTGACTATCGATGATTCAAATATCTCTGCTTGGGGATCCGCAATTTCCTCCCTAGCCTCCCATAATGTCCTGGGATACACTTCATCAAGTCCTGGGGATTTATCTACCTTGATGCGCTTTAAGGCTTCCAGCACCTCTTTCTCTGTAATATGTACACTCCTCAAGACATCACTATTTATTTCCCCAAGTTCCCTAACATCCATGCTTTTCTCAACAGTAAATACTGATGAGAAATATTCATTTAAGATCTCACCTATCTCTTGTGGATCTGCACATAGATGACGTTGAGGTTATGTTCCTTGAGTACTGGGCATCCTTCCATATCTCACCCAAGTAGCCAACTGTCAATGGTCAGCCGGCTATTTAACTTTGTTGAGCATCACAGCTAAGTCTGATCATGTTGAAGGGTTGAGGGGGCTCTCCAAATGAATAGATATGGAATGCAAGACCCCATTTGAGGTTTACAATTGTTACAGATAGAAAATGTTTCTTTCTTTGATCATAACTGAATTAAAAAGTTGGTCCCAGAGGTAGATGAACAGTCATTACAGCCGAGTCCAAATGAACTGTGCATCTTTCTCATTGGTAGAATAAGCGAGATGCAATTACTCACACATTCTAAAATTCAGCTCCATTTTAATTAAAACTTCCCTCTTCATAAATCTTCTTCAGATAATGGATTAATATGAGTAAACATTGTAAGTTGTTATGTAACTTTAAACTGCTTACTTCACTAAAATGCAGAAGTATTTTAGCACCCAATGCATTATCCCCTCTGTCCTTATTACTCAGTTTCAGAGAAAAAAACAATAGTTCAAGTGATATATGGACCTTTAATGGAGAATCCTGGCTTCACCAAAGCTTTTACGAGTCTGAAGAATTCTTTCCAGTACTTTTCTCAAAGAAATAATTGGGCCCCTCTGGTATCAACAAGCTAAATTTTCTGCTTATAAAATTCCAAATGGAAAAAATGTTCTTCACACATTCACATTCGCTCTCTCTCTCTTTATACTAACAGATGGCACTAGATTTTAGACATTCTAATTCAAACTGACCCAAAACTACATTAGGAGTTGAAACTCTACATTTTGTAATTAGTGAATAATAGATCTGGACTGGAATTTCCAACCAAGGCTTAAATTTCAAACTTTAAAAGTTGCAAATGAAACTGTGGTAAGTGTATCTGAAGCTAGGATGAGAAGGTAATGACCGTAACTTAGTTTTTTCTGACCTCGTGTTACGAACTGATTCATTATAGTGGGCCCATGTTTAAAATGTGGTTTTGCTTTATTGGTGAGAAACAACATCAGTATTCAAGAACATGCATGTGCTCTGGGAAAATCTCAGAGATTTATACAACAGGAAGAGAAAAAGAGGAAAACTTTCAGTTTGAAAAAGTCAATGTCATGATAAAAGCAAAGATTCTCAGGTCGATCTATTTAACACAAAATATTCCTCTCTGCTTTTCTTTATTGACAATAGTCCTTAAAAATTGCACACAGATACTGTACACAGCATATTCTCAAAGCATATTACTGTTGTATATTTGTAATGCCTTGGATTATTCAGTAATCAGTTCGCAAATGAAACCAAAATTAACAATTATTCTTTCTCTAATAAACAAAGACTTGTGGCATTATTATTCTTACACTTAAAGTGCCTGATGCCTGCCACTGTTGGGAAAGGACAAGCATGAAAGCAGTCAGGAACCCCAACACATGTCACGACTTTTAAAGTCAGGGCAGACTCTACCTTTGTGTACCAACATCAGAAAAAACATCAACTGTCAGAACAAATCAATACATCAATTCTACTGAATTAAATTACTAATAGCTTTATCAAAGTGAATGGTAGAGACATCTTGAATTCTGGGAAAATGGGTTAGCTTTCCAGTGGGGAATGCTTTTAATCCCAGACTAAAAAATGTAAATATCAATGCATATTTTACAGTAACAATATCTACATCTTGGAGACACATGTGATATTGTGGAGAGAAACCTTTGTGGGTTTGTAAAGCTTTGCATTGTTATACAAGAAATGACTGCAAGTGTATAAACAATGGACTTCAGTTATATTCTTTATCTTTGTAATCTCCAGCATGTGTTTAATCTCAGCTCTAAAATGTTTGAGCCTCAAAGTCTGATGAATTTTAATGTCTACCAACTCAAAGAAATTGTGGTAATATAGCACAGGGCCACATCCAATCCAATAAACGTATGCAGAATGGTTGTTAAACCATCGGGTGACAAAAGTCTGCAAGTGAAAACTCAGCTCTTGGATGTTAAAATATACAAAACCTACATCTGTAAATTGTTGTGGAACTAATGCAAGAGGTAAACAGTTTTCTTGTATATGAAAATACTTGATATTGTAATGGAGACTTAGAATGAACACAAAATGCACAATAATGCAGGCAAACTGGCCCAGTACAGACATAAATTCATATTCTTAAAATCAAGTTCCATGATACAATAAGAATCCCATACCCAGTTTATATCTTTAAATAAACACACAAAAGAATGCAGTATTGTGGCCAGGTTTGAGAAAAGCAGGTACCATTGAAGGTGTGACCCAGCAAGGACTGAAGCTTTGTAGAGCCATGACAGGTCCCAAGCTATTTTGTACAAATGAGCACTTCTGTCTAAACGATACATCATGGGATCAAATAGCGCACTCTCCAATTTTCATCGACTGTTCAAAAAAGCCAGCTTATGTCACAGCTCCGTTTATAAATCTGAAGATCTGGATTTCATGGTTTGTGCTTTTAAAAAAAGAATGATTTCCTAAGCATCAAAGCCTTCAGGAAAGCATTGGGGTTGTGCCAAATGCAGGGCTGCAGATGTGGATTGTGTGGAGAAATTAATTACCAATGCACAGAAGCACTGTAGTTCATCATGGAGTAGACAGCAACTTCAAGAATATCTGAGAGGTGCCTTCCATGCCAAAGCCATTAAGGGCATTTAGGCTTTCCCTAATTGATGTTTATATTGTTAACATAGAAGCTGAGGTAATAGAGTTGAACTGACATTTTCTTCCAGCTTCCATAGGCTTGAGGATTAATTAGGTAGTCTTAAGACAATGCATCACTGAATTCATTGATGTCATTGTTATTGTCATCCCATCCATTAGCCACAGTGCTTCTGTTTCCAATGGGAGGCATAGGCACAGATGGTGGTGCATTCTGGAACAGGCCGCAGCACGGTCAAATCCACAACTCTGTGTTGAGTGGTGCGAGAGGAGTGGGGTGTCTGTTCCATACCACCAGCCCAGACCATGGAAGCCATTTAATGGTATGGGGGTGATGGGATGAGCTTGGGAGATGAAGGGATGTGCTCTGGCTCCTCCTGACTCAAAGCAGTCCCTGGAAGCACTTACCCTCTCCCCGAAGCTGTTCACGCTTCCCTTCAGCTGCTGGATTTCTTGAGGCCTGAGTAACCAAGCTGGCCACTGCAAAACCTGTCTCATGAAAACACCAACATTGACAACCCTCCACCTGGTCTTGTTTCTATAAAACTCAGGTGCATGTTGGAGTTCAGATTTTTAAAATGTTCACCCTTCACCCACTAGTTTTTGTGTGCCAACATTCCCATGCTCACCTCCAAATATACTTGGACTTCCAAAAGACATGAGTCAAACTCAAACCTGGGAATGGATAGTATTGGTTGGAGGATAGAAATCAGCAAATATTTTTTAGAAGAGTTATGTCAAAGTTAAGTGACTGAGGGTATAAGTATTGAGCGGACATCCACTGCTGCTTCTTATTTATGTAGATGAGTTGGATGCAGAAACACACGAGTAAAACTGGTATTTGCATTGGAATCAAACAAAGCTCATTAGAGCGGCTTAAATAAAATATAAACAGGTGGACAGTTGAATAGGAGATTACATCTGGTCGATAACATGGTAGGTTGTTGCATAAGGTTAAATCTCACGGGATCCAGGGTGAGGTATCTAAATGGATACAAAATTGGCTTCTTGACAGAAGCCAGAGTGTGGTTGTAGAGAGTTGTTTTTCAAACTAGAGGCCTATGACCAGTGGTGTGTCTCAGGGATCAGTGCTGGGCCCACTGTTATTTGTCATTTATATTAATGATTTGGATGAGAATATAGGAGGCATGGTTAGTAAATTTGCAGATGACACCAAGATTGGTGACATAGTGGACAGTGAAGAAAGTTATCTCCGATTGCAACGGGATTTTGATCAATTGGGTCAGTGGGCTGACGAATGGCAGATGGAGTTTAATTTAGATAAATGCAAGGTGATACATTTTGGTAGATTGAACCAGGGCAGGACTTACTCAGTTAATGGTAGGGCATTGGGGAGAGTTCCAGAACAGAGATCTCGGGGTACATGTTCATAGCTCCTTGAAAGTGGAGTCACAGGTGGACAGAGTGGTGAAGAAGGCATTCAGCATGCTTGGTTTCATTGGTCAGAACATTGAATACAGAAGTTGGGACGTCTTGTTGAAGTGTACAAGACATTGGTAAGGCCACACTTGGGATACTGTGTACAGTTCTGGTCACCCTATTATAGAAAGGATATTATTAAACTAGAAAGAGTGCAGAAAAGATTTACTAGGATGCTACCAGGACTTGATGGTTTGCATTATAAGGAGAGGCTGGATAGACTGGGACTTTTTTCTCTGGAGTGTAGAAGGCTGAGGGATGACCTTATAGAGGTCTATAAAATAATGAGGGGAACAGATCAGATAGATAGTCAATATCTTTTCCCAAAGTAGGGGAGTCTAAAACCAGAAGGCATAGGTTTAAGGTGAGAGGGGAGAGATACAAAAGTGTCCAGAGGGGCAATTATTTCACACAGAGGGTGGTGAGTGTCTGGAACAAGCTGCCAGAGATAGTAATAGCGGTGGGTTCAATTTTGTCTTCTAAATAGCATTTAGACAGTAACATGGTAAGATGGGAATAGAGGGATATGGGCCAAATGCGGGCAATTGGGATTAGCTTAGGGATTTTTAAAAAAAGGCGGCATGGACAGGTTGGGTCGAAGGGCCTGTTTCCATGCTGTAAACCTCTATCACTCTATGACTCTATGACATCTGCTATTATATCAACCCTCATTTTCGATCATTTCTGATAATGTTGGCGTACTGAACACTGTGACAATCCACTCATCTTCCTTTCAACCCCAGAATACTTCCCATTCACAAATATATTCTGTTTCCTACTGCTCAGCGAACATTTAATCCATTTTATAAGTGATGCGCTACTCAAACACGAGGCCTGAAGCTCAGTAAATGAAAGGCTTTTATTTACTGTAATGAAGCTGCCAGAACTTATATACACTATCCCAGACTGAAGGGGTCCCGGCCAGAGCAGAGACTCTTATACCTCTCCCAGGAGGCGGAGCCCGACTGGGATGTGCCACAACACTACAGTACAAAGGTGTAACAACCCCACCCTAACCCCAACAGCAACAATAGCACAACCCAACAGTAACATATGTACATCCTTGTAGTACTGGCCAGCTCCTGGCTCAGCACTATCCAGTGGGAACCAACGATGGTTCACCACATTCACCCCTCCTTTGAGAACAAAGGCCGGCGGGGTACAAAAAACAGAATAAAGTGTCAGCAGTCTATAAGTTCAGACGGTCAGGGGGACCGCACCGTCGTTGTGACCTCCTCAATACCGGCGGTGACACCGGAGTAGGCACTTGCAGTGGCATTCTCCCCAAGGTGGCGTCCAGCTGTTCTTCCACGGACTCACAGGCCGGTTGACCCTGAGGTGACGCAAGTCCATGGGATCCTGACACGCCCTGCAGGCAAGCTGTACATGGGAGTAAAATGGTTAAGCAATGGTCCCGATGCTGCCCGCGCCGTGTCCGGGGAAGAAACAAGAGATAAAGGGTTTGTAACAGGGGGTATGGGAGCGACAGGGGTTGCTACGTCCCCTGCTGGCGCCAGGTCTCGGATCGAGACCGTGTCCTCTCGCCCGTCAGGGTATGCCACATAGGCATACTGAGGGTTGGCGTGGAGGAGATGGACCTGTTCAACCAACGGGTCGGACTTGCGGGCCCTTACATGTCGCCACAGGAAGACGGGTCCTGAGTACGCCAACCAAGCTGGTAATGAGGTCCCCGAGGAAGACTTCCGACGGAATGAGAACATCCTCTCGTGGGGAGTAGCATTGGTTGCCGTACACAGGAGGGAGCGAATAGAATGGAGCGCATCAGGGAGCACCTCTTGCCAACGGGAGACTGGAAGACCTTTTGACTTCAACGCCAGTAAGACAGCCTTCCAGACAGTAGCATTCCACCTGTCCGTTACCCCTAGGGTTGTAGCTCGTGGTCCTACTAGAGGCAATCCCGTATGAGGGCAGGAATTGCCTCAAGTCATCGCTCATGAACGACGAGCCTCTGTCGCTATGGATGTAGCCAGGGTACCCGAACAGGGTAAAGAGATCACGGAATGCCTTGATAACCATGGCAGCGGATGTATCAGAGCAGGGAACAACAAAAGGGAACCGAGAGTACTCGTCAATAATATTGAGGAAGTACACATTCCGATCTGTTGAGGGAAGGGGGCCCTTAAAATCGACACTCAGTCTCTCGAAGGGACGAGTGGCCTTGACTAAATGTGCCCGGTCAGGTCGGTAAAAGTGCGGTTTGCATTCCGCGCAAACCCGACAGCTCCTTGTTACTGACCTGACGTCCTCCACCGAGTAAGGCAGGTTGCGAGCTTTTATAAAGTGGTAGAGCCGAGTGACCCCAGGATGGCATAGGTCATTATGGAGGGCCTGCAAATGGTCCTCCTGTATACTAGCGCATGTTCCACGCGAGAGGGCATCCGAGGGTTCATTGAGTTTCCCTGGACGGTACATGATGTTGTAGTTATAGGTGGAGAGTTCAATTCTCCACCGCAAGATCTTGTCATTCTTGATCTTGCCCCTCTGCGTGTTGTTAAACATGAACGCCACGGACCGCTGGTCCGTGATCAGGGTGAACCGTTTTCCCGCCAAGTAATGGCGCCAGTGCCTGACGGCCTCCACAATGGCCTGGGCCTCCTTTTCCACCGCTGAATGCCGAATTTCGGGGCCTTGGAGGGTGCGGGAAAAAAATGCGACGGGCCTGCCCGCCTGGTTAAGCGTGGCGGCCAGGGCGAAATCAGATGCATCGCTCTCCACCTGAAAGGGGATGGACTCGTCTACAGCGTGCATCGTAGCTTTTGCGATGTCGGCTTTCAATTTATCGAAGGCCAATCAGGCCTCTGGCGTTAAGGGAAAAGTCGTGGACTTAATGAGCGGATGGGCTTTGTCCGCGTAGTTGGGAACCCACTGCGCATAATAAGAGAAGAAGCCTAAGCATCTTCTCAGTGCTTTTGCACTAGCAGGTAAGGGAAGTTCAGAAAGGGGGTGCATACGGTCTGGATCAGGGCCAATGACCCCGTTTTCCACCACGTATCCTAGGATGGCTAAACGGCGCGTACGAAACACACACTTCTCCCTGTTGTAGGTCAAGTTCAGGCGAGATGCAGTGCGTAGGAAGTTCAGGAGATTCGTGTCGTGGTCCTGCTGGTCATGGCCGCAGATGGTGACATTATCCAGGTACGGGAAGGTAGCCCGCAGCCCGTTCTGGTCCACCATTCGGTCCATAGCACGCTGGAAGACTGAGACCCCATTGGTGACACCAAAGGGAACACTGAGAAAGTGATACAAGCGACCATCCGCCTCAAAAGCCGTGTATTGTCGGTCCTCTGGGCGAATGGGGAGTTGGTGGTAGGCAGACTTGAGGTCTATGGTGGAGAACACCCGGTACTGCGCAATCTGATTGACCATATCAGATATGCGTGGGAGGGGATACGCATCCAGCTGCGTATATCGGTTAATGGTCTGACTGTAGTCAATGACCATCCGGGGTTTGTTCCCGCTCTTGACCACCACGACCTGCGCCCTCCACGGACTAGCGCTGGGTTGTATGATCCTTTCTTTGAGGAGCCGCTGAACCTCAGATCTAATGAAGATCCGATCCTCAGCGCTGTAACGCCTACTTTTAGTCGCGATGGGCTTGCAGCCTGGCACAAGATTCTGGAACAAGGAGGGTGTGGTGATCTTCAGCGTCGAGAGGCTGCAGGCGGGGCAATTTGGAGGCTGCTGCTGTTTTCCCACTGCCAGTGAAGGGAGTGGCCCACCGTACTGTCGGATTACACTCCTCAAGTGGACCATGAAGTTTAGTCCGAGAAGTATTGGCGCGCAAAGATACGGCAACACGAGGAGCTTGAAACGCTCGTAAACTGTGCCTTGCACCTTCAAGGTTACCACGCAACTCCTTAGCACGGCAACAGACCGGGACCTTGATGCCATAGAGATTGTCTGTTTGGCAGGTTGAATCTGGAGTCCACACCGCTTCACAGTGTCTGGGTGGATAAAGCTCTCAGTTCTCCCACTGTCAAACAGACAATAAATCACGTGGTCATTTACCTGGATATTCATCATAGATTTGTCAAGTCTATGAGGCTTGGCCTGGTCCAGGATGATCGACGCCACCGTTGGTTCATGAGCGCCACTGCAGGCAGCTGAAATCGATGAGGAGGACCCCTGCTGGTCGTTCGTGGTCAGTGTCGACCAACATGGCTGCTCCCATGAGTCGCACGTGGGTGAGGGCGCCAAACTCAGCGACCCCTGGTGGTCATACCCCTCCGACTCCGTCGACCGTAATGGCATCGTCCTGGCCTCGCACGTGGACGAACCCCGCGATGACTTCGACGACGAGGACCCGAGCTCTGATGAATCGCAGGCCGCACTGCCGTTCCTGGGTTTAGATCGGCACACTTTTGATAGTGCCCTTTTTTACCGCATGCGGTGCACAACACAGCTTTAGCGGGACAGCATTGCCGAGTATGCTTCGCTCCCCCACAGAAGTAGCACCGCGGGCCACCCGGGGCTGCTGCCGTCATCTGGCCCGAGTGTGAGCACACCATTACGCAGCATTTCGAACCCGAGGGATGAGGAGGGATTGGCGACTGCTCCTGCCATGTTGTCTCCACATGGTCCTCCGGATATAATACTAAGCTTTTGGAGGCCGTCTCGAGCATCTCTGCTAGCTCAATGACCTGGGTAAGGTTAAGGTTACCCTTCTCCAACAGTTTAAGTCGAATGTACGACGATCCGACCCCGGCCACAAACATATCTCGGGCGAGGTCGTTCATGCTCTGCTCAGCCGACACAGCTTTGCAGTTACAGCCCCTGGCTAGCTGTAGGAGCTCGTTCGCATATTCCTCCATCGTTTCGCCAGACTGCTCCTCCATCGTTTCGCCAGACTGCCGTTGTCGAGTGGCTAGGAGGTAACGAGCGTGTATCTCATTGGATGGTTTGATGTAGCACTTCTTCAGAAGCTCGAGGGCCTTAGTATAATCAGTGGCCGCACAGATCGCGAGGTAGACAGTGTCGCTTACCCTCGCATGGAGGACCCGGAGTCTGTCATCATCTGTGGTGACCGCTGCGGAGGCTGCCAGGTAGTCTTCGAAACACTTCAGCCAGTGGTCGAAGGTGTTAGAAGCGCCCACCGCACGTGGATCTAGCGTAAGGCGTTCCGGCTTCAGAATTTGCTCCATACTCTCTCTCTTTTTTTTTTCTTCGACGAGAGTTTAACGACAGTAAATAAAATTGATGCGCTACTCAAACACGAGGCCTGAAGCTCAGTAAATGAAAGGCTTTTATTTACTGTAATGAAGCTGCCAGAACTTATATACACTATCCCAGACTGAAGGGGTCCCGGCCAGAGCAGGGACTCTTATACCTCTCCCAGGAGGCGGAGCCCGACTGGGATGTGCCACAACACTACAGTACAAAGGTGTAACAACCCCACCCTAACCCCAACAGCAACAATAGCACAACCCAACAGTAACATATGTACATCCTTGTAGTACTGGCCAGCTCCTGGCTCAGCACTATCCAGTGGGAACCAACGATGGTTCACCACAATAAGGAAGCATCAAACATTGACCGGAATTTTCTGGCCGTTCACCCCCCGTCACCGCTGCGAGCGAGGACGGAGAATTTGGTGCTCAGCCAAATCTCCGTTCACTGCAGCGGGTCCGGAGAACCCCGCCAGCGTGAATGGCTCGAAAATTCCGACCAAATTTATGTCTGCGAATTTCATGAACCAGCTTTCAACAAGGCAATTTATTAAATGTCCAACTGAAATTCACACCTCTATTTGCACCCTTTTAATTATCAACATGTTCCATCCAGTTGATTCAGCATGGCCTTCCTTTTATATGTCCATGATGACTCTTACCAATTACTCTACATCTCCAGAAGTGTTTCACTATCTAATTTTTTGACAACTAATGCTTGAAGTTTCCCTTGTATTAATGTTACGCCAATATGGGTTAGAGTTACTCTGATTTCCCAAAATGCCAATTTTTAAGGAAGATGCTTACATTTACATTTCCCTGGTCTCCTTGCACCTTTCTAATGAAGGCTCAGCGATTTCTGTTGCTGGCTCTGCTAGGACATGTCAGATTTTCCTAAGGGCCAGCCTCATTTGGCCCATTCAAATATCCAGCTAAGTGGTAATAACATTCTCACACACTGGGCAAATCTCACCAAAAAATGGCAGAGTGTTGCTTCCGATGAGAAAACAGGTGTGTTTCTCTTCAGAGAAACAGGTCAGTTTTCTCTCCAGATCTTAAGACATTCTGCCAAAAAAAAGGAGTGTGATTTGCACCATCGTGCAGAGGGGGCAGGGCCTAAACACACAGAGATTTGAGCACCATTTTTAATGATCATAACATGTATAATCCCCACCCCCACCTCCCCCAAGCACATCATGGAGGTCTCAGAGGCTCCTTGCTCCCCTCCCTACCCACAATAAGACCCTTCTCAACCCCCCTCCCCCAAAGATCATCAACCGCTTCTCTCCCCCTACCAACCTCGCTCACAGTTTGAGCTGGCACCCACCTTCCTCCTCTCCCCCCAACAGCCATTGCTGGCAACACCGACCACATCCCCCAGCCATAAGGCTCCCACTGGGACCCATACCTTAGCACAGGTTGACACTGCCAAGTTTGCACTGATAGGTTGGCATGGGCATGATACCAATCTGACAGTGCTAACCTGCGCCAAGCAGCAGTGACAGGGCACTGCCTGACCATGTCCCTCACCCCCAGGGGCTACATTCACCTTTACATACCCAGGGCTACCCCCACGACAGGTTCACGTCTGTGTGAACCTGATGTAAACTACACTGGCATGACATTAAAATAAATATAAAGCAGGTTCCTGCCCATAATGGGTGTGAACCTGATGACGTCGCCGGCGAGGGGCTGGGAAGATCCCAACTCGCGTTCTTGCCAATGAGGTCAGTGACTTCCAGATCTTAAGGCTCCACCAGCATTTTCATGGACGGGGAATTTGGGCTCAAGATTGCCCCATATGCCTGTGCAGGAACATCTATTTTGACTGGAGTCCCACTGGCAGGGCCTTCCAGTCCCGCCAAAATCAGTGGACTTTTGAATGGATCGCTGTATTTTCTGGTCCTACCCCCGCCGTGACAGGAATGTAAAATGCTACCCTTTGGGTCTACTAGTATGTTCCCCTTTTCCTTCATAAATACTGAACTCAGGGCATCCATTTAGAAATTGTTTTCCATTCCTGGACAGGAAACATGAAAAAAATGTGTTGTTTGAACTTCAGCCATCCTTTCTGATTTTTGGACTCGAGTGAGTCCTTCGCTTTCTAATGCAATGTTTGTCATTCTTTATTTTAATTGATTTACCTATGGGTCACAGTTCCTCCACACTTGTTCCTTTTAAGTCCCAAATATGCCATCTTATACGTTCTTCCTGCTTATTGTGTTACTATGTTTAAAACAAAATACATTGCACTGTTTCTCATTCTTTTTGTTCTTTCCTGGGTCCTCAAAATTGTAAAATTCGCAATTTCCTTTACTTCTTACAAGTTGCAAGATCTAAATCGAAGCTTCTTATTCACTATTTAATTTTACTTAATTAACCTTCTCTCAGACTATTTCCAGTCTTGATGGTGATCTGCAGTATGAGCCCTGCACTTCGCCAAGACATCTCAACTTAAAAAGAAACACACAATTGGACTTTGAAGTGGGTAAGGATAATATATTGAGGTGACTGTTCCACTGGGGTTAGTGCAGCCTCAGCAATACTCAAGACACTCTTCACTGCCCTTGGCTAACAGAATTTCTGTTAGTTACAAAGTTCATGGAAATCAGATGACTAAATTATCAGTTTATGCTCAAGTGAAAACAGACAGTATTGAGTTTGATTGGGATGTCCCTCGCTATCGAGACTCACATGAACAATGGATGAGGGACAGAAAGTGGACCAGTATTAGTGGAATCACATCCCACAAATAAGGCAATGTCTACAAGAAAGAGAGGAAAAACTGACGCAGGAAGAAAAAAAACTGACAACAGAAAATCCAATTTTGCTGGAGTAATTTAGGGGCTGTCAAAGATTGTCAGTCTCTATATGTGTGAGGGTGCTTGAACTCAGAACGCCCTGGGGAGTGCAAATTGGTCAGCAGGTCAGAGAGTGATATGAACAGACAGTGAACAGGTGGAAGAGAGCAGTCTGGATAGGCAACACTCCACAGACATCTGCCGTCACTGTCAATCAGTATTCATTTCTCTCCTAAATACACAGCAGAAACATGGCCATGACTTGGGACAACTCAGAGGGTCAAGAATTCCCTGGGGTAGCTTGCAGTGCCTACAAGGTTATTAATACAGTCAAATGAATTTGCTCTCTTATGATTCATCAACAAGCTTCTAATTTGATCACTGAATATTACAGTGTCAGATGTATGGACTAATATAATCAACAAAATATCCTCCTTCAGCCATTGCTGGCACTCCAGTGGGGCGAGTTTGCTGAGAGTTCCTACTTACTACTGTTTCTCAAGTATTAAGTAGATATTCTCTATTTCAGAGTTGCTTTTTGATGTGCTTATTTTAACTGTATTATTCGTCAGACTGTTTTTTGCAGCGGGGAGCAGGGAAGGGATTGGTACTATCCAGCAGTAAAGTATTGGACCAAAATTTTTAAATGCCCTCACTTCACTAATCTAATTAATCTTAAAGACATATGGATTGGCAATCATCGATTCTGGAATGAAAACATTTTCCATCATGGAGCAGCAGTTTGTCTCACTTTAGGGAGGAGTCAAAACATAATCTGACTTTATTAAAGTCAAGCAATTAATGAAATGAAATTTAAAGATTGCATTTTAGGTACTTCTTAACATTCATAAATAAATCTGGCTCCAACATTTCCCAATTTGGACCCAGCGTTTCACAATTTAACCTCAAATACACAAGTATTTTAAAGGGCCGTTACAATAGTGCTAAAGTTTACATACACAAACCTTTTCCAATGTTTCAATTTTTTCCCAATGTTTCAAATTGTTTTTTGTGTGCACAAGAAAGAAGGAAACAGCCATAGAGACAGATATAAGTTCATTCACAATTCCTCACACTGTCATTCCAAGTTGGATGGAGGGCAAGGGGAGAGTGTGGGGACATGAGTACAAGTAAGAGGGTGTGTCAACTTGGGTCACTTTTGCACACCCTAGTAGTTGATCAGAAAGTTGGACGCACAAAGGCGATTTTAATGGATAGGAAGTCGTGGCTACTGCATTTGCAATAAAACCTTTTTTAAAAACTAAAAGTACATTCCAAACTGACTGTGTAGATTTAAGTTTGAGTGTGCCAGAAATTAGGACTTTTGAATTCCAGATTTGATATTCTAATTTAGGAACCTTGCAGATATAACATTGCCTACACAGATTTATGCGGGGGCTGTGGGCTTGTGCATCACTCTATATCTAGGGTGGCACGGTAGCACAGTGGTTAGCACTGCTGCTTCACAGCTCCAGGGACCTGGGTTCGATTCCTGGCTTGGGTCACTGCCTGTGTGGAGTTTGCACATTCTCCTTGTGTCTGCGTGGGTTTCCTCCGGGTGCTCCGGTTTCCTCCCACAGTCCAAAGATGTGTAGGTTAGGTTGATTGGCCATGCTAAAATTGCCCTAAGTGTCCTGGGATGCGTAGGTTAGAGGGATTAGTGGGTAAATATGTAGGGATATGGGGGTAGGCCCTGGGTGGGATTGTGGTCGGTGCAGACTCGATGGGCCGAATGGCCTCTTTCTGTGCTGTAGGGATTCTAAGCCCAACAATCATGCATGCATTGTCCACATCCAGAATATACATGCTAATTCTCAACTCTAACCTGTATCGCAGGCTGCTTGTTTCACTTTTAGTTTTCTAGCTCTATGCAGCATAAGACTTACAGGAACAGTATTGATTGTTCATGCAGATTGGAAAAAAGAACAGATTTTAGAACAGCAAGTAGCTAAAAGGTACATACTTGGCTGTATGAATTATGCAGTAAAAGAGGACAATAAAAGCAGAACATTCTAAAAATAAAATAAATCCTTTAGCACCTGAAAGAAAATAGCACATTAATGTTTTGGGAGGGAATCTTTAAATGTCGGTAAACATCAATTGCATTACCATAGCTCCCTCCTTCAATTGTTGACTTACTAACTGCCCTGCTGCTTGTCTACAGAATGTTCAATTTTAATTTGGATTTTGGGAGGTTTTTCTCTTTCCTGGGATTCACTGACAAACTGTGTGTACCACTTGTTTACTGAACAGGGCTGACATTGAGGAATAGGCAGTTTGGATGACAACGTACTGATTGAGCAAAGGGATCTGCAACAATAGAAGAGGGAAGAGGTACTTGGATCATGCGTTTGTTTTGATAGACTATGTTCTCGTCCTATGTGTTTCCAATTGCAAGCGTACGTCCCTGTTTTATTTTGATTCACAAGAGCCAGAGACTCGTGGCTTCAGCTGTTCCATGTGGTATCCCAGCTCGTTCTCACTTATGCAGACGAGGGTATTCCCAGCATTCGTGGCAGATGTAGGTGTCTCTCAATGGGACACTAACACAGCTGGCATTCAATAAAGAAGCACAAAATATCTGTCCACATTTTTGTCACTTCTCTTTCATTTTAAACACACGTTTTCCACATTTCCAAACTTTACATTATCAATGAAGTCATGCGAAATTTGAAAGGATTGTTTCTTATATTATCATTGAAAGATTTTTGTACAAAATTAGGCTATACCATACCCTGATCTAACAAAAGACAATCAAATAGAAAACACAACAGTTAACTCCACTCCAAGAAATATTGAGACACCAATATTCTCAGAGAGGTCAAGCACTTTCTGTTCAGTACTTAGAAGACACTCTGGAATATTGCATGTCAATGCTTTATCCTCTGTCCGAGTATTTGAGATGAAGTGAGGGAGCAAAATAATTAAGCAGCCGAGAATTAGCAGCGGGAATCCGGAGTTCAATTCCCCGGCAGGGTGCTGCGAAGGTTTTGGGCGGCAACTGTGGCACAGTGGTTAGCATTGTTGCCTCACAGCGCCAGGGACCCGGGTTCGATTCCTGGCTTGGGTCAATGTGTGTGTGAAGTTTGCATATTCTCCCCATGTCTGCGTGGGTTTCTTCCGGGTGCTCTGGTTTCCTCCCACAGTCCAAAGATGTGCGGGTTAGGTGGATTGGCCATGCTAAATTGATCCTTAGTGTCAGGGGGACTAGCTAAAGTAAATGCATGAGGTTATGGGGATAGGGCTTGGGTAGGTCTGTGATCGGTACAGACTGAATAAACCGAACGGCCTCCTCCTACACTATGAGAGAAGAAAACCACGGAGAGGAAAACTGAAGAGAGAAAAATACTGCAGTTAAAAAAGACAGTTAGAAAAGACATACAAGAATAAAAAATAGCATCTAAGCTTAAGCTTTAAAACAATTTCTGCTTGCAAACAAGTACCTGCAAAATGTAGTATAGTAATGAATTCTTTGTTGCATGTAGGAAGATGGAACAAAAGTAGAATGTAAATTTGACTGCGATGCATGTTTGGCAGTTGCAGAAAACTGACAGCAATTAGCTGTTCTTCATGTATCCACTTAATTTATTTATTTCCATTCAACTTATCCACCCATCCTTCCTGCCTGCAACGTCATAATTTTAAACCGAGAAAAACATATAATTGTGAGGTGATGACTTCACAATGATAGTATACCACTTTGGCTCCCTCAGTAGCTTAGTGTGTTTATGTCGCGAGTAACTGAGGCATACGGAAAAGGAATTCCTTATCTATGTTGAGTTAGCTGGTCTCAAAATGTCAGAAACTATGGTCACAATTTTGCCGAAAAAATGACAAAACATCATTTTGGGTGCGCAAACCAATGTGATTCATGACGGATATGTCAGTGCAAATCAGATTGCAATTTTCCTACTTTGTCATGTTTTGGGAGAGTGGTGAGTTTTGAACTGGTTCTGAGAGCATTGGGGCCCAAACACGCGAGTAAATCTGGCTTCATGGAAATCATGTTGCATATTTAAAGGGCACCCAGATCTCAAATTGAAATTGTGGACCACATTCCCTCCATCCACGGACATCAGGCCCACCTCCCCTCATTGAAGGGTGTTTACTAACCCCCCTCCCAAACAAAGATTGCTGGCATTGGGGTGTTGGGGCCCTCCCAACAGGTCCCCCTTCATGATCCCCTTCATGAGCCCCTCATTCATGAACCCGTCATCCATGAACCCCTTCATGATGGCCCCCACTTCATGACCCCCGCTTGATGACCAACCCACATCCCCAGCCCCCTTGGCACTGCCCTAGCACCCTGGCAGTGCCAAGATGCCATCTGACAGTGCAGGGTGTCAGTTGGCACAGCCAGGCTGGCACTGTCAGGTGGGCAATGCCCAGCCATGTCCCCAACTACAGGGGCTTCAATGGCCCTCAAGCCCCCTCCTGACATGGCCATTGTGCCTGGTCTCCATTTGTGGAGACTCGTAGTGTTTCTTGTCAGGATACCGCTGTGCCCAAGGGTCAGAGAATCCTCAGAGCAGGGAAAATCTGGTCTTAAATGAGCATTTACTGGGAGGCAACCCCAGATTATGTCCAGGAGCAGTGGGTGGGAAGATACCGATGAGGTTTGGCACCGGCACAGAATGCACTAAACCATTCACCCGTGATTCCCTAGCCTTGTGCCACTCTAATGTGTTCTGTGCTAAACATGACAAGGCTGTAAAGTCACAGCCTACAAGTGATTTCAAGTACCCCTGGGTTCAGATGTGAAAATTAACCAACGTTCCCATTCCTGGCTGCTGTGCAATGACCTCTTAGGAACTTCACATGCATAGACATTAAGTGGGGGCAGGAACAGGCTGGGCTGTGATACAAACTTGGTTGAATTGTCTCCTGCAACACTCACCATTAGGACTGGTACTTGAATAATCCCACTTAAGTGAGGCAGCAGAAGATGACTAGCACCCATGGAGCAGGACCCGAGCAAAGAGTCGTGCCTTCGGGAGAGGAGGAAAAGACTGTCAGACAAAATTGGTAGGGAAGAAAATAATTAGCTTTCAAAATGAATTAATTCAGTAAATGCAAATGCAAAATAACTTCCCCCTTCAACTTACAAAGATTGTAGCCAATTGTAGCATTTCAGTCACAAAGGCTGAATTACATTGGATTGTGTGGCTTTATGAATCATAGAATCCCTACAGTGCAGAAGGAGGCCAGTCAGCCCATCGAATCCACACCAACCACAATCCCACCCAGGACCTATTCCCATAACCCCACATTTACCCTGCTAATCCCCTAACACGAGGGTCAATTTAGCATAGCCAATCAACATAACCCGCACACCTTTGGACTGTGGGAGGAAACCGGAGCACCCAGAGGGAACACACACAGACGTGGGGAGAATGTGCAAACACCTATGTCCGTGGCACTGTGAGGCAGCAGTGCTAACCGCTGTGCCACCGTGCCACAACCCGTGAGGTATTTGTCCACCAAGACATCAGAAGCACCTTTAAACAATTTAAGCAGTTTCAAGTTCAAATTGAAAGTTTCTCTGCATACTCTCACTTCACAATCTCCTGCTATCAGAGCTCCATATCCCTTCTACAAAACTAAAGTGATAAACAAAGGAAGACGCATAACAATCTCCTGTTTAAAACTGAGCTTGTCACCAGTGCAGGACAATTGCTTTGCAAGACAACAAACTTAATACTTCAGCCTGTGGCTCAAAGATCTTTCATCCACTTTCATTACATTTTGTTAGCCTTAAAATAAAACACTATATTCCTCAAGTGTAGTTGAAGATTAATTCAATTTTCCACCTGGTAATGCTACAGAATAGGCTTCAAGAGCTGCAATTTTCTGTGAACACAATACTTGTGCTGCAGCCAACCCTATCTCCAACTAAACCTCTTGTTAAAACAATGAATGGATTGGCCTTGTTCACCAACCCCTCTGAAATTTTTACTTATCTTGGTGCACAATCTGCATGTGAACTGAAGAACTGTTTCAGTGGATAACTGTTGTAAACCTGTTCACCCAAAATATCAGGCCCCAGCTGTCAGGTTTTGCGAATGCCACTGACTCAAAAAAAACAAAATAACTTTAGTAGAACAAGTCAGATACGTTCACCATTTGGATGTTATGCAGCTTTAATCACAGTCTAGTAAAGGGTTTCTTTGTCTGGTCTCCTTCATTATTTAATCATCAGTTGACAGGACACAGAATGTAGTGCAGGAGTTCATTTAATTAAATTGAGGTTCAACACCTATGCTCCACCCCAGTCATGTGTCATAATTGATCCACTGATTAATGACAAACTGAGGCAGGAGACTCAACGTAACTGTTCCATTATTCAAAATGTTTCCTTTTTCTTTACAGTACCGAACTTCAATATTTAAAAACCAGCTTTCTGCATGTTGTACAACTCTCAAAAAATAATTTTTTTGGATTTTGAAAGGCTAAGATTGACAAGTTTTAGTTCAATAGGTCAACTCTGGTGTGCACATGAATGTGGATAGTTGGCACCACTTCTCAGCTAAGGCATTGCTTCTTAAGTGGACTACTTCAATTTAGAAAACATAACTATTAGAATTGCTCCCTCTCACATAGATTCATTTTATTTGCCAGGTAACTATGAGACAGATCGATAGGCCAATAGGGGAGGCAAAAGCCTAGTGGTATTATCGCGAGATTATTAATCAAGAAACTCAGGTAATGTTCTGGGGACATGAGTTCGAATCCCACCACAGCAGATGGTGGAATTTGAATTCATTAAAAAGAGCTGGGATTAAGAATCTACTGATGACCATGAAACCACTGTTGATTATCAGAAAAACCCATCTGGTTCACTAATGTCCTTTAGAGAAGGAAATCTGCCGTCCTTCCCTGGTCTGGCGTACACATGACTCCAGAGCCACAGCAATGTGGTTGACTCTTAACTGCCCTCTGAACAAGGGCAGGCCAACAAATGCTGGCCAGCCAACAACGCCCATTTCCCACTAATGAATTTTAAAAATAGGTCAAAAAGCTTGGGCCCAAGGGACAAAGAATGTATGGTATCAGGAAAGGGTAGAAAAAGGGGAATCTTAAAAATAAGAGATCAATCAGTGATACTGTAATTAGTTTGATAATGAACTGAGGCAAAATCAATTGGAATCTCACTGGCTGTCCTGTCTGGAGACAGTACACATCTCTTTAACCTGTGCTTAATGCTCCCTCCACTCACATTGTCTGTATCATTAAGACCTGGTTGGTTGTAGAGATCCGCATTCTAGTCAGTATTCTGTAACTTGATTTTGTGTCTCTGTGCCCTGTTTGAGAGCAGATATGCACTCCATCTGACGAAGGAGCAGCGCTCCGAAAGCTAATGGCATTTGCTACCAAATAAACCTGTTGGACTTTAACCTGGTGTTGTTAAAACTCTTATTGAAGAATCACCAAACAATTCATCCATTATAAAGGAATGTTTCTATAATTGTAATTAATATATTTTATTGTAGAAAGATTAGAAAACATTCTCTCTTTTATATTCATGAGCATGTCTCATGCAAAATCTGTTGGCATCAGATTGTGGGATTTTTTAAAAAGGAACATTTCAATACTCACAATTCCAAGAATTGCAACTCACATATGAATCCAGGGATTTCGTAACACTCTCTGACTCATTAACTACAAATGATACAAATCTAGAAAATTGCTGTTCATGTACTATTCAGCAGTTCATGGTGGGCTATTATAAGCTTCTGAGAGAAACAAACCATGTTAATCTTCTCAGGGTAAGTATTACAATGGTTAATTTTGGATAATGGTATTGAATAGTATTGGATTGATTGCCTGTTTTTCCCTCCCATTCAGGTGATGTGTTGCATAACTGACCAATTCAATCCTGCACATTTTTAAACATCATCCAATTACCCCCAACAGAGGCTACACATCCATACAGCAAGCCAGTCAATGTAAAAATGGAAGTATTTCCCTTTTTCTTCAGCTGAAATTAATAGGCAGAAAAGCATCCAAATTAGCTCTGACAAACATCACTGGAGAGTTATGTTTCAGAGTGTGTAAATTTGCAGACTATTCACTAAAAGTATAGAAGCTGAGTAGCATATCTTAAAGTAATAACCAAGCTGCTCTTCCCTTCAACCTCCAGTGAACTAGGCAACTAGAATGAGATGACTGAAATGCAAGTGCCAGCAGTCAGCCATCAAAGGCAGGATATGACTGATTCACATGCATAGCTGAGGTAGGGTTAAAATCTATCAGAATCCCACCTGGTTATCAGTGAAATCCTGTCGCCCAAAAGCACACTTTCCACGAGAGAATCACTGTGTGAACAGTGGGTTATGTGCAACACGTCTGAAACAAATATGAGTAATGAGGAACAGCATCATGCCAGCCCAAGTGCCAACAGTCCAACATTGCATAATAAGCGAAATAGATACATTGCTCACAAACTTTGCATTGTGTATTATTTGTCCATTGATTACAGTATGGCACATTAACATATGATGGCAACTGATCCAGAAAGTGTGAGACAAAGTGATTTCAGAAGGGTTGCTTTATATGGATGTAGCTTCCACATGAAGAAATGGTGTGGCTGTGAGTCTCTTTTAAATGTACACTGGAATTAGTGTCTGGTGGACTATCTTGCTTGAAGCATTACCAGTGCTAATTTCTAAATGATGTTTTCACTTTCTTGCCATGGCATGGCTTTGCTATCTTGACCATCAAACTGCATGTGAAGGTTCTTTACAGGGAAAAGTTAAAAGATTGTACACTGGATGACAATTATTCAGAAAACATTGGAAAGGGCAGCACGGTGGCACAGTGGTCCCAAAGCGCCAGGGACCCAGGTTCGATTCCCAGCTTGGGTCACTGTCTGTGAGGAGTTTGCACATTCTCCACATGTCTGCGTGGGTTTCCTCCCACAGTCCAAAGATGTGCGGGTTAGGTTGCTTGGCCATGCTAAATTGCCCCTTAGTGCCCCGGGATGCATCGGTTAGAGGGATTAGTGGGGTTATGTGGGGTTACGGGAGTAGGGCCTGAATGGGATTGTTGTCAGCGCAGACTCGATGGGCCAAATGGCCTCCTTCTGCACTGTAGGGCTTCTATGATTCTTCTATGAGAAGGAGGGATTTCACTGCAGGTTCATCCTTCATCAGTCCAGGCAGCTGAAGTACTGCTTCATGGTCCTAATAGTGTTTGTAATTCTGGTTGTAGCAGGAGCTTTGTGGTACTTGTACTTCACTTCTTCTCAGTACATGGGAATAGAAATCACTTTTATGCAAAGAAGAAGCACATACAAATTCAGGGCTTGACTTTAATATCCACTGTTAGTACTTAACTGATGCTGTGCATTGTCTGGAGATCTTCCTGAAGGAACGTCATTGGATCCCTGCTAAACACTCTGAGGCACTCATTCCTACGTAATTAAGTGTGCATTCTGTGACAGATAATTTTTAGCGATTTACTTGCCACCGAGCATCATTGGAAGTTTTTTCTGATATTACTGGTCCTCCTCTGGCAAGTCCCACGCTGGCAGAGCTCGAAGTACAACTACCCTAGTTCACAGAAACCTAAAAACATGGAAAATAAATTTGCAGCAGCCCAACTTTAATTCAAGACTCCAATTTTCTCAATGTACCTTCAGCAGCAACATCAGCTCAACTTGAGTAAGATGAATGTATCAAACGAGTAATGCATCAGTAAGGCAATATGCAGCACTTAACGCTTAAGTGCATAATCTGACACTTCCAAGGTAGCTAAATGGCAAATTCAGCACATTAGCAATCAAACACTTCCTCAAGCAGTAATTTTGCAACTTCTTTTATTCATTTGTGGGATATGGGTGTCACTGGCTGACCAGCATTTATTGCCTAACCCTAGTTGCCCTTGAGAAGGTGGTGATGAGCTGCCTTCTTGAAACGTTGCCGTCCACATGCTGTGGGTTCACCACAATACCGTGAGGGAGGGAATTCCAGGATGTTGACCCAGCGACTGCGAAGGGAACGGGGGTATATTTCCAAGTCAGGATGTTAAGTGCCTTGGAGTGATTAGGATACAAGCAGTAAGAAAATCTTGAACTCCTTCTCACAAGATTACTATCCTTCATTTGATGCCCATGTTAGATGTGCTCTCAATACCAGTTTCAAGACTAAAAATTGGAAATGATTCAATGCAAGTCTCAAGCAGATCTTACCGGGTTAAAAATCTGGTCCATACGAACTGGCAGCTTTCCTCAGAGACAATAACCAAGTTTGAACAAGAAATGGAATGTCACAAGTTAGGGTGAAAGCACATTATCTGGGAGACTCTACACCTGGCCTTTACTATACTGGGAGTAGGCAATTCCGAGTCAGCAAAGTTGAAAAATGTTCCATTCTCTATTAATAACCACCAACCATTTCATTCAATAAATCTGGCCACTTGCAGGCTGGCAGCGAGCCTCCCTGTCTAAATGTGGCAGCTGAACAGAACGGCAAAGTCAACAATTTAAAAGAAATGCTAAAATCTGATCAGATTAATATTAATTTTTCGAAGTGTCAGGCTGAGACTGAAAACCGGCATGCACATCTCCAGCTCCACCGACTAATTTTTTCTCCAGATCTTCAGCCTTGCCGTCTAAAAAAAGAGTGGGTGTGTTTTAGGCCTTCACTCTGAGGGGCAAAGCCTCATAGAACCAGCAAGACCCAATCCTCAGGTATCAGGGCCCTATCTTTAAAGGGCAAAATATAATCACCTCAACCCCCACCCACCACAGAGGTATCGGGACTCTACCCCACCCTCCCCCATCCACAATCATCACTGGTATTCCCATCCCTCCTCAGTACCCGCTGCTCCCCACCCACTCCCCCCCCCCCCCCCCCCCCCACGACTGCATATAAATGAACTTGCCCCCATACCCCCCTACCA
Source organism: Mustelus asterias (assembly GCF_964213995.1). NCBI lineage: Eukaryota > Metazoa > Chordata > Chondrichthyes > Carcharhiniformes > Triakidae > Mustelus > Mustelus asterias. The sequence goes on along the minus strand of NC_135809.1, from coordinate 97,371,222 downwards.
AACGGGGCTCCCTCTCGCATAGGTTGGCACTGCCAGATTGGAACTGGCAATGCCAACCAGTGCTAGGGCAGTCCCTTTCCGCTTGGGAGCTAAATGTACTTCTGTGTCCCCGGAGGGATCCCCTCAACTCCCTCTCATTTGGCTAAACCTGTTGTGAAAGAATGTGAGGGGAGCATCATGTGGCAGGAGCCATTGATAATATTTAAGTACATTAAAATCTATTTAAATTGGGTTCCACCCTTTGTGGGCGTGAACCTCATGACATCACTGGCAAAGGGCGGGGTATATTGAGAAACATGGGCTGGAATTCTCCAGCTGTTCACACTCCGCTGCCAGCATCATCGCTGCCAGCAAGGACGGGGAATTTGGTGCTCAGCCAAATCTCCATTCACTGCAGCGGGACCAAAGAATCCTATTGGCGTGACTGGCCGGAGAATCTTGCCCATGATCTCTGTAGAGAGAATCGCGATTGACGAGTGTCTCTGGATTTTCCACCCACATCGTCATTCTCTCTGACAATCAACACTGAAAATCCCCCCACTAAATCCAGCAGGCTATAAAAATGATCCGTTATAACAGATTTTACAAATGACAAAACCATTGCTATCCAATGGAATAAGCTTCATTCAAACTTTTACTGAAACAGCATATAGCAAGATTTTTACACAAGAATGTTGCAGGAAAATCCGGGTCAGAAGAGCTGAATGATCTTAAATGGTGTACTAAGCAAGTGGCTTCATGAATCATGAGGCTTGATGCATATTATCCTGCAGTCAAGGTGAGAGAGAATGCTCCTAACATTCACAAATCTGAACTCAATATATGAAATGAGATTGTTTCACACGTACCAAAACTGGCTCGCACTGAATTTAGGACCATGGAAGTTGAATAGTTCTTTTAATATGCTGGCTGGTTATACACAGATATTGCCTCCCACGCTGGTGTACATAAATATGATTTGGAATGTGTTTTGGAATGACCAGAAGACAGTCCTGAATTCTAAGGTGCCGTTTCCTAAAACATTTATTCGGTCTCACTTTTTAGGAAGACTTAAACAAGGCAGAAAATCAGCCTCCCTAATTCTAAGGCCCGAGTTAATATTCCTGACAATATAAGAAGCCTTTCAGCAGTGCAGCTGGGATGTGCGGTTTTTCTTAGAACTGGTAGCATAGGTGATTTTGTTGACCTTAAGACCACTTTTCTCAACAGCTCTCTTTAATATCAGCTCACCCAATCAACATGGAGAACTGAGAGCTATTGATTCAGCCAGATAGATTACATATTTCATTTGTATGAAATAATTCCTGTTCATTAGGTAAAGCCTGTTTTTACATCAACAGTTTATATATATATAGTGTCTTTAAAGTAATAAAACGTCTCAAGGCACTTCACAGGACAAGTTGTAAACAAAATATGACACCGAATCACACCAGGAGGTAGTCGGTCAGATGGCCAAAGGAAGAAAGCAAGTTAGTGAGGCAGAGAAGTGTTGGGAAGGTAAGGGCCTAGGCAGCGGAAGGTGCAGCCACCTATGGTGGAGTGACTAAAATTGAGGTTCCTCAAGAGGCCAGAGTTAGAGGAGTGCAGATAACTTGGAGGATTGTGGGACTGGAGGAGATTCCAGAGATAGGAAGGGACGAGGCCATGGAGGGATTGGAAAACAGGATGAGAATTGTAAAGTCATGAGGCGGACATTTCCTGTCCCGCCCGCCACGAGACAGGACCATGCAAAGGTCCGTTGATCTCGGGTGGGATTTTCCGGTCATGGAAAATCCCACCCATGAAAAATCCCGCCCAGGATGTTGCTTGACAGGAAATCAGTGCCAGGCAGCGAGCACAGCAGTGAGAGAGGAATGGGACTCGGTGCAAGTTTAAGACACAGCAGAGTTTTGGATGACCTCAAGTTTATGGAGGATAGAATGTGGGAGACCAGCCAGGAATATTCAACGTTCAGTCAGCAGTTCAGTGGGAAGAGGATCAAGGGAGCAGGAGGTGGGTTTCATGGATAAGATGAGATCAGAGAGGGCATTAAACAAAAGATAATATTTCAGTGCGATATTACAGTCAGTCCCAGTGACTGAGACAATCTGAATAATAGTTATTATTTTAATCTCTTCATCCCAATGACTTGGCTCTGACAAGCAAGTTTCATCCTTTTAGCCCACCAAGAGATAGATATATTTCATCAGGATATTTCGTGTTTGGGAGTCACTCTGTAATAATGCAGGTGATTTATATATCAGTTACTTTTACCCAGCTTCAGTGAAACTTGAAACAGAGCTAAATCTTTTTCCTGGTGCATTTTCTGTCTCGCCTGTAGAGGGTGCTGCCTCTCTAGCCCAGCAGGATTTGATGAGTGTTGTTTGGAAAGGCCGCGAGGGACTCTGGGTTTCTCTAATTGCAGGCAGTCAGACTGGCTGGCACCCCAAAAGTAGCTTCTTCATCCCAGAGACAGCTGCATTTTATGTGACGACACAGGCCGCGAATCAGGAACGAGCTGGATAGAGGCAACAAAGCACGCCCGAAGAACTTGAATGCCAGAGTCATGGGGCCAGCTGCCTGACGACAGTAAACACCATTCCTGTACCAGTGGGTCAGGAGAAAGAAACGTGTCCATTCGAACAGACTCATCTAGTTTGATTCAGCCTTCCAGAACAAGTTAAAAGAGATTTTTTAATACCAGTCATTAGCTTCAAGCAGCTTCCTGGTTAAGCTGACCACATATGAACAATGGTATTCCCAAAATAAAAGCACAGCGTTTTTTAATCTTGAGACCCCTCTGAATTTTAAACCCATGCCCGGTAGTGAGGTATGTCATAGAGCTATCATGACACAGAAGGAAATCATTTGGCCCATTACGTTGGCACCGGCTCTCTATGGAGCACTCCAGTCAGTCACATTCCCCGATCGCCCTATCCCAGTGGCCCTACAAGTTTAGTTTCTTCAGGCACCTATCTAATTTCCCTTTGAAATCACCTCCACTTTCACCAACCTCTTAGGCAGCAATTTCCAGGTCATTACCATTGCATTGAGACCACCTAAATGTATTATCGAACTGGCATTTAGTCTAAACTGTCTATACAGGATGAGAACAAAGAACAAAGAGAACAAAGAAAATTGCAGCACAGGAACAGGCCTTTCGGCCCTCCAAGCCTGCACCAACCATGCTGCCTGACTGAATTAAAACCCCCTACCCTCCCGGGGACCAAATCCCTCTATTCCCATTCTATTCATGCATTTGTCCCAACGCCGCTTAAAAGTCACTATCGTATCTGCTTCCACTACCACCCCCGGCAGCGAGTTCTAGGCACCCACCACCCTCTGTGTAAAAAACTTGCCTCATACATCTCCTTTATATCTTGCCCCTCGCATCTTAAATTTATGCCCTCTAGTAATTGGCTCTTCCACCCTGGGAAAAAGCTTCTGACTATCCACTCTGTCCATGCCCCACATAATCATGTAGACTTCTATTAGGCCGCCCCTCAACCTTCGTCGTTCCAGTGAGCCTAAGATGTTGGTGAAAGTGGAGGTGATTTCAAAAGGAAATTAGATGCTAACAGTGTCCGCAGAGTTGAAAGCTGCAGTTTCTGGAATACAGAAAATTTAGAGTGGCCTAGATCAAGCTGAATGTAGAAATAATTCAGTGCACATGGAGGTAGTGTGGGGTAGCTCTGGATGGAAGAATTTAAAAGGGCCAAAAGTCTTCCTCCCTTTTCGGTAAGTATCTTGTGAATTGGATTGGAGTAATGCTCAGACATGGGTCACCAGGAGATGTAGCTTCTCCACTTTTATGTAATTCAAGTTGTGGAAAGTTCAGATCCTCCCTGGAACTCTTAGAATGATTCCACTAAGACATTGGACCAAGAGAAACCAGAGTGTACACGTGAGTTCAATATTGAACACATGGATTGGCATCAATTATCCTTAAATCAACATTTCTGGAGCTGCTTGTTTAAATTATACAGGAGTGAGAACGTATTTTACAGTAGCTCTGTGTCAGATCAGGCAGGATAAGGCAATATTGTTCTCTTGGGCAGTTTACCGTAGGTAGAGGGTCCAATATATTTGAAAATGAATGATAGCTGGAAGTACATTCCAGGTTAGAATTTAAATTCCTCCACTCGATTTCATACTTCCACTCTTTATCACTTATTATTGATGATTTCTGTACCAAAATAATTTGTACTCAAGTTAAAAAGAATCAAATTTACTGGGAAAATTAGGGGACCGCTTTGCAGCACATGTTTCAGCACTGGGAGTGGGAGTGATCCACCATCACTCTCAGTTCAATGAATATGAAGTTTCAAACATGGGCCTGTTCACCTGTTGATCATAGAAGAAGAAGAAGGTATGATATGAAGGTCAAGTTGATACATTGTCCACAGACACACTGAGCTGATCATAGACTTATTCACAGATATTAGAAAGAATTCTCAGATTTAATACCCGATTCCACAATGAGATGACTTCAAAATTCTCATTCTCACTTTAAATCTTTGCAAACTCATGCCATGCTGTAATTTAACAATTTCTCCCAATGCAAATGTTGCAGGGAGATGGAAATAATGTGGAGAACTAGAACATTAGTGGCAGGAAAAACACTTGAAACTTTGCTCAAAGGATCAGCGAACAAAGCATCTAGAGGTAAAGAAGATGGCAACTAAAAGAAATCATAACAGGTTCTAAAAGTGAAGGTATGTTTGACCAACTTCATTGAATAGATTAAATAGGCGAGCACAATGCAGTGGACGTGGTTATACATAGGCTTTCAGGAGGCCTTCAATAAAATGGCATATAAGAGGTTTAGGGTAAAGATAAGAACACATGGGGCCCAAGTTTACCAACAATTTGTGCCTGTTTTCAGGCGCGAAATCATGGTAAAGTCGGGTGTGAGGCCTTTATCACGATCTGCACCTGCGTCCGCACAGATCGCCACTTTACCGAGACCCGCGAATGGTGGGGATCCGTTCCACGCCCAAATCGGGCGCAACGACGATTTAAATGCATTTGCATGCATTTAAATTGAATTAATGAACTGCCCGCCCAACTCTATCAAAATTTCCCCATTTACCACTGTGTTTACCAATCCGGAACCGTGCTTTTAGGGACCTGCTGAATAAAAGTCTGAGTCTGGTGCTCCAGCCTCTGAAGAGCGCGTTCAGTGTTTCCAACGGCTCTCTGACTCAGATCAGTGGTGGGGGTGGGGGTGGAGGCGGGTCAGATCATTCTCTGGTTGGAGGGGGGAGGAGGGGAGTGAGGTTAGATCGTTGTCTGGTTGGGGGGGAGGAGGAGGAGGCGGGTCAGATGTATCTCTGGCGGGGCGGGGGGAGTTAACCTGATTGTTATCTGGTGGTGGGGGTGAGGAGGTGGGTCAGATGTTCTTCTGGAGGGGCGGGGGGAGTGAGGCCAGACCATTCTCTGGGGGGCGGATGAGGCACGTTCATTGTCGGGGGGGGGAGTGAGGCCAGATCATTGTCCTGGGGGGGGGGGAGGAGGGAGATGGGTAAGATGTATCTCGGGAGGGGGGCAGATGGATCTCTGGTGGGGGGGCAGGGGGTCCACTGCCACTCTGTGGGCGATCGGTGGTGGGGGAGGGGGGCAGGGGTGGCGATCGGTCTGGGTAGTGCGGGGTTGGATAAGGGGGGAAGAGATGTGTGTGTGTTCCCCCTTATCCACCCCCCCACTACCCACACAAATCACTGCCCCCCTTATCCAACCCCCTACTACCCACACACATCACTGCCCCCCTTATCCAACCCCCTACTACCCACACACCTCCCTTATCCACCCCCCCACTACCCACACACATCACTGCCCCCCTTATCCACCCCCCACTACCCAGACCAATCGCCACCCTTGCCCCCCTCCCCCACACCAATCGCCCGCAGAGTGGCAGCGAACCCCCCTGCCCCCCCACCAGAGATCCATCTGCCGCCCCCCAGAGATCCATCTGCCCCCCCCCCCAAAGATACATCTTACCTGCCTCCCTCCCCCCCCCCCCCCCCCCCCCCACTGAGATACACCCTCGCTCCCGCTTTTCACTCCCGGGCCGCTTTCTCCGCTTTCTGCGGCTCGGGAGCGATCTGACATGGGCGCGCTTTTTCCAATTTTTTTCTAACTGCGCATGCGCAGTTCAGAACTCCGATCGTTCCAGCTGCACTAAGCCCCGCCCACAACGCGAATGGGACTGGAGATGGCTGAGAGCGTATGGGGGCACCTGAAAGCAGATTTCTAAGTTGGATCTGTACTACGCCCAGATTCGGCACTTAGAATGAAAATGGTAAAATCGGGCCCAGGTGTCAGGCAGCAGAAAGGATTGAGAGATGGCTGCACCAAGGAAAACAGGGAGGAGAAGTTATAAAAGATTTTTCTTGGATGAACAGAATGTGAGAAGTGGTATTACCAACAAAGAGAAAGCAACCTGGGCTGTTTTCCCTGGAAGAAAATACCAAAATGAGACCATTTATAGATCTTTAAAATGATGAAGGCATTTGGTAGCGTGGATACGTCCACTTGCTGCTGATGCCAGAACAAGGGGATGAAAGATAGTCAAAAACGAATCAATCATCCAAATCGACTCTTGGAAAATAATGGAGATATGGACAACGGCTTATATATGCGGCTTATCTTTTCAATGAATATTCACTTCCTTGAATTCATAGAATAGAATCCTTACAGTGCAGAAGGAGGCCATTGGCCCATTGAGTCTGTACCGACTACAATCCCACCCAGGCCCTAATTCTTTTCCTCCATCCTTTCCCTCCAACCACCATCAGCACCTTTGATTTGATTTGATTTATTATTGTCACATGTATTAACATACAATGAAAAGTATTGTTTTTTGCGCGCTATACAGACAAAACATACCGTTCATAGAGAAGGAAACAAGAGAGTGCAGAATGTAGTGTTACAGTCATAGCTAGGGTGCAGAGAAAGATCAACTTAATACAAGGTAAGTCCATTTAAAAGTCTGACAGCAGCAGGGAAGAAGCTGTTCTTGAGTCGTTTGGTACATGACCTCGGACTTTTGTCTCTTTTTCCCAATGGAAGAAGGTAGAAGAGAAAATGTCCGTGGTGCATGGGGTCCTTAATTAGGTTGGCTGCCTTGCCGAGGCAGAAGGAAGTGTAGACAGAGTCAATGGATGGGAGGCTGGTTTGCGTGATGAATTGGGCTACATTCATGTCTTTTTGTAGTTCCTTGCAGTCTTAGGCAGAGCAGGAGCCATACCAAGCTGTGATACAACCAGAAAGAATGCTTTCTACGGTGCATCTGCAAAAGTTGGTGAGAGTTGTAGCTGACATGCCAAATTTCCTTAGTCTTCTGAGAAAGTAGAGAGGTTGGTGTATAAGGAGTATAGTAGGGGGCTGAGAACACAGCCTTGTGGAGCACCGGTGTTGAGGATGATCGTGGATGAGGTGTTGTTGCGTATCCTTACTGATTGTGGTCAGTAAGTTAGGAAGTTTAGGATTCAGTCTCAGAGGGAGGTGTCGAGACCCAGGCCACGGAGTTTGGAGATGAGTTTCATGGGAATAATAGTGTTGAAGGCTGGGCTATAGTCAATAAATAGGAGCCTGACATAGGTGTCCTTGTTATCTAGATGTTTCAGAGTGCAGTGCCAGAGAGATGGCATCTGCTATGGACCTGTTGCGATAGTAGGCAAACTGTAGTGGATCCAGGTAGTCTGGAAGGCTGGAATTGATTCGTGCCTTGACTAGCCTTTCAAAGCACCTCAAACAAGAAGGGCCAAATCTTAGCTCCCACAAATGGATGGGTTAAGTTCATGACAGACATTAAAGTGCAAAAACTCAGAAAAAGGATCCAAAACCTCCTCAAATCCATTCAATGCTGATTTTAACAGATGTGAGACGATGGGAAATGTGTTGGTCATTTCAATTTTATTACAAGGCTGTCCGTCTTAATTCTAGTAGGTAATCTGCTTTTAGCCAGAGGTGGCTGGATTACTGAGGCCTCAGGAAAACTGGTGGGAAAAAGGTGAACGAGGGTTAAATCCATGACTGCATTTACAGCACTGCTTGTGGGCCAGGAGGAGCAGGAGCCCAAACAAGTCACCGAGTAAATATTGCCTGTGCCCCCGACCAACATTAGACATGCCCCTCCCCCACTCCCACTGGCAGTCAGACTCCCACCTCTAGTCATCTCTCTTACTCCCCCACTATATATATTTGCTTTCATAGGCTGCAATCTTGTGAAACAGGCTTCCTACCTGTCAATTAGATTGCCTACGGGTATGAAACCAACAGAAAAAAATTTTCAATGTTTCCTGCAGTTAAACCAGCAGGACATTAAAAGTATCTGAAAAATGGGGCTTTCCTAACCTTAGAGCTGCACCCCCTCACTTTCTCTACACCCTAGCTGTGACTATAACACTACATTCTGCACTCTCTCCTTTCATTCCCTATGTACAGTATGCTTTGTATAGCATGCAAGAAACAATACTTTTCACTGTACACTAATACATGTGACAATAATGAATCAAATCAGACATGGAACCACCTCCAGGCTAAAATCCAGACCCAAATGTGAGGATCAATCCAAGATCAACCTCATCCAATCTGCTGCCTCAGCTACTTTCTCTCACATCCTATTCCTCTCCCCACAGTCTCTAATATTCTCGAGCCATACATATTATCATTGTACAGCTCTCTTAAACCTGAGAAATCCCATTTTTCTTCCAAAGCCCTCAACTCCCTCCCAACTTAACTTCATCCGAACTATCAATGCTCAGGTGGATAATCCATGACATCTTCAATGATCACCCTCTTCAGCTTCTGCCAATCTACTTTTTAAATCTGTTATTAAACTTCTAAAAAACAATTACCGTTACTTCTTCACCCCCTCCAATTTTCACCCAATCTCCTTCAACTGTTTGCTTTCTAAAGTCCTCAAACATGTGTTTGCTACCCAGTTCCATGCCCACCAATTCATCCTCAGGTAGCTTAGGCCGGATGTTCAGAGTCCCAGTCTGAGCCAAATGGAGGCAACACCAGGAAAATGGCCGCTGAGCTGCACTTCTGGAAATTCCATCTCCCCCCATGGCCATTTCCATAAGGGCAGGGGAGGGAACGGAACCTAGAGCAAGCTTACTCTTATTAAAGAGCAATTAACTACATTATGGGCTGATTAAAAGGCTGTCGACAGTAGATTTTTCTTAACAAATGACAGAGGAACCCAGACTTTAGCAGCTGTTGGATCTTACACCAACATTATGGAGGAGTTTTTTTTATTCCTATGCCTGAGAAATCAGTAATAGTTCAATATCGAGGTTAACAATCCATTCAATAACTTCAGCTGGCACAATGTCAATGACTATGATGCCTCCAAGAATGGATCTCTCTAGAAGGATGTACAGTTGCTCATGTTTCACTTGTGGGGCAAGGAGCCTCAACAATTGGAAGGTTGTCCAGATTTTCTGAGGAAGGTCAAAACTAGGACTTTACCACTTGGGTCATTTACCAGATTGCAGCGGTTGGTGATCAATCAGGAGGTGAAGCTGGAGGAGTGAACCATGGGTTGGAAGCAGGAAGAATTTCAACGGTAAATAAAATGCTTTTGCCTCTTTTATAATTAGAGCATTTCACACAAGTTGCATTTATGGCCAATAAGATGAGTCCTGATAGCTCTATAATTGGAGGATGTAACGAGGGGCTGGATTTTCATGGAGAAGGCAGGAATGTCAGTTGGGAAACTTCCCTACCTGACAGACCCTGCTCCTTTAAAAAGGCCTCTGTCTGCCTTATTTTCATCCAAGATGGCAGGATGGATTGAATCTGCCACCTCAAGAGGTAAGCAGAAGTAGACAGCAGAGTTTGGAGGCCTTGGCCTTGTGGTATTATAGCTGAAACCTGAAACTTAGCTCGTATTTTGTGACCATAATTCTATTAGTTTTAAAATAGCTATGGAGAATGATAGGTCTGTCCCAAAAGTTAAAATTCTAAATTGGGGCAAGGCCAATTTTGATGGTATCAGGCAGGAACTTTCAAAAGTTAATTGGGGGAGTCTGTGGGAAGGCAAAGGGATGTCTGGTAAGTGGCATGCTTTCAAAAGTTTGTTAACCAAGGTTCAGGGTAAACACATTCCTCTCAGAGTGAAGAGCAAGGCTGGCAGAAGTCGGGAACCCTGAATGACTCGGGATATTGAGGCCATGGGCAAGAAGAAGAAAGAGGCACATGACATGCATAAGCAGCTGGGATCAAGTGAATCTCTTGAAGAGTATAAGTGGCATAGGAGTAGAGTTAAGAAAGAAATCAGGAGGGCAGAAAGGGGACACAAAATTGTTTTGGCAGATAAGGCAAAGGAGAATCCAAAGAGCTTCTACAAATACATAAAGGGCAAAAGAGTAACAAGGGAGAGAGTAGGGCCTCTTAAGGATCAACAAGGTCATCTATGTGCAGATCCACAAGAGATGGGTGAAATCCTAAATGAATATTTCTCATCAGTATTTACTGTTGAGAAAAGCATGGATGTTAGGGAACTTGGGGAATTAAATAGTGATGCCTTGAGGAGTGTACATATTACAGAGAAGGAGGTGCTGGAAGTCTTAAAGCGCATCATGGTAGATAAATCCCCGGGACCTGATGAAGTATATCCCAGGACGTTGTGGGAGGCTAGGGAGGAAATTGCGGATCCCCAAGCAGAGATATTTGAATCATCGATAGTCACGGGTGAGGTGCCTGAAGATTGGAGAGTGGCAAATGTTGTGCCTTTGTTTAAAAAGGGCTGCAGGGAAAAGCCTGGGAACTACAGGCCAGTGAGCCTCACATCTGTGGTGGGTAAATTGTTGGAAGGTATTTTGAGAGACAGGATCTACAGGCATTTAGAGATGCAAGGACTGATTAGGGACAGTCAGCATGGCTTTGTGAATGGAAAATCATGTCTCACAAATTTGATTGAGTTTTTTGAATGGGTAACCAAGAAGGTAGATGAGGGCAGTGCAGTTGATGTTGTCTACATGGACTTTAGCAAGGCCTTTGACAAGGTACCGCATGGTAGGTCGTTGCATAAAGTTAAATCTCACGGGATGCAGGGTGAGGTATCTAAATGGATACAAAATTGGCTTCTTGACAGAATCAGAGAGTGGTTGTAGAGAGTTGTTTTTCAAACTGGAGGCCTTTGACCAGCGGTGTGCCTCAGGGATCAGTGCTGGGCCCACTGTTATTTGTCATTTATATTAATGGTTTGGATGAGAATATACAAGGCATGGTTAGTAAGTTTGCAGATGACACCAGGATTGGTGGCATAGTGGACAATGAAGAAAGTTATCTCCAATTGCAGCGGGATCTTGATCAATTGGGCCAGTGGGCTGATGAATGACAGATGGAATTTAATTTAGACAAATGCGAGGTGATGCATTTTGGTAGATTGAACTAGGGCAGGACTTACTCAGTTAATGGTAGGGCGTTGGGGAGAGTTACAGAACAAAGAGATCTGGGGGTACATGTTCATAGCTCCTTGGTGGACAGAGTGGTGAAGAAGGCATTCGGCATGGTTGGTTTCATCGGTCAGAACATTGAATACAGGAGTTGGGACGTCTTGTTGAAGTTGTACAAAACATTGGTAAGTCCACACTTGGAATACTGTGTGCAATTCTGGTCACCCTATTATAGAAAGGATATTAGAAAGAGTGCAGAAAAGATTTACTAGGATGCTACCGGGACTTGATGGATTAAGTTATAAGGAGAAGCTGAATAGACTGGGACTATTTTCTCTGGAGCAAAGGAGTCTGAGGGGTAACCTTATAGAGGTCTATAAAATAATGAGGGGCATAGACAAGGTAGATAGTCAATATCTTTTCCCAAAGATAGGGGAGTCTAAAACTAGAGGGCATAAGTTTAAGGTGAGAGGCGAGAGATACAAAAGTGTCCAGAGGGGCAGTTTTTTCACACAGATGGTGGTGGGTGTCTGGAACAAGCTGCCAGAGTTAGTAGTAGAGGCAGGTACAATTTTATCTTTTAAAAAGCATTTAGATAGTTACATGGGTACGATGGGTATAGAGGGATATGGGCCAAATGCAGGCAATTGGGATTAGCTTAGGGGTTTTTTAAAAAAAGGGCGGCATGGATAAGTTGGGCTGAAGGGCCTGTTTCCATGCTGTAAACCTCTATGACTCTATGACTCTATGAGTCAAGTGGATGGTCAGGCCAGCAGGCTAGAATACCCATTTCCATTTACTGGGACATTGGCCCAATTTTAAAGATCATGTCAGGCCCTCAAACTTTCATCCTTCAACTCCATCCACCCCACATTCTCCTCCATCCCTCTTTATTTTCCTCATGCCACCTCCATTTCCCCTTATACTTACCTTTCCTCTTCACTCTGCCCATCTATCCTCCATAACAGCTCGCTCAGTGTCAATGATGAGTAGACCTCAAGAGCCATGTCTTTGAAATGGAGATGAAAAATAAACTTCTAACAATCTAGTAGAACTCTCCCTCAAGCCAACTTCATACTGAAACTAAGCCAAACATTAATAATGAATTTATCTATAATAACAAATCATTGCTGCTTACAAATAATGAAGCCAATTGAAATTAAACAAACATTACTATTGTTTTTTTTCTACACCAGGTACCCTGTCAATCAATGCGCACAAACAGCGGGTGTCTGTTTTATTAATCTAAGTGAAATCTGCAGACTTTATTTGAAGGGTTGGGATTTCAATAATTTCAGAACATGGCACCTAAAGTTACCAAATCGCATTTTCTTCAGTTTTGAATGCAAAATGGAGGCTCGCAGGCACTCTTTTTTAGCATAATCAGCTCTGTGCTGGAAATCGCGCAGAGCTGATTATCATTTTGAAATTAGGATTTCAATACGATTAGCGAACCCAGGACAGTATTCTCCGGGCCCACTAGCGTCTCCCCCCACCAGGGGTGGTTCCCTCCAGCAGCACTTATGACTCCCCACTAATGGGGAACAGGCGTCCTGACCCCGCTGGAGGGAACAGAGGCCATTGAGGCCCCCAGTGAGATTGAGGGTAAAGGGGGTGCCTCTTAGGCAGTGTCAGCCTGGCTATGCCAGCCTGGCACCCTGGCACTACCCACTGGGCACCTTGGCACTGCCTGCTGGGTGCCACTGGGGTCTGAAGGAGCAGGGCATACTGTGGAGCAGGACCTAATTGGTGGGTGATCGATGGGAGGAGGGACCCATTACCAATCTGCAATCAGAATCAGTGGAGGAGGGCGTGAGGGCTATCAGAACTGGCCATCGGGATGGGGGTTGGGTTTGTTCATTGGGATGGTGGGGAGATCAGGGCTGGCTGTGGGGGGGGAGGGGGGGGCAGTGGGAGGGGACATTGAGGCTGGCCAGCAATTGGGAGGTGGGGGGGTCTGCGAGGCCAGCGATTGGGGGATTGCAGGGTTGGCCAGCAATCGGGAGGCCGAGTGGGCCACTACACATGCGCTGATCTCCGCTCTGACAGATCAGCGCATGTGCAGTGGCCCACTCAGCAATATGCTGCTGGCCTCTTGGGAAAGAATAGGTCCTGCCCCCTACTTACCAGAGTGAATTACGCTGAGGCACTTGGCAATGCGCAGAGTGTCGGAGATTCGCTTTGGTAAGTACACCCAAAAAACGAGCGGGAAATACTCCCATTTTCCTGCCTGTTGGGCACTTAGTTTTGTTTGGGGAGAATCTGGGCCAACATTTCCCAATAGGAAATGTATTTTAATGCATCTCAATATTTACACATTACTGATCAATGTAATAGTCAACTTAATCAATCATTGCACTAAAAATATATCTACTTCATTATACAGCACCTAACTATTGAACTTGAAGGAACAGACTTTTTTACATTACAAAATCTGTCAATGAAAAAATTCCAGCAGGTGACTTTTTTTGGTTCCCTATTTGGGACTTTTGTTCCCCATAGTTCGCAATTCTTCCGAGATGCAATGAACCCATGCATTCTTGCAGGGGGGGGGGGGGTGGGGCTCAACTTCACAAAGATAACCCTAACTCTAAACTGGCCACGCCTGCAATACAGCCAGTACAGGTGGGAGTGCAAAGTGTGGGACGGGTACCTCCATTCTTATCCCCCACCAACAAAAATTGCCAAAACCAGGAAGTGGGTGGTAATTTTGGAATTAGGCCCTGCCTGCTATTTTTAAAAGGCCCCTGACTTGTTGAAAACCTGTTCCCATTTGTTTCCATAATTGTCACTGCTGCAAACTGGCAACCCAAAGATCATCATTGTAAATGTGATAAAGTCAGCAGATTGGTTAAAAGAAAGTTAATGAAATGGATACAATGGTACATTTTACAGCACTGGAAGTGTAGCCTTGAGTTAAAACAATATCTTATAATTTTGCTGTCATGCTATCAATCAGGACATCTGTTGAGATGGCAATTCTGAAGTCAGTTTGTTTAATTTGGGAGAGTTGTGGGCTCTTGACTGCTTAATCATTTCACAAATGCTTCATTCTGTTTGCACAGCTGGTTTGAGAAGGAAGTTTGTTTACTCAGGGAGTTCTATGGGCTATTCAGCAGCTTCCAACTATTATAATGTTCTGTTCATAAATGTGGATAATGGCTGAAGGAATGAGGTGAGGGAGTGACGCATCGGGTGAGAGGGATTCAAAGTGGTCAGAAGGTTCAACCGTATATGGATGAGCCACTGATTGCATTGGAAGAACCGGACTGAGGCTTTCTGGCAATGCAGGCCTTTTAATCTGGACTCAGCCCACTTTACCCACCCCCACCATCAACCACCACCACCACTCAATTTAAGCAACAGGCCCATCTCTGGGCCTGGGTGGCTCCTTCTGCCAGGAATGGGATACAGGAATAGTCTCCTTTCCTGACTCCTGCCTCCTACAGAAAAATCCAGCACCCTCAATCCAGTTTGCACCCAGCCAGTAGCATTAAAATGGCTCTAGTCAAAGACTGTATCAAAACGAAATGCCGTCGTGGAACAGGATAGGGTTCTTGAGAGGTGGAGCTGGAGGAAATAATTATTTCCTACGCCTCCACCTTTACTTCCTTTCCAGATAATTCCTTTTTATTTCTGGGTTAAACATGCTGCTGGCTTTTGACCTTCCATTGGGAGATTCTCCATCCAGCAGCCCAGCGATATGACTGGATCACCAATGGTAAGTTTCAATCTTTGAGATTCCAGCGTGAGTCAATAGAACAAGTACAATAGATGTTTTAAAATGGCATAAACAGTGCTCACATTAGGTTTGTTCTGTGAACCAAATCCCACCATTATCCATGCACATACATGAGTGCAGAACAGGGGAAGTTTTGCATCACTGGAGGTGTCATCTTTCAGAGACATTTAAGCTGAGTCTGCCTGGTTAAGTAGATGTAAAATATCCAAATGCTCAATTTACAGATAAGCACGAGGTGCTCTCTCAAACACCACCAACAGAAATAGATTTTTTGATCATACATTAAATTACTGTTTGCGGCAAATTGTGCACATAACTGGCTCTTTTGCTTCTCTACCTAACCATAATCATAGAATCCCTACAGTGATGAAGGAGGCCATTCAGCCCATTGAGTCTGCACTGACACCTAGGCCCTAGCCCCATAATCCCATGTAATCCCCCTGATACTAAGGGTCAATTTAGCATGGCCAATCAACCTAACCCGCACATCTTTGGACTGTAGGAGGAAACCCTGGAGCACCCGGAGGAAACTCACGCAGACACTGGGAGAATGTGCAAACTCTACACAGACAGTGACCCCAGTCCGGAATTGAACCCGGATCCCTGGCGCTGTGAGGCAGCAATGCTAACCACTGTGCCACCGTGCCACCCTGTAGTTCAAAAGTTGTAAAATATCTTGACATAGTCTGAGAATGTAATACAGCATTACATGACGGGATGTATTTCTCATCCTTATTCCTGGGTTAATAAATCCGCAGATAAAGTTAAATCTGAAAAATGACGAACTGGAGATGTAGGGGTTAAAATTCAACCTTGGTGGGGGCACAACATGAGTGATAGCAGATCGGCCACCTGTTATATCCAGGGTGTACAATGGGCAGTCAATCCATTTTGTACCCCCACTGAAATTGAACTTTACCCCATAGTGTTTAAAATGGGCTGGACTACTTCTGTTACAGATGAAATTTCTAAGCATGCCTGAGTAACCTGAAGCCAAGAACGAAATGCACCGTGTGATTCACATATTTTGGAAAGTTTCCAATTCAAAAATAATTTTCACACCAGCTGCCTAAGTGAAAAGCAAGATCACATATTGTGCAAGAAAGCTGGAAATGAATTATATGCACATCCCCATTTAAAACTTCCCAGAATCTTTTAACTCTATGTGTTCCCAATTTCTTTTGTAATTTTCACCATTGTCTTTAGAACATCCTCCTTCCTGCATTTTCACTGTGGCATAATCAATTTCCTGATTTAACTCTGGGTGGGAAACCAGGGGAGTTGGAAATTTGTCCGCCACTAGAAATCTGACCCTGGATATTTTATCTCCTCAGCCTCAGTGACATGCTGATGGTCCAGAGGTTGGGAATGGTTGAGAAGCAGACATTGATCTCCAGAGAATGTAACAGGAAAATCACTGCAACATCCATCCTCCATCCTGTGTTGCAATCCACTCCCGGTTAAGAAGGCTTTGTACAATGCATGCAATGGCATGCAGCAACTTGGGGGCAGGGAAATAACCAGGGCGCTTTTAAATGCACAACCATCCCTTTTCTACAGGCAGGTAGGCTTAAAATCTCTCTTATCAGCCAGTTTCATGGCATTGTATACTATTCTAATTCATTCTTTCATAAGGAATCAAAACCCGGTGGCGCAGTGGTTAGTACTGCTGTGTCACAACTCCAGGGACCCAAGTTCAATTCCTGGCTTGGGTGACTGTGAGGACTCTGCATAGGTTTCCTCTGGGGGCTCTGGTTTCCTCCCACAGTTGGAAGGACATGCTGGTTGCGTGCATTGACCATGCTAAATTCTCCCTCAGTGTACCCGAACAGGTGCTGGTGTGTGGTGACTAGGGGATTTTCACAGTAATTTCATTGCAGCGTTAATGTAAGCCTACTCATGACACTAATAAACTTTATAGAATAATTTTTTTACCGAATCCAGATTTCTTTTCCTCAGTTTTCAAAACTCCAGCTTTATATCAGCTAAACAAATGGCCTCCTCCTGCTCCTATCTTCTATGTTTAACCACTGCATCTTTACAATTTCTGTAGTATCCTGCAAGGGCCTGCCATTTGACTGCTGCTAAAGAAAGAATGAACCCTCTATACAGGAAAGAAGAGAAACAAGGGCCTCATGGCTCATGCAAACCCCTAAGGATCAGATGATCATAACCACATATCAGGTTATTTCTTTTTGAAATACATTTACTTCCAGGGTGATTTGAAGTAGGCTAGGCACTTTTCAGGTCCAAATGTGGCAGCCTTAGGCCTATCCATATGTATGTGCAATATACAGCCAGCAATGATCTGATCAAGGTAGCCACTTTCCCAGAGGATAGCTCTGAGCTGCCCTATTTCAGCTAGCATAGT
The DNA here is from genome assembly GCF_964213995.1 of Mustelus asterias. Taxonomy (NCBI): domain Eukaryota; kingdom Metazoa; phylum Chordata; class Chondrichthyes; order Carcharhiniformes; family Triakidae; genus Mustelus; species Mustelus asterias. Next base: position 97,353,719 of record NC_135809.1, on the reverse strand, counting down.
GAGCAAATGGGTTGGGCCCCATTTACAAGATTGTCAATAAGGTCAAGCATATAGTGTGTGGAACTGTAGGAATCCCAATATAGGTACTGACAAGTGAGGATAGGTTGTAATAGACAATAAATTTGAGCAACAGATGAAGCTAGACACTACGATGTTGCTACTATGCAGCAGCAACACAAATTCTTCCCACAAACAGGATGCTGCTAACAAGTCAAAATGACATTGTGCCTATCCCACAAATGAGTACTGTGATATAAGGATTTCAGTGTGATGCCAGGTATGTAGGCTGTACATCCCAATAACTGTAAGAAGTCTCACAACACCAGGTTAAAGTCCAACAGGTTTATTTGGTAGCACAAGCCACTAGCTTTCGGAGCGCTGCTCCTTCATCAGGTAACTGGGAGTTCTGTTCACAAACAGGGCATATAAAGACACAAGCTCAATTTATGAAATAATGGTTGGAATGCGAGTCTTTACAGGTAATCAAGTCTTAAAGGTACAGACAATGTGAGTGGAGAGAGGGTTAAGCACAGGTTAAAGAGATGTCTATTGTCTCCAGCCAGGACAGTTAGTGAGATTTTGCAAGCCCAGGCAAGTCGTGGGGGTTACGAATAGTGTGACATGAACCCAAGATTCCAGTTGAGGCCGTCCTCATGTGTACGGAACTTGGCTATCAGTCTCTGCTCAGCGACTCTGCATTGTCATGTGTCATGAAGGCCTTGGAGAACGCTTACCCGAAGATCAGAGGCCGAATGCCCGTGACCGCTGAAGTGTTCCCCAACAGAAAGAGAACACTGTTGCCTGATGATTGTCGAGCGGTGTTCATTCATCCGTTGTTGTAGCGTCTGCATGATCTCCCCAACGTACCATGCCTTGGGACATCCTTTTCTGCAGCGTATCAGGTAGACAACGTTGGCCGAGTTGCAAGTGTATGTACCGTGTACCTGGTGGATGGTGTTCTCACATGAGATGATGGCATCCGTGTCGATGATCCGGCACGTCTTGCAGGGGTTGCTGTGGCAGAGTTGTGTGGTGTCGTGGTCACTGTTCTCCTGAAGGCTGGGTAGTTTGCTCCGGACAATGGTCTGTTTGAGTTGTGCGGTTGTTTGAAGGCAAGACGTGCGGGTGTGGGGATGGCCTTGGCGAGATGTTCGTCTTCATCAATGAAGGCTCCGGAGAAGATGTCGTAGCTTCTCGGCTCTGGGGAAGTACTGGACGACGAAGGGTACTCTGTCCGCCATGTCCCGTGTTTGTCTTCTGAGGAGGTCGGTGCAGTTTTTCGCTGTGGCGCGTCGATCGATGAGTCGAGCGTCATATCCTGTTCTTATGAGGGCACCTTTCAGCGTCTGGAGGTGTCTGTTGTGATCCTCCTCATCTGAGCAGATCCTGTGTATACGGAGGGTTTGTCCGTAGGGGATGGCGTCTTTAACGTGTTTAGGTTGGAAGCTGGAGAAGTGGAGCATCGTGAGGTTATCCATGGGCTTGTGGTACAGTGACTTCAAAACTCAAAACATAATATCTAATTTTAGATGTGATTCCATGATTGGATGGCACTTGTTGAATAATCTCAAGTGTGCTAAGAATTATACTAATTTAAAATGATCCGTTGAGCATGCAATGTGGCTCACTTATATTTGCTGGAAGCTACATATATTCATAGGCAGGAATCTGTCCTCTACAGGCAAAAGGAACATGTTCAGGTATTGCACCTTTCTTTGAATTAAGTAAGGGCGGGGAACAATAATTTTCTAATGTATCCACTCTGTTTAAAGTTTGTTTATAAGTGTCACAAGCAGGCTCACATTAACACTGCAATGAAGTTACTGTGAAAATCCCCTAGTCGCCACACTTTGGCACCTGTTCGGGTGCACTGTGGAAGAATTTAGCATGACCAGTACACTTAACCAGCACATCTTTCAGACTGTGGGAGGAATCCGGAGCATTTGGAGGAAACCCACACAGACACCGGGAGAACGTGCAGACTCCACACAGACAGTGACTCAAGCCGGGAATTGAACCAGGGTCCCTGGCGCTGTGAGGCAGCAGTGCTAACCACTGTGCCAACATGCCGCTCACATAGCAACGTCCCAACCAATCAGAGTCAACTTGCCAACCAATCAGCACCCTTTTCTCATGCAGTGTAATTTGTTGCTCCCTTTGAAATTGTGTATTCTTGCATCAATCCTGATGAGCACAAGATGCAATGCTTTAATAGATCCAGTTGGTGAGGTCCATGTGGGTATCAATGATATAAGGTACGACTAAGAAAGAATTCTACTGAGGGTATATGAGCAGTCTTTCTTTTGCAATACTTTTACTGTCTGTTTTATCATATTTGCTAATTTTCTTTCAGATATCAATTTCTCCCTCTGTTATTTTTCTGACTTAATTTTCTGTTTTCTAAAATTTTTCTCAATCTTCTGGGCTAACACTAATCTTCGCAGCATTGTCTATCTACAGTGCCATGGATCTGGGTTTGATTCCCGACTTGGGTCACTGTGTGGAGTTTGCATGTTCTCCCCGTGTCTGCATGGGTTTCCTCCGGTGCTCCGGTTTCCTCCCTCCATTTGAAAGACGTGCTGGTTAGGTGCATTGACCCGAACAGGCGCCGGAGTTTGGCGACTGGGGGAATTTCACAGTAACTTAATTGCAGTGTTAATGTAAGCCTTACATGTGACTAACAAATAAACTTTATATTTTATTTCAATTTGATTCCATCCTTCCTTTCCTTAGTTGGCCATGAATGGTTTATGTTTCTCAGCATCTTTCTTTCCCAATTAAATATATCTTTGCTGAGAGTAATTAATGATCTCCTTGAATGTTTGGCAGTTTCTCCATCATCTTCCCTTTAAACCTATTTTCCCATTCCACTTTAGCCAACTCTGTCTCCGTACCCTCAAATTATTTGCCTGTTCACTCTTATGTTTGTACGCTCTGTCCCTTGTTATCATATATTGATTTTCATTACCCGCATCACTACCCTGTACTATTGTCATGTCTTTAACTTTCAAAAATCTCCCTTCATGTGAACCCCATCTCCTAACTGTTTAGTTAGAAGCACTCTCTACAGCCCTAATTACACAACTTGCCCCAGCACGGTTCAAGTGAAGACCATCCCAAAGTACATCCCCTTCTTTCCCCAGTAATACTGCCACTGCCCAATGAATTGAAACCCATTTCTGCCACTCCAATCTTTAAGCTATGTATTCAGCTCTCTAATCTTGTCTACCTCATGACAATTTGCTCTTTGCTCATGTAGTAAGTAATCTTGAGATTATTACCTTTAATTTAGCCCCCAGCTCTCATATACCCTTCATAGAATTCTTTCTCAGTCATACCTATATCATTGATATCCACATGGACCTCACCAACTGGACCTTTCACTTCCCACTTCAAGTTCCTCTCCAGCCTTGAGGCAATGTCCTTACCCCTGGCACCAAGCAGGCAATGCAGACTTTGGGACTCGTGCTCCTGGCTGTGGAGAATGGTATCGATTCTCCCTAATTATATTGTTCCATACTGCAACTACATTTCATATTGCTCCCTCCACTTGAATGGATCCCTGTATCATGTGTCGTGTTCAATTTTCTTAATCCCCCTGCAGTCCTTGTTCTTATCCATATAAGTTGGAAGAGACTCAAATCTGTTAGTCAATTGCAAGAGTTCAGTTTTATCCATTTCTACTTTCTGGGTCTCCATACCTGGCTCATTTGTGACCACACCCTCCTGCCACTGATCTGTAGTACCAAGCCAAAGGGGTGTGACTGCCTCTTAGAACAAAGTATCCAGGTAATTTCACCCCTCCCAGATGCATCACAGTGTCCGAAGTTCAGGCTCCTGCTCATCAACTCGGAACTGAAGTTCCTCGAGCTTCGGACACTTACTGCAAAATGTTTTATATATATTTATTATTATTTTATACATTATTGTATTCATTTTTTAAATTATTTTTTAAATTCACATTTCCTCCATCGTTTTTAAAAAATCTGGCTTTCCAACTTGTTTCCTCCTCCCACCCACGAGGGCCATCTGTTACTCGACTCAGGTGGTCCTTTGACACTCTGCTTACCTTTGCTCTGCCGTTTACACATTCTGATCTCTTAATGGGCTGCTATCAGCACCCTTCTCAGCCATGGTCACCACCAATTACATTTCCTTTGTCTTTTTGTCTATAACATCTTGGTCAATTACCTGGACAGTCTATTCTGCTCACTCAGCACCCTCTGTGTAAAGTAGTTAATTTTAAACTGGCTGTGCTACGCTTGCGGCTTTGTCCACTGGTTCGGGAATTTTTGGCATTCTCAAAAATATTTTGAGTTAAATTCATCACTGCCACAAGAATCTTGAATAATTGCCCGAATCTTCCGAGCAAAGACAACACTGAGCACATTGCCACTGGACGTGAAGTTTCTCCCAACCCGACGCTGCTGCAGGTTTCTTCTGGGATCATCCGATTCCGGCTGACAGGGAAATGCACAACGCAGCGTCGCTCAGGGCACAGAGTGAATTGGAGTTGGGAAGACAAAAATGAAAACTTTTAAGGACCAGTCTTCTATTCAATGCTTGCGGGTGGGTGAGTGAATGGATGAATGAGTGAATGGGAGTAGTTGGGTGATTGGGGGCGAGTTGGGTCTGGTTCAGGTATTGGGGGGGTAATGCAATTGGGTTTGTTTGGGAGGTAGGTGGGTTGGGGGTAGTTGGATGGTTGGAAGGTAGTCATGTGATTGGAAGGTAGTTGGAACTAATCCGGCCAGAAAGGAGTAGTCAGTTGGTTCGGGAGGTGGCATAGCCAGGTGATCGGGGGCATTTAGGGGGTTGTCAGGTCAAGTCAGGTGTATTCAGATAGTCGGGGGTTTGGTTGGGTCAAGTAATGTAGTTGGTTGGTTTTGGAGTTATCCAACCGTCAGGCCATGTTTTAATCCATCTCAAAGTTCTTGGTGACTATCTAGGTAAATATAGTGGGACTCTCCAAAATCTCTGACTAGTTCAGAATTGCAGGGATTGACAGAGGGTCCTGGGTAGCAGGGGAATTGCCCATTGGAAGTTTAAACTTCCCAGGCAATTTCCATGTAGGAGTCGTGTCAGGACTTCCACAGGATCCTGAGCAGCATCTTCACTCGTATGTCCAGTGATCTGGAGAATGGAAGATTTGGCCCAATATCATCCAGATCCTTCTCTTCTTCAGCATACACAATCCCAAACACTCCAGGCTCCCTCAAGTTTAGATGCCTTAAGTTAGTGTCAGTTAAAATGTCTATGCTGAAACCTCGTGACCAGAACTGCACGTTAAGTCCTGGTGGTGCGATTGTAACTATCCCTTCCTTAGATGAATTTACCATTTCTGTGGTTTGTGCCCTCTAGTTATACACTGGGAAGTTTGGTAAACTTTCCACACTACAGCCATGAATCTATCTGACAATATTCCCCCATCCCTGTGTAATCTAGATCTATTTAGTCAATATTCCCAATGCTTATTTACCTTTCCTTGTCTTATTGTCATGTATTTGTTTACAATAAATGTAATTTGCCATTGATGAGCCCACTTAGATTCATAGATCATAGAATCCTACAGTGTAGAGGAGGCCATTTGGCCCATCAAGTCTACACTGACTCACTGATAAAGCAATATACCCAGGCCCTATTCCCGTAGCCCCACATATTTACCCTGCTAGGCCCCCTACACAACCCAAGCCTACACATCTTGGGACACTAAGGGGCAATATAGCATTGACAATCAAATACCCTGCATGTTTTTGGACTGTGGGAGGAACTCCATGCAGACACGGGGAGAATGTGCAAACTCCATTTAGACAGTTATCATAGAATCGTAGAATCATACAGCATAGTGGTAAGCACTGCTGCCTCACAGCGCCAGGGACCCGGGTTCGATTCTCGGCTTGGGTCACTGTCTGTGTGGAGTTTGCATGTTCTCTCCGTGTCTGCGTGGGTTTCCTCCGGGTGCTCCGGTTTCCTCCCACAGTTTGAAAGACGTGCTGGTTACGTACATTGACCCAAACAGGTGCCAGTGTGTAGCGACTAGAGGAATTTCACAGTAATTTCACTACAGTGTTAATGTAAGCCTTACTTGTGACTAATAAATAAACTTTAACTTTAACTTTAGACAAGGCCTTTTGGCCCATCAAGTCTTCACCGACATATTAGAAACACCTGAACTCCCACCTAATCCCATCTGCCAGCACTTGGCCCATAGCCCTGAATGTAATGATGTGCCAAGTGCTCATCCTGATACTTGTTGAAGGATGTGAGGCAACCCGCCTCCACCACCTTCCCAGGCAGTGCATTGCAGAGTGTCACCACCCTCTGGGTAAAAAAGTTTTTCCTCACATCCCCCCCTAAACCTCCTGCCCCTCACCTTGAACCTATGTCCCCTCGAGACTGACCCTTCAACTAAAGGGAACAGCTACTCCTTGTCCACTCTGTCCATCTCTCTCATAATCTTGTACACCTCGATCAGGTTGCCCCTCAGTCTTCTCTGCTCCATGATGCGTGATAAATCACACGGGAGGCAGGATGTACCCGGGAAATAAAGGCTTTTATTGCCAACAATAACGGAGCTACTATATACAATATACAATCCCAGACTAAGGGGTCACCAGGCGGAGCAGTGACCTTTATACCTCTCCCAGGAGGCGGAGCCAACTGGGGTGTACCATAGGACTATATTAACAGGTAGAACAGCCCAACCCTAACCCCAACTGTAACATATCTACAGACTCATAGTACTGGCCAGACCATGGCTCAGCACTCCTGGTGGTAACCAACAATGGTTCACCACATTCACCCCTCCTTTGAAAACAAAGGCCGGCGGGGTACAAAACACAGAACAACTGTTCATCTGTCTATAAGTTCAAACGGTTTGGGGGACCGCACCGTCGCTGTGACCTCCTCAACACCGGCGATGACGCCGGTTCAGGCAATCGCGGTGACCTTCTCTCCAAGGCGGTGTCCAGTGACTCCTCCAGTTCCTCACGGGCCGGTAGACCACGAGGTGGTGACAATCCGCTGGACTCGGGCACGCCTCGAGGTGGCGACAATCTCCTGGACTCAGGCAAGCTGCACACGGGAGTAAGAGGGTTAAGTGGTGGTCCCGATACTGCCCGCGCCGTGTCAGGAGGGGAGATAATGGTCGTGGGGTCCCTAACTGGGGGTGTGGGAGCGACTGGGGTTTCCAAGCCCCCTGCTGGCGCCAGACCTCGAATCGAGACCGTGTCCTCTCGCCCGTCAGGATATGCCACATAGGCATACTGAGGGTTGGCGTGGAGGAGATGGACCTGTTCAACCAAAGGGTCGGACTTGCGGGTCCTAACATGCCGCCGCAGGAGGACAGGTCCTGAGTACGTCAACCAAGACGGTAATGAGGTCCCAGAGGAAGACTTCCTAGGGAATGAAAACATTCTCTCATGAGGAGTAGCATTGGTTGCCGTACACAGGAGTGAGCGTATGGAGTGGAGTGCATCAGGGAGTACCTCTTACCAACGGCAGACTGGAAGACCTTTAGACCTCAACGCCAGTAAGACAGCCTTCCATTCTAGCATTCTCTCGTTCAACCTGTCCGTTATCCTTTGGGTTGTAGCTCGTGGTTCTACTAGAGGCAATCGCATATGAGAGTAGGTATTGCCTCAAGTCATCGCTCATGAACGACGAGCCCCTATCGCTGTGGATATAACAGGGGTAACCGAACAGGGTGAAAAGATCCCGTAATGCCTTGATAACCGTGGCAGCGGTCATATCAGAACAGGGAATGACAAAAGGGAATCGTGAGTACTCATCAATCACATTGAGGAAGTACACGTTCCGATCTGTCGAGGGAAGGGGGCCCTTGAAGTCCACACTCAGTCTTTCGAAAGGACGAGTGGCCTTAATGAGGTGTGCCCTGTCAGGTCGGTAGACGTGCGGTTTGCATTCCGCGCATAGCTGGCAGCTTCTGGTTATGGACCTGACATCCTCCACCGAGTAGGGTAGATTCCTGGCCTTTATGAAGTGGAAGAGCCAAGTGACCCCCGGATGGCAGAGGTCATTGTGGAGAGCCTGTAATCGATTCTCCTGCACACTAGCGCATGTTCCACGCGACAGGGCTTCCAAGGGCTCGTTGAGCTTCCCTGGACGGTACATGATATCATAATTGTAGGTGGAGAGTTCGATTCTCCACCTCAAGATTTTATCATTCTTGATCTTACCCCGTAACGTGTTGTTGAACATGAACGCCATGGACCGCTGGTCCGTGAGCAGAGTGAACCGTTTTCCCACCAAGTAATGGCTCCAATGCCAAACTGCCTCCACAATGGCCTGGGCCTCCTTTTCCACCGCAGAATGCCGAATTTCGGGGCCTTGGAGGGTGCGAGAGAAAAAGGCGACGGGCCTGCCCGCCTGGTTAAGTGTGGCGGCCAGGGCGAAATCAGATGCATCACTCTCCACCTGGAAGGGGATGGACTCATCAATAGCGTGCATCGTGGCTTTCGCGATGTCGGCTTTTATTCCTGCAAAGGCTAAGCGAGCCTCTGTTGTTAGGGGAAAGGAGGTAGACTTGATGAGCGGACGGGCTTTGTCCGCGTAATTGGGAACCCACTGTGCATAGTATGAGAAGAAGCCTAAACATCTTCTCAGTGCTTTGATGCTAGTGGGCAGGGAGAGTTCGAGGAGGGGACGCATACGGTCTGGATCAGGGCCAAGGGCCCCGTTTTCCACCACGTATCCGAGGATAGCTAGGCGGCGCGTGCGAAATACACACTTCTCCCTGTTGTAGGTCAGATTCAGGCGAGATGCAGTGCGTAAGAATCTAAGAAGGTTGGCATCGTGGTCCTGCTGGTCATGGCCGCAGATGGTGACGTTATCCAGGTACGGGAAGGTAGCCCGCAGCCCGTTCTGGTCCACCATTCGGTCCATAGCACGCTGGAAGACCGAGACCCCATTCGTGACACCAAAGGGAACCCTTAAAAAATGGTACAGGCAACCATCCGCCTCAAAGGCCGTGTATTGTCGGTCCTCTGGGCAAATGGGGAGCTGGTGGTAAGCAGATTTTAAGTCGATGGTGGAGAACACCCGGTACTGCGCAATCTGATTGACCATGTCAGATATGCGCGGGAGGGGATACACATCCAGCTATGTGTATCTGTTAATGGTCTGACTATAGTCTATGACCATCCGGGGTTTGTTCCCATTCTTAACCACCACGACTTGCGCTCTCCAAGGACTAGCGCTAGGTTGGATGATCCTTTCCTTGAGGAGCCGCTGAACTTCAGATCGAATGAAGATCCGATCCTCAGTGCTGTAACACCTGCTCTTTGTTGCGATGGGCTTGCAGCCTGGTACCAGATTCTGGAATAGGGAGGGTGTGGTAATCCTGAGCGTCGAGAGACTACATGTGGAGCGCGTTGGGCAATTTAGAGGCTGCGGATCTCCCACTGAAAGCGGAGGGAATGGCCCATCGTACTGCAGGGTTACACTCTTCAGGTGGACCATAAAATCTAGTCCTAGGAGTATCGGCGCGCAAAGGTGCGGTAACACAAGGAGCCTGAAGTTCTCGTAAACCGTCCCCTGCACCATCAGGTTGACCACGCAGCTCCCTAGCACAGTGACAGACCGGGACCTTGACGCCATCGAAATTGTCTGCTTGACAGTCCGAATCTGGAGACCACACTGCTTCACGGTGTCAGGGTGAATGAAGCTCTCCGTGCTCCCGCTGTCAAACAAACAATAAATCTGGCGTCCGTTTACCTGTATGTCCATCATGGACTTGTCGAGTCTGTGAGGCTTGGCCTGGTCCAGGATGATTGACGCCACCGTTGGATCGTGGGCGCAACTGCAGGCAGCTGAGATGGCTGATGACGGCCCCTGCTGGTCATTCGCGGTCGTTGCCGACCAAAATGGCTGCCCCCATAGGTCGCACGTGGTCGATGGCGCCAAAACCTGCGGCCCCTGCAGGTCGCACGTGTCTTGCGACTCCGTCGTTAGGAATGGCGACGTCCTGGAATCGCACGTGGTGGAAGACCTCGAAGACGCAGAAGACAAGGAGGCCGGCTCCGGGGAGTCACACGCCGCACTGTTGTGTTTGGAGAGTGGTTTGGTCCAGCATACTTTGGAATAATGTCCCTTCTTGCCACAGGCGGAGCACAATACCGCTTTAGCTGGACATCGCTGCCGAGGGTGTTTCACCACCCCACAGAAGTAACACCGCGGGCCACCTGGAGCTGCTGCCGTCGTCAGGTCCGAGGCTGGAAACGCAATCGCGCAGTTTTTCGATCCCGCTGAATAAAGTGGAGTCTGCGGCTGCACCTGCCACAATGTCCCCACGCGGTCGTCGGGGTACATCTCCAGACTTTTGGAGGCCGTTTCTAGAGCGTCAGCTAACTCTATGGTTTTAGCGAGGTCAAGGTTACCTTGCTCCAGCAACCGAAGGCGGATGTACGACGAGCCGATTCCCGCCACAAACGCATCTTGAACTAAGTCGCTCATGTACTGGGCTGCCGACACTGGCTTGCAGTTGCAGGCTCTGGCTAGCTGCTGAAGTTCACACACGTACTGTTCCGTCGTTTCGCCGGGCTGCCGCCATCGAGTGGCTAGAAGATGTCGAGCATGGATCTCATTCGGTGGTTTGTTGTATCGCTTTTTGAGAAGCTCGAGGGCCCCTTTGTAGTCTGGGGCCTCACGGATCGCTAAGTATACAGTGTCGCTTACCCTCGCATGGAGGACCCGGAGTCTGTCGGCGTCGTTGTTGACCGCTGTGGAGGCGTCGAGGTGATCTTGGAAACACTTCAACCAGTGGTCGAAAGTGTTCGATGCTCCCGCCGCACGTGGATCCAACGTAAGCCGTTCGGGTTTCAGCATTTGCTCCATGGTTTTCTTTTGTTGTTTTTTTTCAAAAAAAATTTTACTTGTTGGCAATAAAATTGATGCGCGATAAATCACACGGGAGGCAGGATGTACCTGGGAAATAAAGGCTTTTATTGCCAACAATAACGGAGCTACTATATACAATATACAATCCCAGACTAAGGGGTCACCAGGCAGAGCAGTGACCTTTATACCTCTCCCAGGAGGCGGAGCCAACTGGGGTGTACCATAGGACTATATTAACAGGTAGAACAGCCCAACCCTAACCCCAACAGTAACATATCTACAGACTCATAGTACTGGCCAGACCATGGCTCAGCACTCCTGGTGGTAACCAACAATGGTTCACCACACTCCAATAAAAACAACCCAAGCCTACACAACCTCTCTTCATAATGTTCCATTCCAGGCAGCATTCTGGTGAATCTCCTCTGCGCCCCCTCCAGTGCAATCACATCCTTCCGATAATGTGGCAACCATAACTGCACACAGTACTCTAGCTATAGCTTCAGCCAAGGCACCCAAGGCTGGAATTGAACCCAGGTCCTGGTGTTGTGATGCAGCACTGCAAACAACTGTGCCACCGTGCACCCCTCCAGCTTGCTCAGCCACTCCAAATGTCACATTTCTGCTTTCTATAATTTGAAACTCTGCCCCACCTCCACTCATCCCCAAAGTTCATTCCCGTCTGGAGGCTGCTTGCAGAGCTGACACGCACTTCTGACAGGGCCTACATGGCGTGGCACCTTGTAAAGGATGCCTGCATGAGTGTTCCTGTGTGTTTGAAGCAGCTGAACCAGTTGTATTCTAGAATCATTACTACAATACAAACAAAAAGTTTTATATACATGTACATACAGTCAAAATAAAATTTGCAAGGGGGGTAATTCATCACAGTTCAGAAAGTCAATCACTCTGGGTTCTTCTGGGCTCTTGTTCTGCAACTGGAGTTTTGCAACTCTACACCCAAGTTCTCTGAGCCAAGGGTGACTGAATCTGGCAGGTGAGTCAAGAGATTCTGATATGAACTAGGGTCGGTTCTCTCTTCCTCTGCTTCAGCTAACGGCTGAGATTCTTTCAGGAGAACATTAGGTCCTATTAGCACCAACTCAGCTGCCGACACACTGGACTCTACTACAGAGTCCTGACAACCGGCGGCAGGACTTGGAGCTTCCCGCCTTCTGATGTGATCAACGTGCTTCCTCACTTCACGGTCCTGCAGGTCAATCGTATAAGATACTGGGCCAGTCTTATGAATTGTCTTCCCAAACTGCTCCCCCACCCACCTGCAAGGTTCCAGACTAAAAAACCAAATCATTCAGGTGAAGTGACCTGTCTTTCCTGACGGAATCATGATAGTCCTTCTGCGAGCCTTGCTTAGCCTACACCCTCCCTGTCAAATTTGGGAAAACCAGATCCAGGCAAGTTCTCAGATGCTGACTCTCATTGGCAATTCAGAGAGTGTAACCTCTGTAGTAGCATGGGGGGGGTTGGTATTATAGGAGAGTAGGAAATCGGCTAATCGGCAGTGGTCTATTAGACTGTTTCATCATCGATGATTTGAAAGCCTGCACTGCCCTTTCAGCCAAACCATTGGAAACAGGGTGGTATGGGGCTGTGAGTATATGTTGGATGCCGTTCATTCTGACAAAGTGCTGAAAGTCTTCAGCTGCAAAAGCAGTGCCATTGTCAGAAATGATCACTTCTCGAATGCCGTGAATCGCTAAAGTTTGCCGCAGTTTGTGTACAGTGACTGACGAGCTCGTGGAATACATGACTCGCACATCAAACCACTTTGAGTGGGCATCCAACAGGACCAAAAACATCACCCCCATGAAAGGCCAGCGAAATCATTGTGGAACCTTGGCCAAGGACAGCGGGCCACCCCCAGGGGCGTAAGTTTGCTGCAGGCAGAAGGGTCTTCTGCATTTGACAATGTTGGCAAGGGTTAACTACACCTTTTATCTCCTTGTCAAATCCTCACCACCAAATGTAGCTCCTGGCTAACATCTCCAGTAAAGACAAAGGAACATAATGACTCCTTTACTTCAAGGACCTTAGGTATAAATTTTGAGATGAGACTGGGGCTTACTGGATCTACAGTTTGAATACATGAAGGCGGAGGTTAAAAGCTAGCTGAGAAAGCTGCCAGAACTGCTGTCTGTCTGTAAGGGTAAGATCCTGGCATGGATAGAGGATTGGCTGACTGGCAGAAGGCAGAGAGTGGGGATAAAGGGGCCTTTTTCAGGATGGCAGCTGGTGACTCGTGGTGTGCCTCAAGGGTCAGTGCTGGGATCACAACTTTTCACAATATACATTAACGATTTGGAAGAAGGAACTGAAGGCACTGTTGCTAGGTTTGCAGATGATACAAAGGTATGTAGAGGGACAGGTAGTATTGAGGAAGCAGAGGGACTGCAGAAGGAGTTGGACAGGTTAGGAGAGTGGGCAAAGAAGTGGCAGATGGAATACAATGTGGAAAAGTGTGAGGTTATGCACTTTGGAAGGAGGAACGGAGGCTTCGACTATTTTCTAAATGGGGAAATGCTTAGGAAATCAGAAACACAAAGGAACTTGGGAGTCCTTGTTCAAGAGTCTCTTAAGGTTAATGTGCAGGTTCAGTCGGCAGTTAGGAAGGCAAATGCAATGTTAGCATTCATGTCGAGAGGGCTAGAATACAAGAGCAGGGATGTACGTCTGAGGCTGTATAGGGCTCTGGTCAGACCCCATTTGGAGTATTGTGAGCAGTTTTGGGCCCTGTATCGAAGGAAGGATATGCTGGCCTTGGAAAGGGTCCAGGGGAGGTTCACAAGAATGATCCCTGGAATGAAGAGCTTGTCGTATGAGGAGCGGTTGAGGACTCTGGGTCTGTACACATTGTAGTTTAGAAGGATGAGGGGGGATCTTATTGAAACTGACAGGATACTGCGAGGTCTAGATAGAGCGGACGTGGAGAGGATGTTTCCACTACTGGGAAAAACTAGAACCAGAGGGCACAACCTCAGACTAAAGGGATGATCCTTTAAAACAGAGATGAGGAGGAATTTCTTCAGCCAGAGAGTGGTGCATCTGTGGAACTCTTTGCCGCAGATAGCTGTGGAGGCCAGGTCATTGAGCGTCTTTAAGACAGAGATAGATAGGTTCTTGATTAATAAGGGGATCAAGTGTTCTGGGGAAAAGGCAGGAGAATGGGGATGAGAAAAATATCAGCCATGATTGAATGGCGGAGCAGACTCAATGGGCAGAGTGGCCTAATTCTGTTCCTATGTTTTATGGTCTTATGGTCTTATGTTGGTCTGTGTGTGTGTGAGAAAAGCAGCTGGATGTTTGCCATACTGAAAAGGATATAGTAACTGAGGCAGGGCCCCTGCAAAAGTAGCCAGTTTCTGCAGGAACATCTAAAGCATTCTCTCTGACTGTGAAAGTTGATCAGCCAGCAGAAGGATTGCAGCCTGAAAAAGAACTGGTGTCTCTCTACCGAAGTATAGAACACCTGAACCATGAAGAATCAACTATTTAGCAGCAAAAGTCAGCTACTGGAATCAATCTGTATCATCGGCAATGTGTCATCATCTACTCCTCGCAAATCAAGGACTGTTCCATATAACTTTTATTTATATTTGACTATTGGACTCAATTCTTACTTCTAATCTGTATGAATGTAGATGCATGGATTTAGCATTTCTCCTTACCTTTTTAGTAGTTAAAAAACTGACTCTATCTTAACTCAAGAAATCCTGGGTAAATTGGCTCCTTTTTTGAATATAGCTATTGAATCTGGGAAAAGATATCCAAGGGAAAAGGAACCTTATTAGATGAAACCTTTGTTGCTATCAGCCAAGGGTGTCTTGAATAAAGATAAAGAGCCAATCATCCTTTCTCGCCTGGATTTGTACAATCTGTGAGTATCCCATTCTAGCGGTGACATTCCGAGGGGTATCGGCCCAATCAACAACAGTCTGAGTCAGCACCCCCCCAAACAAAACAATGGCCATCACCGGCATCCCCAGATCCTCTGTCTTCTCCCAACCACCAGCACATCTAAATGAATCCTTCCCACACCCCCACCCCCACATGAGGCATAAGGCTCCCCCAGGAAGACTCCACAAC